>NC_135507.1:120833620-121161668 GCF_052857255.1 Amblyomma americanum | reverse complement strand
GGAAGACTCGTGGTTTTCATACCACGTGCGTGCTGAGCCATTCAGTGCGATAAAGACGTGCCGGAGTTTCGCCGCATCATCCCAATTGTTAAATGATGCCACTCGTTCACATTGGCCTAACCATTCTTCGGGGTCTTCGCTTAGGGATCCATTTAAAGTTCGCGGCTCCCGCGGCTGTTGCAGTATGATCAGGGTCGACGTCTTTGGCGAGGTAGTGGTTCAACACGATGTCAAGACGGCCGAGTTGGTGATACATACTTAAGGGAAAAAAGCGCAAAAGACGGGGACAACTGAAGAAAACAACAGGTCCAGCGCTAACTCAAAACTGAAGGTTTATTGACAGGAAACAAGGAATATATAAACAGAGCAATCAAACAAGATAACAAAGCAAACAAACGTGTAGCTATGTGGGATCGAGGAACCGAGCTTGACTGTCATGCAGGGAAATCGACGGGCTGCTAACGCGCAATCTAGTTTTTTTCTTCATCTAGAACATATCCATAGTCTCTCTAGTTAACTGTGTTGGGTGATTGTACAAAAAATTGCAGTGATGAAAAGAAGGGATGCAAGATTTGCAGTCATTGACATGATCAACTAGATTCGTAGTTTTGTTAGCCTCCAATGTATTAGCATGCTCAGTTAGGCGCGTGTTAACACAACGACCCGTAGGGCCAATGTATGCTTGTCCGCAAGAAATTAAGGGTGCGTGAAAAAGCTTTAGAAGCACTCAAAACATCGTCTACCGCTGCAAGCAGAGTGTCATTATGTAAACGCCCTGAAACTACTAAAAAATCGTCCACGTGCGGAAAAACTTTGCATACACACTTGTCCTGAAGTAGTTGCTGAAGTATTCCGTCTAATTTTGCTAAAATATCTGAGAAAGCACTGGAGCAACGTTAGAGCCAATACATAGTTCACTTTTCTGAATGAACAAGGAGCCTTCCAATTCAAAAACGGTTGATGACAGGTAAAACGATAACTCCAAAAAGGTATCAACCGACATGCCACATGCGTTCTGAACGTTCACAGTACTGCAATGATCAGTAAGTTCAGGCACTGCAACAAAGAGTTCATCGTGGTGAATGCTGTAGAAAATTTTCAAAATGTCAACTCTAAAAGCAATGTTGGCATCAGGAATACCACTATTAAGAGCATCAACAACCGCTGCCGAGCTGGCCACGCTGAAAGGGTCCTGCACATTGAGGGCCGTCAACTGTTGCTGAAAAAATTGGCTCACTACCTTCTGCCATGAACCAGTCTCCGTGATGATGGCTCTAAGGGGGCAACCCACCTTATGAGTTTTTGCTGAAAAAAATACACTCGCAGGCGGTCTCCCTTGCATTTCTTGACACTATTCGAAAGCTTCTCCAAATTGCTTTTGTTCAGGAGCTTCATGCCTTCAGTCTTTAACCTTGAGGGCTTCCGAATGGCAGGCACAAAGTTCTTCGCTACGGCAGCCATTGCCTTCTCTCCAAAAGAACTTGTCAGAAGGACCACGAAGCCACCTTCTTTGTCCGCTTGGAGAAGGGTCAGGTCATTTTCTATAAAGTGGTCGACGACACGGTTAAGTGCGCCATGGCTGCATACTGACTGCTTGCTATCAACCTTCAAAAGAACGTCAACTCCTTCAGACAAACAGTGCTGTTTTTCATCGTTGTGCGCTTTATCAGCCAGCCGGTGTACGGTGGCGAGCAGCTCATGGCCCCTTAAGCTTGGTGTAAGGATGTACTTGGGGCCATTGTTTAGCAGGTCATGAAAAACCTTGGACACTGTCGCACCTTCCAAATATGCAACTCTACCTTTGTTCACCTTTACAATTTCTTTTTTTTTTTGGCATATGGGCCCTCAGCTGATTCCAGAATACTTCTGTTGCATGGCCTGCCAAACATCGGTGCTCCTGGAGGCAGCGAGCTCCTGACATCTCGCCATGTCCCACGAAGCTGTGACGGATCTCTCCGGAGAACACTCTGACCGAAAGAATGGACTAGGCGACATTTGTACACATACAGACGCAAATTTAATGCCCCCTACGTGACACACACTAGCACACAAAACTAACAAAACTAACACAAATCACAGAGGCTATAAATACACACGATCCGGGCACACTGCTACCAGCGTCTACTACTAGCGTTCTACTATTGGTGGTCGGCGTTCGTGCTCACGATTGTTCCGGTGCGGCTTCGGCGTTGTATGGATCCCATTGCCGGCGTCGAGGTGGCGTTCGGCGTGCTTGGGCTGGCGTTGCTGGCGGCGTAGCTGCCTGCGTCGTGTAAACTCACGGTCCAAGCGCCCGTGGAGGTGATGCCAGTGTTGGTGTTGGGGGCACCACCCGGATGGGTGGCAACAGCGCTTGAGACACCCCTGGCAGTTGCAGGTGGTAGCGGCCTTCGTTGACTGATGGCATGAAGAACCTTGGGCACTGTCGCACCTTCCAAGTATGCAACTGTACCTTTGTTCACCCTTACCCTTCCTTTTTTTGGCAGATGGGCCCTCAGCTGATTCCGGAATACTTCTGTTGCCTGGCCTGCCAAACGTCGGTGCTCGTGGAGGCAGCGAGCTCCTGACATCTCGTCACGTCCCACGAGGCACAACACTCGCAACCAATCGTGCTGAAGCCGCACTTGCCTCCAGCACTCCGATTTCCAGAACTTAACCATCCTCTTCCAATTGCTGGTCGAAGACTCCAGCAGCCCGAAGAAACCCACCAGCTCTGGCGGAGCAACGTTGACCTTGAGGTAGTGGGAAAGGGTGCGTGCCCGGCACGTGATGGAAGCAATTGCGCTAACGGAGAGCGTAGCCTGACTGCCGGGAGTATGAACATTTAGAAAGACGCCCACGAAAAAAGAAATATCATGCAGAAGGGTTGAAATGCGGGCTAGTTGGTTCATAGTAACTTGAAAATAAACTGTCAGAAAAGTCAAAGGACAAGAGAAGGAATGTTCACACCAAAACGACTGAAATGTCAACTGAGAGTTATTCTGCTGGCCTTGCTGGGACTATGTTTTGTCTAATAAATCTCAGTTGAAAGTCCAGTCGTTGTGGCGTGAACACTCCTCTTGTTCCTCGTTTTTTGTGACTGGTTTTTTCAAGTTACTATGAACCAACTGGCCCGCATTTCAACCCTTCTGAATGAAAACTGCACATGAGTTTAAATACCTGGGTGTAATACATACAATTTATCTCGGAACGAACATGATGATTACATAAAATTCAGAAGTGCAAAAATGGCTGGGTTTCTTTATTTTTATTTCAAAACCGTTCCCCGTTCTCTGAAATAAAGAGTTCACTTCTCAAACGCTCGCTCTATTTGTAGTACGAGTGCACTGTGTAGGATCCTGACAGCAAAACATTAGGAATGAAATTTTAACTTGTGAAAAACCGAGCTGCAAGTTTTATTTTCAGTAATTGTTTGAAGAATCTAAGAATCACTCGTGCTAAGCAAATCTTGTGATGGCGAGAGTTGAGGCAAAGAAGAAAACTTCTCTAAGATACTGCACAATATATTTCATCATTATACTTACATCGCAAACTTAAACCACCTTCTATCCCCAAGCTATGAGTGTGTGTCCCCATTCTTGTCCATTTTGCTATTGTCACATACAATAGGGAGTATAAAATAAAATTATGAAGGAAAGAGTTGTGAAGAAGACAAAGAGGTTGGCGATAAGGATGACGTGGATTAACCGAAGGCTGAAGAAGATGAAGAAGCATTCAGTGAGGAGGAGAGTGATGATTGGTGGAGAAGTAAAGAGGGAGAAGACGACAATAAGGCTTACGTTGACTAACGCAAAGGCTATAAAAGGGCGAGGGAGAGCGAGGCTCGGGGACGAAGAACAGAGAAGCGGAGGCTCCGGCGTGTCAGGGACACATCGGCTGGAAGAGAGCGACGCCGGCTACTGCTCCGGTGAGCTCGCATTCTACGGCATCGCATCGTGGACAATCTGTCGTGCCTGAGCCCGTTCAGGGGAGATAACTGAGGACGCTACCACCTGCTACGGCGAGGAGTGTCTCCAGCGCTTTTGCCACACATCCGGTTGGTGCCACCAACGCCATCAACACCGGCATCCCCTCTACGGGTGCTTGGACCGGGGGCTTGTACGACGCAGCCAGTGACGCGGCCAGCGACGCCAGCCGCCGCACGTCGAACGCCATCTCGACGCCGGCTAGTGGACTCATACAACTCCGCAGCTGCACCGCACCAACCGTGAGCACGAACGCCGGCCGCTAACAGTAGAACGCTAGTAGTAGAGGCTGGTAGCAGTGTTCCTGGGTCGTGTGTAATTATAGCCTTTTTGTTTTGTGTTATGTTCTGTTTTGTGCGCTAGCGTGTGTGTCACGTAGTGTGTATTAAATGTGCGCCTGTGTGCGTATACCTATCGCCTAGTCCATTGTTTCGGTCCGAGTGTTCTCCGGGGAGATCTGTGACAGTTATGTCTGCAAAATTTCCATCCGTCATGAAAACCAACTCGTCCAAAGCATAAAGACGCAGGGAACTGACCAACCAAGTAACGGTAAACCATTTCAATGCAAATTTAATTGTTTTAAGCATTCTTTCCGAAAACGGTGGACGACTGGAATAATTTGCCAGTTTCCGTGGCTTCTATTTTATCCAATGACGCTTTCTTTTTAGCTCCGAACCCTCAAGGCTTTATTTATTTTGCAGTTACCTTTCTTTTATTAGCCGCCGCGGTGGCTGAATGGTTATGGCGCTCGGCTGCTGGACCAAAACGGGCGGGTTTGATTAAGGCCGCGGCTGTCTAATTTCGATGGAGGCGAAATTCTAGAGGCCCGTGTGCTGCGCGATGTCAGTGCACGTTAAAGAACCCCAGGTGGTCGAAATTTACGGAGCCCTTCACTACGGCGTCCCTCGTAGGCTGAGTCGCTTTGGGAGGTTAAAACCCCATAAACCAATCCTTTCTTTTAATATTTCTTTTAAAGCTGTTTGTAGTAAGATCATATGCTGTCTTGGGTTTGCCAAGTTTTCAATTGAAAAACTGCACACTGTCGTCGTGGAGTCGTGTATTGACAAGAGGCATTGTGACATTTGCTACACTTATGATTGTATCTTGCTTTGTAGTATATACCCTTCCTTTTGTAATGCCTAACGGCGCTGTAGGATAATGCATAAATAAATAAAAAATAGTATCGATGTCAAGGCTATTGGCGTGGGTATGAATTTCGGCGCCAGCTTCATCATCAAATAGGGCGAGTATCGGGACAATCTGTAGCCGCCTACGCAGTTCGTTGAAGGCGGCCTCTTGATCCTCGTGCGTTGAAAAAGGGGCATTATCTCTGGAAAGTCGTGCAAGGGGTTCGACAACTGTTAAAAGGTTTTCGATGAAATGCGTTTAGTAGATACAATGGCCCAAAAACCTTCCTATTTCTTGGCAGTGGCACGCGGAATCAACGTCACAGTTGCTGTCTTCTTGGGGTCTTGGCGAACTCTCTCAGCACTGATCACGCAACCAAGAAGACGGAGCTTCTGGAAACCGAAGTGGCGTTTCTGTGCTTTTATCATCAGCTGCGCTGAACGCAAGGCCTGTAGCACCATTCTGAGTTTGTTGAGGCGTTCCTGAAAGCTTGAAGTATGAATGCTGCCGTTTCAATCCAGAGAGAGCGGCGTCGATCAAGCGTTTGAAGGTTGGCGGCGCGCAACAGAGGTCGAAGGGCAGCGCTTTGAATTCATAAAGGTCGTCATGGGGGGCGAACGTTGCCTTCTCTCTACCCTTTTCGTCCACTTCGATCTGCCAGTAGCCGTTCTCAAGTGGGAGTGAAGAGAAGTATTAGCATTACGCAGTCGATTGAAGGCGTCATCGGTACGTGGAAATGGGTATGCGTCGCGTTTCGTGACGCGATGTGCCTTCCGATAATCGATGTAGAATTTTAAAGTGTTTTTTTTTCCTTCAGCAGCACCACATACGAAGATCAGGGGCTGGTGGATGGTTGGACTGCGACGTTGGTAAGCATTTCACGCACTTGGCTCCGTATAGCCTCTTGTTCCATCGGTGACACTCGGTATGGGTGTTGGGATATCGGGCATATCCTCGTTGACGATAATGCGGTGTTAGGCTATTGGGGTGCGCCCTATCTATGAGGACGTAATTTACGCTGCGAATGGGCCTAGCTGGTTGATATTTAACTTCATTAGTGCGCTACTCATGGGAACAAACAAAAATGGACGCAAAACCTACACACAGAGGCAGGGCCCAAACTATCAAACGATTTTATTGCAGGAGAAACACATGTTACACGAACGGTTAAAAGGAAAAAAGAATGAAAGAACAACCAAACATGGTGGCATTAGGATGTTGAGTGAGCTTCTCGCCTGTGGTTGATGGGTATGCGCGGCGGTTCCTGATTGTTTCTTCATGTCCCGAAGAATTCGACTTCTCGCTTCGTCAGCGGGGCTGACGGGTAGCTTACGCACGTGTCTTCATTTTCCAGCATCATGCGAAAGGATTCAAACAGCTCCCTTTTCGTCTTAAGCTGTGACCGAGGGATGACAGTATTGTTGTAAAAAAAATGGCTTGCATTTGTCGCATCTAGAGAAGTGAGTCTCAAGGCTGCCTGGCACCGTTAAAAAGCAGCTTAACCTGTGATGCTTCCGGAGCCGTTCATTCGAGCGTCCTTTAGCCTGGCAGAGCGATGCCCGGCCACATGACAGCGGAAGATTATGCACCACTCCGGAAGAGCAGGGCACGAACTTTGCCACGTACTCTATACCACAGGTGCTCTCGCGGCTCCTTGGTTTCGGGTTGTTTACCTTTGCTCACAAATATTTGAGTTTATTTGCTGCAGAAAACAGTACTGCGACATCCTGCCGTTCAGCAACTTTCTTTAACCGGTGGGAGATGACGTACATGTAAGGCAAAATCACTAGCCGCATACACTTTTCTCTCTTTTTTAGCCCATCTTTTCCTTTTACGACTGTCTTGAGGACGCCGTCAGCCACTGAAACTAGCACTTGCGTTGGGTAGCACGCTGTTTTCAGCCGTTCAGCTTGCAGGTTGATGCTTTCACTGAATTTGTGATGGCGAGAACTTTTCTTATGACTGCTATGAGCGATGTACAAAAGGATGCCGCTTGATGCTTGGATGAAGAACATAGAATGGAGCCCATGTTAGGAGAAATATATTCAAGAAGGGTTTTTCACTGTCGAGTGAAGTAAGACGTCGCGATGCTGCGCTTGACAAGCTTAGAGTGAGCTGAATAGAAAGGCGAAAGTTCCTTCTCGCTTTTGCATTTGAAGCAAAGCACCCTGCAAAATCCTGAAGGAACTCTAGCAGGCACTGCCTCTGACCAGCCGATAAGCCAGGATAGACGTTCACGGTGGACAGAGCGCTGGCTGCCTCTCATCCTGCATGGCACGGCGGTTCCAGAGCACGTATTTCAGCGGGGTCAACAAGTCGGTAACATATGCCACGGTCGTTGCCTTCACAATCGGCCGAAACTCGGTTCCCAGTTGGTAAGCAAGAGTGTCGCACAGCGATCCCGTAAGCGAACAAGCCTTCTTGCAGCGGAGATCCCCTTCTCGAGTCGAAGGCTCACGTTTGTTTCCGCTATAACATCGCGGTCAACGGGTGAGTCGCTTCGCACTGTTACCATCATGCTGGACCGCGGCTGCACCGTCACGTCGTCAGTAGCGACCCGCAAGGCGGGCATCGCGGAGTCGCCTCGGTTGGTTTTTTCAATGGCTTGTGTCGGCGAAAACGCCATGAGCAGCTCTTGTAAATTGATAATGGCGCCGTTTTATTGCAAGCAGTCCAGGCCGAGCGTGACGTTGCGCGAAAAATGAGAGAGGACCACTAAGTGACAACCGTAGAAGAACCCGGGGATTGCAACCATCGCCGTACACTGGTCAGCAGGAGTGTTGCAGGGTGTTTTCGATGGTGGTGACCTCCGCTAGAAATTCCGTAGTGGTGTCAGGTGAGTTGCGCAAAAGCCCAGGCAATAGTTCCTGCTTGATGTCACGCATCAGGTGGCGCACTTTTTTGCCCTTGGACATGTCCCTATCCAACCTTTAAACAGGCGGTTCACGTCTTCATAGTACATTGCAACGCTCTCATTCGGTCGCTGCTTCCTGCACTGCAGCGCAGACTCTGCACGTTCGCGACGGTCATTGTTTGCGTATGTCACCAGCTGCTGGCTACGAAACCCGTCCCCAGAATGTAGCTTCGCCTCGTGATTTTCATACCATGTCGCGCCGAGTCGTCGAGAGCGAAGTAAACGGAGAATCCTAGCTGTTGTGCCTGTTTACGCGTTTTAATTGGTCTAGCCAGTTCTTCGCGTCTTCTAAAACCTCTGCATGGAATGTGGGTGGTGTTCGTGGCTGGAGGACCAGGAAGTGATCGGGTGAGATTCCGCTGCTAGCCATAGTAGCCGCGTCCGCCCTGTGCATACCGGTCATAGGTCTAGCCGTAGGGGACGAGCGCCCGAACCCTTGTGACTGACCTTTGAGTCGGTGGAGCAGAGTCAAATCCCCGTTCATACACAGCCGTCGTGGGGAGGGGGGGGGGAGGAGGTGTAGGAATTAGAATTTACCCATCAGCCCTCCACCAGAAAGTGCAATAAGACTTGGCACAGCCGCACTGGCACTCTTACGGGTTTGATGATTCGGCCACAGGCACACTTTGTCCTGGTCATCTAGCGTCCCATGAACTCACGGAAATGTTACGAAGTCAATCGACCGGCAGTGGTTTAGCCGAAAAAAAGTGGTTACTCGCAAGCACTTGAACGACGTAGTGAGAACACCCGTTTCTGCCGGCGCTGAGATTAAAAACTTCAGAAAGTGGACAGCTGCAGGCGACGCCGCCATAGTCACGTGGAGACCCCCTGACGCGGTATACTATGTAAAGTGCACTATAACTGCCTTATACTGCGTCACAGAGATGGGAATGATGATGTTAATGAACTTCCGCGTTGTGTTTGGTCACTGTTTTGTATATTTTGTGTGGTTTACTGTAAACTGCTTAACTTGGCCCATGCCATTTGCTGTACGAGTGCATGTCGTGTGAACGCCTGCGTCCGCGAGCCCCCGGAGACTGACATGCAGTACGTTAAGAAAGCCGGCGCTGCCGAATCTCCGCATCGCATTTATTTAATTTCACTTTATTTCATTTTATTATCTTAAATACCCACGAGGGGTATTACATAAGGGGTGGGTACATATATATTGGTGAGCAAGTCTTAACACAACGAAACATGACTGGTAAAATTATTGGCAAATTCGGATGAGCACGTGATGGCTGCTATGTCGTTAGGTAGGTCGTTCCAGTCTGCTGCAGTACGGAAAAAAATGATGCGGCAAAGGTGGTAGTTCGGGCACGAGGTCGGGATACTTGAAAAAGATGACGAGTGCAATGAGATATGTGGACTGGAGGGACGATGTAGGGCGCGCGGCCTAGTGAACTATGGAAACATTTATGAAACAAGCAAACGCTGGCATTGCGGGGACGATGTTATAAGGGCAATAAGTCGAATTCAGCTTTCGACGCTGACACACTAATTTCGTTAGAATATGATGAATGGATGAATCTGGCTGCTCTTTTCTCGACTCATTCCAGAGCATTTATAAATTATGCGATACAGCGCAAACAGAGACAAGGATGAAGAAAGACAAGACACCACAGCGCTGATTTCAACTGTTTTTTTTTATTGCAGAAAGGGGCGCTATTTATACGTAAAGTGGGCGGGAATGCATGGCGACGCCACTGCTGAAATTGCTACGCGGGATAAGATAACAATGACGAGAAGAAAACTCTGCACCGGCGCAGAAAGGAAACTTCTGGGAACAGAACAACAAGGCAGTACAGGGCGAAGGATGAAACATGGGAACGATTAGACAAAGCACCAGCATTTTGCAACAAGAAAAACAACGCCAAAAGGGGCATTAAAAACTCAGTACATGGTGATGGAAGAAACATGGGAACGATAAGACAAAGCATGGACATTTTGCAGAAAGAATAACACGGCAAAAAGGGGAATTAAAAGATGTAAAACAGTGCGAGGGAGAATTAAAAATGTTGGGCCAAAAGGGCGAATAAGAGCCTGCTCATAACATGGCGGCAAGCAAGCCTGAAAACTACTACGACCCAAAAGGTTCTAAAATCGCTAAAAGTCAAAACAGGACGTACTAATTACTCAGATGTCATCTGGCTCAAATAATCTAGTTCTCATTTCGTCAGGGCGATCGAGGGAGAGCTGACACATCTAGCTTCAAGATGTGCACTGCCTCCATTGTTGCAATATGCAAAATGTTGCAAAATGCTGGTGCTGTGTCTTATCATTCTCATGTTTCTTCCATCACCATGTACTGAGTTTTAATGCCCCTTTTGGCGTTGTTATTCTTGTTGCAAAATGCTGGTGCTTTGTCTTATCGTTCCCATGTTTCATCCTTCGCCCTCTACTGCCTTGTTGTTCTGTTCCTAGCAGTTTCCTTTGTGCGCCGGTGCAGACTTTTCTTCTCGTCATTGTTATTTTATCCCGCCTAGCAATTTCAGCAGTGGCGTCACCATGCTTTCCCGCCCACTTTACGTATAAATAGCGCCCCTTTCTGCAATAAAAAATAAACCAGTTGAAGTCAGCGCTGTCGTGTCCGTCTTGCTTCATCCTTGTCGATGTCTGCGCTGTATCGCATAATGAATTACCAACTAGCCCGATCTTCCACTCTTGCAAGCTACATTTCTCGTTCCTCGGGCGCTTTCATGTGTTTCTCTGCTGAACCTTGCCTCATTGCCCTCCTCGCTACTGCTGTTTGCCGCGCCCGCTCTCTCGGCTTTTGCATCCGTGTCAAATTGCTTCCTGACGGGATAAAGATCCTCTTGGGAGGTTTTCAGCCCTCGCTCCACCATGGCACCAGAATCAGGAAGATCCTACGGTCAGAGTGGCAGCGCCAAGCACGCTTCTTCCGTAAAGAGCTTTACTTGCAGCTTCACCGCCTCGACAGTTTCCCAAGGGCCAGGATGAAGTGGCGTGAGCTTTCCGCGCTTGCTGACAGAACTGCGGAAGCCTTATGGCAACATGACCTCTGCTGCCTACGTGCCATCGTACTGAAACAGCGCTCCAGCCAAAGTAACCGAGTGCACACGCTCGGAGATGTGCTGCTGCCGGACGAAGTGGTTCGCCTTCTCAGTCTGGGCCCGAAATTCGCCGTGGAACCCAAGAAATCGCCACTGGATCTAATAGGCTTGGCAAGGCAAGTGGCTCATCGGGCTCAGGACTCTAATTTTGCTAGCTGCTTGTCTGAAGGAGTTGAGGTGTTATCACGGTACAAGTTGAAGGACAAAACTGGGCCCTTCAAATCTGTCGTTTCGTATTTAAGAAGTCATGATCTTTCGTTATTAGCAGCAGACAAAGAGGATGGCTTTCTTGTCTTGCCCAAAGACCTGTTTGGCAAAAAAGCTGCTGGTGCCTTGGGATCAGTCTTCGTACGGCGTGACAGGGTTCCTCTGTCCAGGATAAAATCAAAAGCTAAGCAAATCTGCACTCACTTAAATCTAGACAAACTTGTTACAAGCATAAATGCAGCTGATAAGATCAGTCTGGACATATTCTTCACGGCGAAGACGCATAAAGTCGACTGCCCACGGAGGGTGATTGTCACTGAGAAGGGCACTTGGCAGAAAGCTTTGGGGCTATTTCTTCAAACTAGACTCAAGGTTCTGACAATAGATGATCCCTTCCTTTTGAAGGATTCGAATCAGGTTATTGACCTCCTGAAATCTAACTGTAGTGCTCTCATGCCATTCTCGGTTGACATTAAAAATCTCTACTCCTCTTTGCCACACGACAAGGTTCTGTTTTGTGTTGAAAGCTGCATTGATGCGTTCGGGTCCACCGCGTTTAAGAATTCGTCCGGTATGTCGGTGGGTGGCTTCGTAGATTTGTGGACTGTTTATTTTAATTCCACTTATGTTAAGTGGGGCGAGAGCACTTTCATTCAGAAACCTTGTGTGTGCATCGGCCCGTGCATTGCTCCCAACCTCAGTGACATCTACCTTGCCCATCATGGCCGACTGCTCGCTGAACGACTCCCTACAGCTGTCACAAAGGTTTTCAGATTTGTAGATGATTACTTAGTCCTACTTGCTGATAATGTATGCTCCTTTCCAAGTACAGTTTCTCATGTTCTTCCCTCCTTTGAGCAGTGCCTCTCACATCTCATGTTGACACATGAGATACCTGAGTGCGGGTCACTACGCTTCCTTGATTTAAGGCTATCTCTAGCAGATAGCCACAAGTTGGCGGTATGAGCCGAGAGGGGGCAAGTCCCTGCTTCCTTATTGTTGCGCCCATTCTAAGATTCTTAAGCGCGGCATCGCGAGCCTGTGTTTCACTAATGCTTTAAAGAAATCTTGTCTGCACTCTATGGGTGACAGCATTAATGAACAATCCTCTCGGTTGGCTCGAGCAGGCTTTCCTAAGACACTTCTCATTTCGGTAGCCAAGGGACTCTTGAAGAAGCTCAAGGGAGGAAAACGCGACGGTGCTGCTCCGAAAAAACAACATGGTTATTGTGGTACATTATTTGCACACTGTTTCTCACCGCTTGAAGAGAATAGGTAAGCGGGCTGGCATCCGAGTAGTGTTTTCGGCTCCTAACAAGCTCTCTAAGCTTTGATAAAAAGTAATTGCCCCTGCAGAGCGTAAGCCAGTTTGCCCAGTTAAACATCGTTCACCGTTTGTCTCCTGCAAAGTTGGTGTCGTTTACAAAATTCCCTTGAGCTGTGGCAAGGCCTACATAGGTCAAACCGGTCAGTGCCTCAATGAGAGACTCATGGAGCACTCTAATGATGTCAGCAACACCGCAAAAAGGAACCTGGGGGTGCACTCCTTGAAGTGTCCGTCTGGCCCCTTGTAAGCCGTTGTTTCACGAATGCACTGTTCTAGATCAAAATACCTATCAAACCACCCGCGAAATTATGGAGGCAGTGCACATCTTGAACCTAGAAGATTGTGTCAGCTCTCCCTCGATCGCCCTGACGAAACGAGAACTAGTGGTTTTCAGACTTGTTTGCCGCAGTGTTATGAGCAGCCTCTTATTCGCCCTTTTGGCCCTACATTTTTAATTCTCCCTCGCGCTGTTTTAGATCTTTTATTTCTCCTTTTTGTCGTGTTATTCTTTCTGCAAAATGCCTATGCTTTGTCTTATAATTCTCATCGCTATGTATTGAGTTTTAATGCCCATTTTGGCGTTGTTATTCTTGTTGCAAAATGCTTGTGCATTGTCTTATCGTTCCCATGTTTCATCCTACGCCATGTACTGCCTTGTTCGGTTCCCAGCAGTTTCCTTTGTGCGCCGGTGCAGACTTTTCTTCTCGTCATTGTTATCTTATCCCGCGTAGCAATTTCAGCAGTGGTGTCAGCATGCTTTCCCGGCCACTTTACGTATAAATAGCGCCCCTTTCTGCAAAAAAAAAAATCAGTTGAAGTCACCGCTGTGGTGTCTTGTCTTTTTTCGTCCTTGTCTCTGTTTGCGCTGTATCGCATAATTAATTACCAACTAGCCCGATCTGCCAATCTTGCAAGCTGCATTTATAAGGTAAGCTTGGTGCGGGTTCCAATTGGGTTAGGCATATTCTAATTTTTGTCTGACAAACAATTTGTACGCTAATTCCTTCACATGTTCCCAGTATAAAGGGTTTTTACCGTTAGCTTAATAACGTACTACGTCAACTGTCCACAAAGCATCCTAATTCGCATATCTTGCTCTTCGGCGATCCTAATTTTCCGCAGATTGACTGGCATAACCAGCCCGCACCTATAGCTAACAATGGAGGAACAAGGGAATTCCTAGATTTTTGCAACAACCTCAACCTCACTGAGGAAATTCTTGAACCTACCCACATAACACAGCACTGTGCAAATATCTTAAATCTCTTATTAATCAATTACCCAGTCAGCGTACAGCCCATTACATACCTGCCTGAAATAAACGACCGCCAAGTAATTAACCCTAACCTTCCTCTTACGCCAAACCGGCGCCGCAAATACCGTAAAACCATCCGTCGTTTTGACGAAGGTAATCATAACGCCATAAATAATGAACTTAATGCGTTTTTCATGTCGTCTCGTCACGTTTTCATTTCCGCAGTGTTCAAAAAGATTGGTTGCCGTTCAAAGACAAACTACAAAATCTAACTAATAGATTCATCTCCAAAATTAGTTTTCGCTCTAATTCACAGAAGCCATGGTTTATTAAAACACTGAAAAGCGCCTTTACCGTTCAGCCAAGTCTCAGGGGACGCATAACGCATGGGTAAGATATCGCGAAGCTGAAAGATAATATCTCGCCGCGATTTATAACGCCAAGCATACCTTTTTTTTCAATCGGACCTGCCGACTACGCTAACTAGTAACCCCAGAAAGTTCTGGCCAGTTGTCAATCCACATCACGCTCCAGAAATAACCCTCACGGATGAGTCACCACAGTTTTCCCTGCTGCCGAGTGCGCCGCTATGTTTAACTGTGCCTTCTCATCTGTATTTACGGAAGAAACTGATATACCGTCATCATTTTCAGCACCACCCGCAATAATAAATCATACTATGCCACCAGTTGCCTCCACGTCATCTGGCATTTCGTCCCTAATTGAAACCATGAAAATTTCTTCTTCATCCGGTATTGACAAAATTACCTCAAAGCGTTTGAAAAATAACAATGATATTTGTGCGCAATTTTGACGCTTACTTTTTTCCCAGTCATTGTTATCAGGTCAACTACCACGCGACGGGAAGAGCGGTAAGGTCGTTCCAGTCTTCAAATTGGGTAACAAAAATTCGCCGCTTAACTACCGTCCCATTTCCCGTACCACTGTGCCCTGCAAACTCATTAAACGCGTCATCTACTCCAATTTCATGAGTTTCCTCGACTGTCAAAACATTTTTCACCCTGCGTAACACGGTTTTCGAAAACATTTCTGATGCGAAACACAGCTTGCCATTTTTATTCATGACTTGCATGCTAATCTTGACTCTACCCTACAGACCGATGCCATTTTCTGAACTATGCAAAAGCGTTCGACAAGGTTCCTCACAAACGCTTACTACTATAACTTTCATGTTTGAACCTCCCCTCTAATATCTGTAAATACATAGAACAATTCTTGACTAGCCGCTCACAGTGCACCACCGTTAACAACCAAAACTCCAATCCTATTCCAATAACATCCGGTGTCCCTGAATGGTCTGTCCTGGGTCCGCTTCTGTTTTTAGTTTATATTTAGTATTTACCAATGCATGTATGTAGTAATATTCGAACGTTCGCTGATGATTGTGTAACTTACCGCAATGTTATTAACGCTTCTGACTAAACATCTCTTCAACACGACCTTATTCGCATCCAGGAATGGTGTGCCAATTGGTTAATGGAACTTAACCTTCAAAAATATAAAATCTTGTCCTTCACGGGTCGCCGCAACCCACTTCATTTCCCACACGTCATAGCTAACGCCCCTGTACACCCGGTTCTATCATACAAGTACTTAGGCATTACCTTGTGTAGCGACTTGTCCTGGAGCACACACGCTACGAACATCATTTCATCGTCTAATAAAATAATTAGATTTTTAAGACATAATCCCCGCCAAGCCCCTAAACATGTGAAGTTATTAGCCTGCAAATCTCTTGTCAGACCAAAATTAGAATATTCCTCACCCATTTGGAACCCGCACCAAACTCAACTTATAAATACACTCGAATCAGTTGAAAACAGAGCCGCCAGAATCATTCAATGATCATATTCTTACATCAATGTGCCAGCGTTGAAAGCTGGAAACCACCTAGTGCGCTTATCATCTCGTCGCCGCATTGCCAGCCTTTGCTTGCTTCATAAATTTTTCCATAGTTCAATCGTCATCCTTTTCAACTTTCCCGAGCTCGTGCCCAAACTACCACCTTTGCCGCAACATTTTTTCCCGTACTGCAGCAGACTGGAACCAACTACCCAACGATATCGCAGTCATCACGTGCTCATCCAACTTTACCAATAATGTTACCAATCATGTTTCGTTGCGTTAACACTTGCTTACCAAAATATTTGTACCCACCCCTTATGTAATACTCTTCGTGGGTCTCTTTAAGGTAACAAAATGTAATAAAATTAAATATTTAGGGGCTTGGCAGAGGTGACGTCTTAGAATCCAAGTGTTTTATTAGCGGATGAAATGATGTTCGAAACGTGTGAGCTCTACGACAAGTCGCTACACAAGGTAGTGCCTGAGAACTTGTGCGATAGAACCGGGTGTACAGGGACGTTATCTATGACGTATGGGAAACGAAGTGGGTTGCGGCGACGCGTCAAGGACAAGATTTAAAATTTTTGAGGGTTAAGTTCCATTAATCGATTAGCACACCATTCCTGAATGCGGTTAAGGTCGTCTTGAAGAGATGTTTGGTCAGAAGCAATATTAACCTTGAAATAAATTACACTCATCAACGAACAATTACAATCATCAACGAACATGCAAATATTACTACATACATGCATTGGTAAATCCTTAATATAAGCTGAAAACAGAAGCGGACCCAGGACAGACCCTTCAGGGACACCGGATGTTACTGGAATAGGATTGGATTTGTGGTTGTTAACGCTGGTGCGCGGTGAGCGGCTAGTCAAGAATTCTTCTATCTATTTAAAAATATTAGAGGGGAGGTTAAAACATGAAAGTTATAATAGTAAGCGTTTATGAGGAACCTTGTCAAACGCTTTTGCATAGTTCAGAAAATGGCATCGGTCTGTAGGGCAGAGTCAAGATTAGCATGCAAGTCATGAATAAAAATGGCAAGCTGTGTTTCGCATTAGAAATGTTTTCGAAAACCGTGTTACGCAGGGTGAAAAAAGTTTTGACAGTCGAGGAAACTCATGACATTGGAGTAGATGACGTGTTTCATGAGTTTGCAGGGTACGGTGGTACGGGAAATGGGACGGTAGTTAAGCGGCGAATTTGTTTTACCCAATTTCAAGACTGGAACGACCTTACCGCTCTTCCCGTCGCGTGATAGTTGACCTGATAACAGTGACTGCGAAAAAAGTAAGCGTCAAAATTGCGCACAAATATCATTGTTATTTTTCAAACGGTTTGAGTTAATATTGTCAATACCGGATGAAGAAGAAATTTTTATGGTTTCAATTAGGCACGAAATGCCAGATGACGTAAAGGCAACTGGTGGCATAGTATGATTTGTCATTGACAGTGGTGCTGAAAATGATGGCGGTATATCAGTTTCTCTCGTAAATACGAATGAGAAGGCAGAGTTAAGCATAGCAGCGCACTCAGCAGCAGTGAAAACTGTGCTGACTCATCCGTGAGGGTTATTTCTGGAGCGTGATGTGGATTGATAACTTTCCAGAACATTCTGGGGTTACTAGTTAGCGTAGTCGGCAGGTCCGATTGAAAATAAAAAGGTATGCTTGGCGTTACAAATAGCGGCGAGATAGGGTCTTTCGGCTTCGCGATATTTTACCGATGCGCTATGCGTCGCTTCAGACTTGGCTGAACGGTAAAGGCGCTTCTTTTTCTTTTCAAAAGTTTCAGTGCGTTATTAAACCATGCCTTCTGTGAATTATGCGAAAACTAATTTGGGGGATGAATCTATTATGTAGACTTTGTAGTTTTTTCTTGGAACAGTACCAAATTTTTTTGAACAGTGCGGGAACGAAACCGTGACGAGAATACTTGAAAAAACGCATTTTGTTCATTATCTATGGCGTTATAATTATCTTTATAATAAAGACGGATGGTTCTATGGTATTGTATTTGCGGCGCCGGTTTGGCGTAAGGAGAAGGTTAGCGTGAATTATTTTGCGGTCGCTTATTTCAGGTAAATATGTAATGGCCTGAACGCTGTCTGGTTGATTGGTTAATACGGGATCTAAAATATTTGCTCAGTTTTCTATTACCCGGGTAGGTTCAAGTATTATCTGAGTAAGGTTGAAGTTGTTGCAAAAATCTAGGAATTTCCTTGTTTCTCCATTGTTAGCTATTGGTGAGGGATTGTTATGCCAGTCAATCTTCGGAAAATTAAAGTCCGCGAAGAAGAAGATGTGTGAATTAGGATGCTTTGTGGACAGTGGACTTAGTACGTTATAAAGCTGACGGCAAAAATCCTGGATACTATGTGGGGGCCTATAACAAACGCATAGTAAAACTGTGTTAGGTGCTGCGAGAAAGGTTAGACACAACATTTCGAGGTTGGATGAATCTTGTATTAGGGAACATGATAAATCTTGGCTGACAGCAATGAGTACACCCCTCCTCGTGAATCCTTACGGTCTTTCCGAAAAACTTGAAAGTTTTGTAGATCAGTCACCACTTCGTTGTCTCTTACGTCACTGCTCAGCCAAGTCTCAGTTAGTTTAAGTAGGTTGGTGCTTGATGACGAAACAAGGCAGGAAATAAGTTCACGCTTGGGAATAAAACAACAAATGTTAGTGTACATAGCGTAGAGCGAGAGGATAGATAAAGAAGCATTGTTGGTATTGTTTCCAGTTGGTACACGATGAGGTGATTGCTAATCTGATTGTGAGGGACGAGTGACTATTTCCTTGACTGTTTTAGTGGTTTCATCGAACACGTAGCGCTTGGGACCGATATGTAATCTGTTAAAATTCAGAGGAAATTTGGTTGTATTTTCTTTAGCGAACGCGACAAGATGTTCCGCGCATTTCGTACTTTGAGAGAAGAGTCTTCGTCGACGCTGAAGTTAGCTTCCTGAAACTTATGACCATTCGATAATAAGGGCACTTTAATTTTAGATGAAGTAAACGCGACGATAATTGGACTAGTGTGATTAAATTTGTGACGCCCAAGGCGACGTGCGCGTTCAATATTTTAAGTGTTAATTGTTATACTCAAGTTCTGACAGCTAGCGCTGATGACTGTTTCCTCAAAGCCTGCAAAATTTTCGGATGGGTTAGTATCGGGAATGCCATAGAATATAAGAGTAGTGCGACGCGAGCGGCTTTCTACATATTCAATTCGCGCATCTAGGATGTCTAAATGTCCAGCAATCTCAGCACTCTCAGATTTCATTGGTTCGAAATCGGTCTGAAGATCTGAGAAGCTTGAAAATGGGCCTATAGACGGGTCATTCTCTTAGTCTATGGCAACTTCAGTGGAATTGGCCTGAGTTTTGAGGTCTTGTATTCCGAAAATGAGCTTGGTTTGACCGGCGGATATATTTCTTGTTCAGCGAGCACATTCTCGATAGTGTTAGGGCCTGGGCTAGACTCGGCATCACCTGCGAAGAGCAACAAGGCACGCCAAACATTGACGCAATCAGCTACAAAAAAAAAACGCAGGTTTGCAGGCTCAGCTGCTGCACTAATACATAGTTGTGAGATTTTTTAGGGGGAAAAACAGAGCATACTTGTTACCAACCTGAATGACGAATACCGGAGGATTAGTGACTTGTGCGGGAGCAAAGCCACCGAGCCCACATAGCGGCGAAGGTGGTTGCAGCACTTTTAAAACGGTGGGTAATGACTGTGGTGATGCGGCTTTCCATTAATCGTCCAGGAATAGAATACCGGTTTGTGGCGCTGTCGGAAAAGATGAAGTGTTGATATCGGGCGGAAGCGGGAATAGGATGCCGTTATCACAGCAGCTGGGTGCTGCAGTCGACACAGTGGCGGTGGGAAGGGCGAGAAGAGCAGCGAAGAACGCGTTGGCAGCGATGGCAAACACCTGCATGACTAATACCAGAGGATTAGTGACTTGTGCGGGAGCACAGCCACCGAGCCCACCGTAATGTACTGTTTAAATAGATTACGCACTGGACAAGTTGCTCATTCTTTCCCCAAGGAAGGCCACCAGGAGTCACCCTACTGCAGTCTTTTGAGTGCTGCCATACCTGCCGTGCACACTCACAATGCGTTAATAAACCATTAATGGTTCATTTTCGCCTCCGCCATCCTGGGCCTTGCCTCGCGTCTTCCACACAGTATATTTCTTGGCACACGAGTGACTAGAACCATGACTCAAGGGGCCGAACTATATATTATTTACGCAACGCTACTTAGACCGTTGGACTCGCGGAAAGCGGTTGTCTTTGGAGAAGGTCGCTGAGCTGGTGGTCTCTGTCATGAGCCTTTCCTACCCCACAATTTCTCTTGGCGCAGTCATCGCAGCCTCTCACCACGCTATCATCTCTACCCTCTCGCATGGACCTTCAGAGCCTCGGCCAAGAATTCCGCGCCCAGATCACACGTCTCAGACCAGGTCGCCGCACTGTCGATATCCCGCGCTAGCTCGCCTTCGCATCGTCAACCATCGCCTCCCCGACGTAGTGGTACACAACCTTTTTAGGCCACCGAGTGCTGGTATCACCGCACCTTCGTCGACGTAGCACGTCGGTGCACCCCTCCCTCTCGCTTCCACGGAGGGACACCACTACAAACGCGACACCACTAGAAACGGCGAGTGGTCTCACCTCTGAGACCAGCCGCTTATTCTTAATTCGCGACCACATCTCGGGCGTCCGTTTTCTCGTCGACACCGCAGAAGAGGTGAGTGTCCTCCCCTGCATCACCATCACCACATCA
The DNA here is from genome assembly GCF_052857255.1 of Amblyomma americanum. Classification (NCBI taxonomy): domain Eukaryota; kingdom Metazoa; phylum Arthropoda; class Arachnida; order Ixodida; family Ixodidae; genus Amblyomma; species Amblyomma americanum. The sequence goes on along the minus strand of NC_135507.1, from coordinate 121,141,124 downwards.
TCAATTTCTCGTCGCATTTATACAAGCCGCAAACTTTGCCCTCATCGCTACGTGCGAAGAACATGCTCTCACACTAAACTTGGTTCTCCGTTGTGTGTTTAGATGGGTTTTTCTCGTCGCAGACGTAGGCTATACAAACCTCGGATCTGATTTCCTGCGCCACTTCAACCTGCTGGCCAACATGCACAGCAAATGTCAGGTGGACGCCGCGATTAACTTGTCTGTTCAGGCCCTCTGTCTTCGAGAACCGCTTGCCAGTGTATCCAGCCCACACCAGTCAGCCTTCGAGGTCCTCCTGGATGAATAACCTTCTCTGCTTCGTCCCTTCAACTTCTCACTGCCTGTCAAAGCACCAGGTCACGCGTCACACACGGCCACACACGCTCGAATCCGTCGCCTGGCTCCACGTCGTTTATAGATCGCACACAACTAGTTCGAACGCATGCTGCATCTGGGCATTATCCGAGCTTCATCTAGCCCATGGGCGTCCCATCTACACATGGTACCGAAAATATCAAGCGGCCCTCTGGTGACTACCACGTCCTCAACAACGCCACCGTCCCGGACCGTTACCTCGTAACTTACATCGTGGATTTTACCGCAGCACTGCTTGGCACCAAAATTTTCTCTAACATAGATGTCGTTAAAGCCTGCCACCGCATTCCCTTGGATACATCTGATATAACGAAAACTGTAATCATTACACCGTTCGGCCTCTTCGAATGCACCTGCATGCCATTTGGCCTCCGTAACACTGGCCACACATTTCAACGCTTCGCGGACACAGTGACATACGGTCCACCCTTCTGCAGGATGCGATGACCTCCTCGTCTTCAGCCGCGACACGGAGCAGCACTTTCAACACCTCCGGCAGCTTTTCCAACGTCTCTCTGATTACGGCCTGATAAGCAACAGAGCAAAAAGTGAATTCGGGAAGTAGGAGCTCCACTTCCTGATTCACGATGTTATCCGCTCTGGCGTTCGGCCTCTCCCATCAAAATTCAAGGCCATTCAAGACTTTCCGCTGCCTCTCTCAACGCGCAAACTCTATGAATTTCTCAGCATTATAAATTTTTGTTGCCGTTTCACCCCCACTGTGCGGCACTCTTCAAACCACTGACAGACATTCTTCAGGGCAAGCAAACAAACTCCGCACAACTGACATGGTCTTCAGCTGCTCTAGATTATTTCCAGGCCGCCAGAGCAAAAGTATTCGACCTCGATCTCTTTGCCCATCGGCGTCTGATGCACCCCTACGCCTCCTGACCGATGCCTTTTAATCCGGCGTTGGAACTGTGCTACACCAGCTTGTGGATGGTGCTTGGAGCCCTATATCTTTTTTCTTGCGCAAGTTTTCCGCTGCTGAAAGCCGCTACAGTACCTTCTGTCGTGAACATCTCGCTATGTACGTGTCCGTGCGGCATTTCAAGCATCTCTAGCAAGGTCGGCAGATCCACATTGTCGCCGTGAAGTTCGTTACCTTTCGCACGTGAGGGAATTCACGACTGGCATCAGGTATGTGCAAGGCCTCTACAACACTCCGGCTGATGCACTGTCACGTGTTACTGCTTCCCTCGCCTCTGCTGCTCTGTCAGCGAACCTCGACCTTGCTGCCTCCGCGAAAGCGCACCGACATGACGCGGAAGTTCTGAACTTTCGCAGGGACACTGGTTTGCTGGTTCTCCATGAAATTCTCCTGCCATAGTGCCCCGTCCCCATCCTCTGCGACACATCGGCAGGCACTCCACACTCTTTAGTCCCCTCTGCCTATCATGATCTTGTCTTTAACGCCCTGCACGGCCTGGCCCATCCCGGAATTCGCGATACGCAGCACCTCCTCACCGAACGATACGTCTGGCCCAGCATCAACAAAGACGTGCGCGCTTGAGACTGTGCCCGCCTGGCTTGCCAGCAGTTAAACTCAGTGAGACACGAGATCTTCCTTCTGCTCGTTCCCTGTTCCCTTCGCCATCAGCACGTTTTGACAAAGTCCACATTGATACCTTGCATCCCTGGCCACCTTCGGCTGGACATTCATATCTCATTACCTGCATCGATCGATTTACTCGCTGGTCCGAAGCGTTCCCTCCTCGGACGCCACCAGTGAAAGCATCGCCAGAACCTTCGTCTCTTGGTACGCATCACGGTTCTGGGTCTCATGGTACGGGGTTCCCTCAACCATCACCACTGACCATAGCGTCCAGTTTGAACCTTGGCTTTTTAATAACCTTATGACTTTACTTGGAACTTCTCGAATTAGAACTACTGCCCACCATTCCGTCGCCAACGGCATGATTGAACTCTTTCATTGTTCACTTAAGACATCCCTTAAAGCCCAACTCGACGGTACCTACGGGACTGCCTCCCACCATTGGTTCTGCTCAGCCTCCGGGCTAGTCTCAAAGAAGATCTTAGTTGCACTTTGGCTGGACTTGTTTTCTGCTCGCCCCTGCGTCTCCCTGGTGAATTTTTCAGACTCACCAATTCGTCTACAAGTCCTCACCCTACCGATTACATGACCCACCTCGGCCATTTTTGTAGCCGTCTCCGAGCGCCACATCTATGCCAGTATCGGCCATCTTCACGCTTTCCATCCAGACTAGCGGCTCGCACGCACTTCCTTGTTCGCCGAGACTGTCCGCAAACAACATCAGCACCCCTTCGACGGCCCGTTCCGTGTACTGGAAAGAACATCGAAGGCCTTCATCGTTGACATTCATGGGCGCACTGACACCAGTTCAATCGATCTCTTGAAGGCAGCTTTCACGGAGGACGCCCCGCCCACTTGACCTTCTTGCGTGCTTTCTCTGCCACAACCGGCCGCCTGCCCATCTCCGCCATGTTTCTCCACTCCTCAGAAGCATAAAGTGTCGATCCGGCTCCCAGCTTCGCCGGCCTCTTTCGCTAGTGGGGAGAGGGGGGAGGGGGGCTGCTGTAGCAGCAGCAGCGGCTTTACGCAGCACGAGCGGCGCCAGCCGCCGAAGTGCAGCCGCTTTGAGCTCCCTCCTCGTGCCGGTGTCACGCACCGCTCGATTATTTCTGGGTTAAGTCATCATATGCTTTAGCACTTCAGCCAATAAATCAACTATTACCTTCAACGCGCCGGCCTCATAGTGATTACTGCGACAATAACGTCGTAAGAAATAATTTTGAGATAAATGAGAAAAAGTAGAAAGAAATTTGAACACGAAGTTCTGGATGCGCCATTATTTCATGACCAATTAATTACATAGGCACGACCTCCACAGCCATTATCAAACTCATCTTTGTGTTCTTTGCGGAACGTTTAGTTTCCTCGGCTTTTCTTTTTAACCGGTATGCTGCTCGGCCAACAGTGGAAACTTGTCGCCGGTTACCTTCACTAAGCCGGCAGGAAAAGTTACTCATTTAAGTTTACCCAAAGTGCTCTGGAACCTTTGCTCTTTGTATGTAATCGCCATTGAATGCTATGACAGCATCTACTGTTTGTATCCTTATACCCTCTGGTAGAGTGGGCACGAGAGCAGCGTTGCAGCGACTATGGCTAAAAGGCCGCCTTTGTTTGCCATGCAGGTGCTGCTTCCACTTGTGGCGCACAGCATCTACATCTGCCATCCTGCCCGTGACAGTGCTTCTGTGCACCAAGTGACGCAGTTTGCTTCCTGTCATGTGCCTCAGTTCGTTCATCAGGCAGCGCCCTCAAGATTTGCGAACAGTCCTTATCACTCCAAGCCTGCGGCATGGTCATCTACAGCAAGTTCAACGCCAGTATTTAAGCGCTGATGTCAGTGGGACCGCTTCAGTGGGCACGAGAGCAGCGTTGCAGCGACAATGGCTAAAAGGCCGCCTTTGCTTGCCATGCAAGTGCTGCTTCCACTTGTGGCGCACAGCACCTTCATCTGCCATCCTGCCCGTGACAGTGCTTCTCTGCACCAAGTGACGCAGTTTGCTTCCTGTCATGTGCCTCAGTTCGTTCATCAGGCAGCGCCCTCAAGATTTGCGAACAGTACTTATCACTCCAAGCATGCGGCATGGTCATCGACAGCAAGTTCAACGCCAGTATTTAAGCGCTGGTGTCCGTGGGACCGCTTCAGTGGGCACGAGAGCAGCGTTGCAGCGACAATGGCTAAAAGGCCGCCTTTGCTTGCCATGCAGGTGCTGCTTCCCCTTGTGGCGCACAGCATCGACATCTGCCATCCTGCCCGTGACAGTGCTTCTCTGCACCAAGTGACGCAGTTTGCTTCCTGTCATGTGCCTCCATTCGTTCATCAGGCAGCGCCCTCAAGAATTATGAACAGTCCTTATCACTCCAAGCCGGCGGCATGGTAATCGACAGCAAGTTCATCGCCAGTATTTAAGCGCTCGCTGGTGTCCGTGGGACCGCTTCAGTGGGCACGAGAGCAGCGTTGCAGCGACAATGGCTAAAAGGCCGCCTTTGTTTGCCATGCACGTGCTGCTTCCACTTGTGGCGCACTGCATCTACATCTGCCATCCTGCCCGTGACAGTGCTTCTCTGCACCAAGTGACGCAGTTTGCTTCCTGTCATGTGCCTCAGTTCATTCATCAGGCAGCGCCCTCAAGATTTGTGAACAGTCCTTATCACTCCAAGGCTGCGGCATGGTCATCGACAGCAAGTTCAACGCCAGTATTTAGGCGGTGGTGTCCGTGGACCGCTTTAGTGGGCATGAGAGCAGCGTTGGAGCGACAATGGCTAAAAGGCCGCCTTTGCTTGCCATGCAGGTGCTGCTTCCACTTGTGGCGCACAGCATCTACATCTGGCATCCTGCCCGTGATAGTGCTTCTCTTCACCAAGTGACGCAGTTTGCTTCCTGTCATGTGCCTTCGTTCGTTCATCAGGCGGCGCCATCAAGATTTGTGAACAGTCCTTATCACTCCAAGGCTGCGGCATGGTCATCGACAGCAAGTTCAACGCCAGTATTTAAGCGCTGGTGTCCGTGGGACCGCTTCAGTGGGCACGAGAGCAGCGTTGTAGCGACATTGGTTAAACGGCCGCCTTTGCTTGCCATGCAGGTGCGTAACTACATTCCTTTGTATGCTTAGAAAAGTGACAGTCGATGCTTACTGCTGCTCCCGTGCCCACGGGTGTTTTTGAGCGTGTTTACTGAGTGCTTCAACAGCTGTCTTCTTTTGCTATTGTCGGGAGATGTGGAAGTAAATCCAGGACCTTTTCACATGCGCACTAAAATAATCAGCGGTGATTCGAGCGCAGCCACATCGATCGATGTGAGTAACCCTGCCACTAATGTTGTATTAACACAATCGGAGCAAAACATGGAAATACTTCGTACCTTGAAGGAATTGCAGGGAAAGTCAATCGCGCTTTCAGCCAGTAACGAAGATATAAAGAAAACCATGTAAGAACTACGGAGCGGAGAGCAAATTATTAATTCAACCATCGCCAGTTTGAATTCCAGGCTTACGACAGTTGAACACTCACTTAAAGCAATTGACGAAGTAAAACAGAATTTCGAATGCACTGCTCTTGATATTCGCAAACAAAATCAACTGCTGCAGGCACGAATTCATGAATTAGAAGACCAGAGTCTTAGAAATAATTTAGTTTTTCATGGTACCACTGATGAGAATGACCATAAATATAGAATGAAACGGACAAAAAACCTCTAAATGTCCTATCAAAATATGTTGACCCCAAACTCTCGCCAAATAACATAGATAGGGCCCATCGATTAGGGCGGTACTCTGATTCTGGATGCCGTCCGGTGATTGTGAAGTTCAACAACTTCAAAAACAGAGAAAATATTCTGAAGTGTAAAAAAAGACTTAAAAGAAGAAAACGTTCAAGTGACAGAAGATTACTCGAATGCTACACGCCAAGCACGCAAAAAACTGATTGGCTTTTTCAAATCACTGCCCGGCTCCCCATCTTTTAAGCTAAAATACAATAACTTGGTCGTGAATGACAGATCCTACATGTATGACCCTGTAAACGAAAAATCATTTCAGATAACCGCAGAACGTGCCAAGCCGACAACCCAGCACGCGCCTTCGTCTCTCTCCGCTGCATCTAGCACTTGTGAATCTTCCTAACGGTTACCGAGGGGCAGTGATCATTGTCTAAGCGCAGTTCAAACATCAGTTTTATCTACTAATACCCGAAGTGTCATCAAAAGACGTACAGAACTCTCCTCTGCCATAAGTGCTTGCTCCGCTGACATCGTCGTCCTAACTGAAACTTGGCTGCATGAATACATACGTGATTCTGAAATATTCAATTCACCAAATCATTTCTACTTCTATCGTTGTGGCAGGAAAGATCGGCAAGGTGGTGGCGTACTAATAGCAGTCAGTAAAAAACTGGTAAGATTCTCTTCACATAACATCAAGCAGCGAAATTTTACGGGTATCTCTTCAACTAGGATACCAGAGAATAATCCTAGGCGCATGCTATCGACCGCCTAATGCATCTCCTAAATTTGTTGCAGAGCTTCATGATACCATTAATGTTATAGTAACGCGTTACCCTTCATCATAGATCTTTCTATTGGGTCATTTTAACTTTCCGGGCATCGATTGGTCCTCGGTGCAACCATCCTCCTCTTCGACACTATGCAAGGAATTCACTAATTTATGCTCACTGTTTAATCTTACCCAAATTTTTGCTCAGCCTACAAGAATTACTGAATTTACAACAAGTACATTAGACCTCGTACTAACAACATGCCCAGAACTGCGCTCAGAAATAACCAACATGCCCAAGTTAAGCGACCATTCTTTGCTCAATTTTTCTGTCAACATTCCCATACAAAAGTCGGCTAGTCACACTAAAATAATACGCATGCATCATCGCGCTGATTTCAACAAAGTTAATAATGAACTACGTTCTTTCCTGGCCACTTTTTCGACGAATTTGACTCGCGGTCGGAGAACGCAAACTGGCTCTTATTCAAGAACAAAATCTTGGATCTCACCAGCCGTTTCATATCCACTCGCGTAATATCTTATCAGCAGCATGCGCCATAGTATAACGCGTGTCTTAAGCGGTTGTCTAACCGTAAGAAAGGCCTCTTCCGTTCAGGTAAAGAATCACGCACTGAACATCATTGGTCCCGTTATCGCTCTGCAGCTTACATTTACAATTCAATTTCAATTTCAATTTCAATTTATTTCCCAGAAGGTTCTGGTCGGCTGACTGGGCTAAAAGCTGTGCGTAAACAGCTTGACGAGGCCCCAGCCAGCCGTTACAAGGCATAACAGCACACATTAAAAGAATATTCATATACATCGAGAAGAAAATAGTTGATACAACAATGAAACAAAAGGGTATCATGGATTCAAGTAAATGCAGTGAACATATAGTTATATTAAGAGGACACCAAAAATATCAGTTCGGCAAGTAACACTAACTGCAAGGAAATATGCATACAATCAGCTCAATAAATGACAGCAAATCTTACACACTTTATTAACACTTTAAACGAGAAGTCTGTTAAAAAAAAAACTAAGGATAACTGGAGAGAAATTTTCAGCTAAGAGAAAGAACATCAGGTTACATCATTACAAAATAATGACGTAGTGTAGCTTTGGTAGATTTATTCGTGTCTTTGTATTTGTTGAGAATTGTGGGAAGATTGTATTCAAGTGTCTGCAGCCTGCAGTCTATTCGAAAAAACGGTACTAGCCATTTTTTGGTGTTGCGTGTGTTTACTGGATGGCTATTTTCTTTTAGCAGTGTGTTACCTTCTACCATTGATCTGAAGCTGGAAGCGAAATAGTATGACAACAAAATTCGCAATTCGTACATATTTTGAATCCTTACAACATTATGCGCCTGAAGAGCTTGTCGAGTATGACCTAAGTAATCAAGATTCACAATATGACGAATGGCTTTCTTTTGGAGCAGTGAAATTTTCTCTATGTTTGTTTTAGTAGTTGTGAGCCAAACTAAGGAACAGTAATTGATGCGTGAGGCAAATAGCGCATTATATATCTGAAGTTTTATTTTACAAGGAAGAAAAGTGCGGCAGCGACAGATTGCGCCTGTCACTGACGAGAGACTATTAGTCAACTTTTGAACGTGTGAATCCCAAGTAAGGTTAGAAGAAAATGTTACCCAAAGTATGGTGTGTTCATGAACGATTTCAATTTTCTCACCAGCACAGGTAATAACACCTTCAAACCTGATAGCCTTGTTTTTTGGTCGAAATATCATCACTTTTGATTTTGTAGGATTGATTTTGAGTATATTAGCACCACACCACTTCTGAAGGGTATCAAGCAATTGGTTACATTTGATCATTAGTTTAGGTACATCTACACCAGAGAATAGTACTCTGCAATCATCAGCATATATAATGAATTTTAAGGTCTTATCAATGTTTACAATACTGTTGATATACACATTGAATAATAAAGGGCCCAGCACGCTACCCTGCGGTACATCTCTGATGACTGGTAAAAAGGACGATTGATGGTTGGCAAGATATACGCATTGCTGCCTGTTTGCTAAGTAGGACTGTAATAAGGATAGAGGCTTACCCCTGATGCCGTAAACTGAAAGCTTATGGGTTAGAATATCATGGTCCAGAGAATCGAAAGCTTTACTGAAATCGATGAAAAGGCTGACAGTTATTAGTTTCTTTTCAAAATTTTTCACTATGTATTCCTTAAGTTCTAATAATGCTAATTCAGTAGAGCGTCCTTTCCTGAAGCCAAACTGTGCATTAGATTTAGGTGGAACTTTTCAAAGAATTTGTTAAAGCGGTCATATAATATCGTTTCAAATCCTTTTCCAAATGTAGGTATTATAGATATTGGGCGGTAATTTTTTGGCACGTTTTTATCCCCTCCTTTGTATAAACAGACACACGGGACTTTTTCATCGCATTTGGAAATTCCCCGGATTCAAGAGAAAGGTTGACTATATACGTGAGTACTGGTGTTAGGTATTCCATAACATACTTGATAGGCTTAATTTGGAGGTTATCAATATCAAGGGCTTTGCTGTTTTTTAGTGACATAAATGTTCTATAAACTTCTGCTTCATCTGTTGGTGAAAGAAATATACTTTCGGCGCATGAACAACTTAAATCTTCGTTTACTTGGGAATTTTTGTGTTGTAGTGCAGTTCCAATGAAGTACTTATTGAAGAAGTCTGCAAGACCTCGACAAGTAATTATCTGGTCTTCGTGAGTTATTTGATCAGGTAATAAATCCTTCCTGTCCCTACCCAGAACATTATTGATTACATTCCAGGCTGCGGCCGGCTGTTGTTTACCTATACTTGCAAAGAGATTTTCAAAGTAAGCAACCTTTGCCCGCCGAAGCTCAGAATTCAGCTTGTTTCTGACCACGTTGAAATTTTTCAAATCATCAGGATTTCGCGTTGTTAGAAAAGTGTGAAAAAGTGTATTTTTTCTCTTTATAGTCTTTAAGTGGTCGGTTGTTACCCACGGCTTTCTTATCTTCTTTGATGGAGTAAAAGTCTTGATAGGAAAGTGTTTGGAATAGATTGTGGAAAATATCTCAAGAAATTGTACATATGCATTATTTACATTTAACTTGTCATACACAGAAGACCAGTCTTGGAAGCTAATGTCTATTTCGAAAGCCTCTAAAGCACACTGAGGCATATATTGGACGGTTATTTGTTCAGAACGTTTTTTAGGTTTTGGTAATGAGTCATAGAACATAAATATGGGACAGTGATCCCTAACATCTGATGCTATAGTGCCAGCACTAAAAACAGAAGTCTCTGAGTTTGTTATAAACAAATCTAAAGCAGACGAAGTAGACACAGTAACACGAGTCGGTGTATTGATGACACTTATGAATCCCAAAGACTGAAGTTGAATAGTGAAATCAATGACAGTTGAAGTATTATCGAGGGTATTTATATCGAAGTCACCTATGCATGTTAGCTGAAAATTATTGCTTCGAACATATTCAAGGAGGAGGTCAAAATATTTCATAAAGGATTTCATGTTTCCCTTCGGTGGACGATATATGACCGTGATAACCTCCAGCCCAGCCTTCACAGTCAAACATTCATAATCATTGGTAATTTCACAAAATTCAGGCAGTAATTCACAATCTTTACATCTTTGGACATGGAGCGCTACACCACCACCTCGTCTATCTTTGCGATTGCTAAAGAATCTTTCATACCCATCAAGATGGAGCATGTCACAGCCACCATAGTACCAGGTCTCAGAGATCATTATTGTGGTATATTTAAAAGGAAACTGACTTAACAAATGTGTGATGTCATCTTGTTTCCCATGTACAGAACGAGCATTGATGTGCAAGACTGTTTGAAGAGAGGGTGGTTGAGGACGAATGCACCCAGGTAAGACGAAGCTGTGACAATCCATCTTGACCGATTTAACAAGCAACAATAACGCACTAAAGCGCTAAAGCTGTCTAGGACTCACTCGATTTTCACAAGGTCAGCCTCACAAGTGATCTGAACAACATCAGAAGATTCTGTTTGCTTAGCAAAAATTTTGCCATTCAGAGTCCACACCGACTTCCATTTGTGCTCATACTTCCGCTTTACAGTCATACCCAGGAGTCTCTTTAGGGCCGGGCAGAGGTGCTCATTTATATATACTGGGGTGGGATTACTGATCCCAATATCCTCATTGGTCAGTCGGGCCTTTTTTCGGTCAAGAACGCTAAAGCCAATTACCAAAATAGCACTCTACCGGGTATGTTGCTCAACAACCCAAGAAAATTTTGGAGCGTCATTAACCCCTCTGAAACGTCTAGAATAATACTAACGAATTCAAGTGACGAACCTATATCTTATACTGCCTGTGCAACTGTACTGAATGATGTATTTTCGAGCTTTTTTTCACGTGGTGAAACTACGGATTTCCCTCAACTGTCTCATATTAACTTCCTCCCAATGTACCCTGTCGTCATCCATCCGGATGGTATAGTTAAAATAATTGATAATCTTAAAGATATCCTCCAGTGCTGGTGTTGATTGCATTACTACAGAATTCCTGAAAAGTACTAAAATGTATTCATCGCTTGCCTTAACTAAAATATTACAGAAATCTTTGGAAAACGGTGAACTACCGGCCGATTGGAAGATAGGTAAGGTGGTTCCTGTGCATAAATCTGGTAATAAACATTCGCCTTTTAACTACCGGCCTATATTTATTACCAGCATACCATGCAAAATCTTAGAGCACATACTCTTTTCACATATTGTCACTTTCCTTGAATCAAACTCGTTTTTCCATCCTTCTCAGCACGGTTCTAGGAAATCCAATTCATGCGAAACACAGTTACTATTATTCACGCACAAACTCCACGCAATTTTAGATTGCCGCTCCATCGCCGACTGCATCTTCCTAGATTTAGCAAAACTTGGTGCTGGGCTAGTTGGTTAAGCATTTCGTTTGAAACAGGTCAGCGCTAAAGAAGACAAACACGGCGAGAGAACGACGACACAAGGGATGAGCGCTACTAACAACTGGTTTTATTTTTCGCTTCAGGGAAAGTATTTAAAGCCTTGTCACATCATATCATGCACACAGCCAGGGGTGTCAACAATTTTTTTTTATCAAAAAAGTTAAGATATATAAAAAGTTAAGATATAAAGTTAAGATATAAGTTCTGCTGGAAGAACTTCCAGAGTCTTGCTGGAAGCTTTCCACATAGACAAAAAACGAGATCAGTGTGTGAACGATTCCTCAATAACGTTGTTCTCTGCGGAGCGGGCATTTCTTGAGACGCGTTTAAAAAATAACTGATTATTTTTTTTATTATTCCTGTTTGTTTCTTCCTTTTTCCTTTTCTGTTATTCACGCTGTCGATTACTGGCTCTTTGTGGCTTGCTGTGTTAAGATATATAACTTAACTTTTTTGATAAAAAAAAATTGTTGACTCCCCTGGCTGTGTGCATGATATGATGTGACAAGGCTTTAAATACTTTCCCTGAAGCGAAAAATAAAACCAGTTGTTAGTAGCGCTCATCCCTTGTGTCGTCGTTCTCTCGCCGTGTTTGTCTTTTTTAGCGCTGACCTGTTTCAAACGAAATGCTTAACCAACTAGCCCAGCACCAAGTTTTGCTAAACTATATTTCTAGTTCAGTGGGCCCGTCGTCTTTGTTGTGTGTGTTCTCTCCTTCGGCGTCTTACGTCAATTCACCATCTTTCATCAACGTTCTTCTGTGTCACATCGTGAGTGCTACATGCCGGGCCAGGCGCCTTGCCTTTTGCTTGCGGAAAAACTGGGTTCCAGAAGAGATCGTCGCGCTCTTCGGAGCAGTTAAGCCTTCCTGGGGCCACGTTAAAAGGCTGTGCAAGATTCTGAGGTCTGGCGTCAAGTCAGAGTTTTCCAGGACTGGCTGCGTGTGACATGCTGTAGCCAATTCCCGGAGTATCTTGCTACACGGATGTGCCGCTCCCTCAAGTCTCAATCCGGCCAAATGATCGAGGTGAACTGGTCCGTTATTCTTAAACACCTTCTCAGAAATGGTGAAAAGCGCCAGAGCATTTCCAGGAAACCAGTGCTAACGATTGGGGAAGTCTTCATCCCTCATTATTTTGAAGAAGTTCTTAGAAAAGGGCCAAAATATGCCCTTGAGGCTCATGTGCCGCCGCACGCCCTGCTCACCACTAATAGGAACATTGCCCAAAAAGTGAACCGTGAAGACAGCGAGAGGTGTCTGCTTGAGGGTGTTGACTGCCTCGCGAGGTGTGCCTCAGGGTGTGCTAACCGTCGTTCGTGCCGTGTTTTAGATGAAATTGTTAAATATTTCAAAGATAAACAAGTCGTCTTGCTACAAGCTGACAAAGATGGGGGATTCGTCGTCATGAAACAACAAGCCTACAAAGAAAAAGCACTGCAAGCTGTGAAAAAGAACTTTGCACCTGTGAGGAAAAGCGATGTACGCGTTAAAACTAAGTTCATGGATTTTTGCAAGGACCTCAATCTGTTTTCTTTAGCTAATGATATTAGTACATGCAGAGGCAACTGCTTGAACGCCTTCTTCACGGCTAAGACTCACAAGCCTGAAATACCCTTCAGAACTATCATCAGCGAAAATGGCTCATGGCAGCAATGTGCTAGCCGGTTCCTTTTAAAGAAGCTCTCGGTGATCAAGGTGGATGATCCCTTCGAGACAAAGAAGTCCCAAAATGTGTCAGATTACATTGAGGACAATAGCCAGGTCGGTTACGCATTTTCTGTTGATGTCGAAGATTTGTTTTATTCAGTTCCTCAAGCCGAACTTTTAGTTGCTGTGAAAGAATCTGTTGAAGTTACTGGCGAAATTTCCTTTCAGTCTTCAGCTGGTATGTCCCTTGACAATTTTTTAAAGCTTTTAGAATTTTATCTCAGCGTCTCTTTTATCTCTTTTAACAAGCAACCTTTTCTTCAGCGTAATGGTGTTTGTATAGGTTCATGTGTGGCGCCAATTTTGTGTCACATTTTTTTAGCATGCATTGATCGCCTTTTGGATCAAGATTTTATTGGTGGCCCAGTTTTTAACGTCTTCAGATATGTAGACGATTTTTTAATTCTCTTAAAAGCCACTAATGACTCCACATTCGCAGACTCCATCCAACAGGTCCTAAGAACTTTTAAGAAGCATGGTAAAGGCCTGAATTTTACTCATGAAATTCCTGACAACAACGAATTACGTTTCTTGGATCTGAGGCTGAGGTTGTGCAAAGGACATACCTGCTGGGCCTATTTCCCGCGTGCTAACAAAGAGCTATTGCCCTACGACTCAAATCATTCTAAGACTGTGAAAAGAGCTATTGCTTCGCTTTGTCTGGAATCTGCGCTTCGCAGGTCGTGTCCACACCAAATGCATGCTAGCTTTAATAATCAGGTCAACCGCCTGTTGGCTGCAGGCTTCCCTTGCTCGATCATAGTGGCCATGGCTGAAACCCTCCTAAAGAAGTCTGGTGCCCGACAAAAAATGGATGTCGCGGAACGCGCGAAGACAATGCCTGAGGTGATACCTTATGTACATAAGGTGTCGCATAACCTCAAAAAAGTGGCCAGCAGGCACCACGTGCCACTTGTGTTCTCGGCGCCAAATAAGCTGGCGAAGCTGTGCCCGCGCATTTGCGGCGAACGTGAGCGTGGATGCAAAACTAAACATGAAGTAGCCTATGTCGGATGTGGTCTAGGAGTGGTGTATATGATCCCCCTTTCCTGCGGAAGGTGCTATGTCGGGCAGACGGGGCGTTGCCTTAACGATCGTTTAAGGGAACATGCTAAAAACTTGAGGGTAAAAGACAAGCTGGCGAACTTAGTTTCGCATGTTCTGGAGTGCAAATGCGTGCAACGATTTAACGAGGCTAAGGTTCTAGGCAGAAGCGCAAGCAGAACTTCCAGAGTCTTGTTGGAAGCTTTCCACATAAACAAAAAACGAGACCAGTGTGTGAGCGATGCCTCAATAACGTTGTTCTCTGCGGAGCGGGCATTTCTTGAGACGCGTTTAAAAAATAACTGATTTTTTTTTTATTAGTCCTGTTTGTTTCTTCCTTTTTCCTTTTCGGTTATTCACGCTGTCGATTACTGGCTCTTTGTGGCTTGCTATGTTAAGATATGTATCTTAAATTTTTTGATAAAAAAAAATTGTTGACTCCCCTGGCTGTGTGCATGATATGATGTGACAAGGCTTTAAATACTTTCCCTGAAGCGAAAAATAAAACCAGTTGTTAGTAGCGCTCATCCCTTGTGTCGTCGTTCTCTCGCCGTGTTTGTCTTTTTTAGCGCTGACCTGTTTCAAACGAAATTCCTAGATTTCACGAAGGCATTTGATAAGGTTTCCCATCATCTTTTGTTACTAAAACGGCGCATGGTGGGATTAGACACCAACATTCTAAAATGGCTCGAAGTTTTTCTTACCCCACATCAGCAATACATTGCCGTTAACAACGTTAATTCCACCGTTCACCCTGTCCTTTCCGGTGTGCCCCAAGGCACCGTCTTGGGGCCCCTGCTTTTTCTTATATTTATCAACGACTTACCCACTAACCTTTCTTCTTCTGTACATCTTTTTGCCGATGACTGCGTCCTTTTTCAGGAAATAACAAATGATAGTGACAAGCACATGATTCAGTCTGACCTTAACGCTATCTGAACATGGTGTAAAACTTGGAATATGACTTTAAATGCTGAAAAGTGCAAACTAATGCGCATTTCTCGCATTAATAGTGAATTGCCCGTATATACTCTTAATGTGTTGCTTGATCCAGTTACAAAATATAAGTACCTCGGATTCATATTACGTCTGACCTTAGCTGGCATGCGCACATTGAGCACATCACAAACAAAGCTAATCGCATGCTCGGATATCTGAGAAGTAACTTTCACGCAGCCCCAACTAACATCAAACTTCTACTCTATACGACACTCGTACGTTCACAACTAGAATATGCTTCATCAATCTGGGACCCTGGTGTTAAGAGTTTGAGCGACGTACTGGAGATGGTACAACCCAAATCAGCGCGGTTTATTCTCTCTGACTTTCGGCGTACATCAAGCGTAACTGCTATGAAAACTACCCTAGGTCTATCTTCACTTGCATCACGACGCAAAATTGCATGCCTGTGCCTTTTTCACAAAATATATCATCATGAGTCTATTCGATACGCGTTACTTCTTCCCCCTTCATATATTTCACGCCGCACAGATCACATACATAAGGTAGGCATTTCTATACGCATAACTAAAACATTCTCGGATTCTTTTATTCCTCGCACGTCATATGACTGGAACCACCTTCCTTCCTCAGTTGCCACAATTCCTGAGCCTGTATTGTTTAGGTCTGCTGTTACCGCTTCTATTTAATGATATATTGTATTGATCACTTATTCTAACGTATCTATGTTGTGATAATTTATCGTTCTCTGCTCTTGTTTGTATTTTCAGTGTTATTATGTATTACCCACTCTTTTCTGTAATGCTTTGCCCTGACGGTAAAATAAATAAATAAAAATTAACTAGAAACGCATTTTTTGGACTTAGCTCCGGTATGAAGCAAATGAGTCACTAAAATAGTGTCAGAAAGCCTAAGATCTGTAAAGGCGCTCATAATGACCTTTTTACTCCAACTTAACTAAAAAACACGCAGTTCCACTCAGGAATCGTATTTGAAATGGCTGGCAAGAGTTTCCCTCTGCAAGAAAGGTAGCCTAGTCGTTCGCTGCCTCCTCTTGAAAGAGATTCTTTAAAGATAAATATGTATCGCAGGAAAAAGCCCGATACTGGAAAACATGCAGAAAAGAATGTCCTATCAGATATTAAACAAAAGTAGAAATTGATCTTTTATTACTTTTTCGCTTACCCTGTTCCAACAGCAAGCATATTTCTAAAAAGTAATTTTTTCGCTTTTTGAAAGTATCGACGATTATAGGCGTATTTTATTTTAAAATGGTGCAGCAATGTCATGAATGCATTTTACACCAACTTAAAGCGTCAGTACTTCAGACGGAACCTTTTTCCAGCGATCATTGCTTGACTCCGCCGAAGCGCTGTGTCCAACAAGCTGTGACTGAACGTCTAGTCCTTGCTTCCACAATTTTGCCGCAGCTTCTCTGCTTTCTGTTCGACGTTGCTGGCGTTTTTGTCTATCGGAGGATGCGCGATGGTCATCTAGATATGCTTAATTGAAATATTCTCGATAGGCTCGCTTGACAACTCCATTAAATGCACCGCCATCTTTTTCGTCCAATTTTTCAATTTGAAAATATGCTATCACAAAGTGCAGCTCACTTTTCATATCCAACTTGAGCGACTCAAAAAGGCGGGCTTTCCGAGCTCTTTGTTAAACTCTGTGGCCGTACCGCTGCTCAAAAAGCTTCGCCAGACGGTGAAAAGAGACGCCTGTTCCTATGAGCCGCCTAGTCGAAATAGGTATGTAGTCATACCATATCTTCATGAGATTTCCCACAATCTTAAGATTTCAGGCAGATATGGCGTTTACGCGGTCATGTGTGGGCCCTGCAAGATTTCAAAATTCTTCAATTTGGTGAGGAAGCAGACTTCAACGCATGTAGTTTGCGGCATGAGGCATTCGAAGAAGTATGTCTCATGCGCAACAGGGGTGGTTTATAAGATTTCACACAGCTGTGGTCGATTTTATATCGGACATACTGGTAGATGTTCAAACATTCGTTTGCAAGAGCATGCGCGTTCCTTGAGTCGGCCCAAAGGACATGCCCTGCCAATTCACTGCCGCAGTTGTAAAGGCTGCCATCCTAAGCTGAATTGCACAGATCTCATAGGAAGAAGAAAGGGGCAGCTGGACAGGAAAATTGTCGAGGTTGTTGCCAACGTGGGATCTGAATCAGACAACTGGGTCAGCAAGCGTTCTGTGTCTATTTTTCAGAAAGAATTAGCTTTTCTGCCAGCGTTTAACTAGGTTGTTTTTGTTTATTTTTCACAGGTTAGTTGTGTCATGCTTGCTCGGTTTCCTTCCCTTCGTCGTACCGATTGTTCTCGTCATGGCTGCCATTGAACTGTTTTCTCATGCTTCATCTCCATTTTACGATTGCTTGCTACATTACACCCGTGACTGATCCATATAAGCTCTGTTTTTTCAATAAATGTTCAGTTGTCAGTACCGCCCTGTGTAGTCGCCTGCTTCAGTCCCGTCCTGTTTTACGGTTTTGCTCCTTACGATTTCTTGCTTGTGTGTGTCGCTCGCGCAGGTTTTTCAGATAACTTCGACGAGGTTTGCTTTATTTCTAAAGTATTTCTGCTTTTTTTATGCTCGACCGGGTGCAATTTCAAATGGTTGTGAAGCGTCTCCTAAGCGCACAAAAGAAAGCTGGGTTCGAGGCCCTCCCCTTGCGTCCCTCACGATAAGGCATATATTCGATCCAAAACACAGTGCACCTGACTAACCGAACGGTGGCCCCATTCAGCACGATGTGGGTGAACTGCAGTTTTCCCACCGCAAGGCAAGTGTGCAATGACTGAGGTTATGATACCAGTCAAGGGGATGGCGTCAAATAGACTTCACAGGAGGGCCTGCAGCCACGTCGTAGACCGACTGTCATGACGTCGCGGTTAACCCCATTTCGCAGACGCGTTTGCCAGTCACCTGCGATTGCACGCTATACTAGAAGACGACTACCTAAGGCAGTGACGTCTCCCACAATGACCGTCTCTTTCCTTTTGCTGCCTAGCCTCAGCTGCACTTGAAGTGCGACGTCATGAGAACCGGTCGAAGTCAACTGTGGCATTCGCCACTGCTTTCGTGATATGTATTCGACTGTTGTGACGACCCCCCATAATGCGCAGGTCCACACGGGACGGAGAGGCAAAGAGACACCGTATGGCTCAGTTCAAACAAACAGATATATTCAATAATTATAAATGATTATTGATTATACATCAGAGGCTGGGGTGTCCGAGCTTACGTGCCGACAACTTCATGGGGACGATGGAGGGGCTCCGGTGTTGAGCTCGAACGGTTGCTGGCAGAAGCTGCACGCCGTCGGGCTTCGGCGCTGAAGGCTCCCTTGGCGAACGATGTCGTCCTGAGCGTTCTCTCTTCCGTGCTGAATTGTTTTCCCTTGAGTGCTTTTGCCGCCACTGGGGCTCCGTCTACGCCGCGCCGTCGAACGCGGACCCTCGTAGCACACACAAGGAACGTCACACTCGCTCACCCTCCAGAAGAATGTTCTCCGAACATTAGAGTCCATGCAGCTCCCCTTCGCTTTCTGAATCGCCTCGCACAGTGCGTCCGACAAAACACTTTTCGCTTCACTCAACACCACTGCACAACACCATATGCCTCAGCTGTCATAACTGGCGTCTCCAGGGGCAGCACTGATCCTCTTTTACAGATAAACATGAAACTCAACACCCAAGCCTCTCCTTTCTGGTCCAAACTGGACGAAATAAATTTACCACAGTTACAAAGGAGCTCCTACTTCTAGCACGATCACTCGCACAGACAAACATATAGATAACGAAAGGAAGTAGGGCAGGTTCTGCTTGCGCTCCGCATGCTCTCCTGTGAAGGTGTTACTTAAAGACAGAAAGGTTTAACTACCAACTCCTATATCGTAACACATAAGCACATAGCAATGTTATGAGCTGCGGCATTACACAATTCTAACCAGTTCACAACTCCGCTCTGTTTACGCCATTAGTGCGAATTAGCTTTCCGATTTCGCAGCGGATATCGGCCTTCATGAGTCATACCAAGTAAGTCTGTGACCCTTTGTCTGCTTTGAGACTCGCGAGGGCTCGTGGCAGGAGCCTCTCCTGGCGTTATCTGCGCGGCAACCTCGCGCGCTTCTTCTTCTAGCAATGCATGAAGTAAATTCGGTGGCATTCCGGCCGTCACCTCTGGCGCCTGCCGAACAAATGCAGGAGAGGGCGTTTCTTGCGAACTATCTGCGCGCTCCACTTCACTTCTGTCCCCATCAAAATCCGCGCTTTCCCTTTCCTCATTTCGTGAACACTGAACCGGTGCCGACTTGAGGCGATTTGCGTGTATCCTTATCAAGCGCCGGTTCACGTCTCGGACTCTGAAGTTTACCGGAGAAAGCTTCTCGACAACCTCGCACGGTCCTCTCCACTTCGTCTGGAACTTACGAGCTAGCCCAATCTGCCTTTGGCAGTTTTCAATGTACACGCTGTCCCCCACATCAAACGGCGCGCCTCTAGCACTGCGATCGTGCACCTCCTTCCTGCGCTTCGCCGCTTTCTTTAAGGCCTCCTTTGCGATGTCCCTCGCCACTTGCAAGCGCGATTCTAGCTCAACCTTATAGTCGTCCAGTGAAGCGTATGGGACACGACGGGGCCCTCTGGCACTTCACTAGGCTGGTCCGGGTCTCGGCCGTAGAGAAGAAAGAATGGCGATTCGCCCGTGCTCTCGTGTGCTGCGGAATTGTAGGCAAACATTGCATACGGGAGCCACAAGTCCCAGTCCCGCTGGTCGCGCGAAACAAAATGCGACAGGAACCCGGCCACGGTTTGGTTCAGTCGCTCTACCGCGCCGTTGCAAGCCGGATGGTACGGTGTGGTCTGCTTCTTTGCGATCTTAAGCAGCTCACAAACTCTCCTCATTAGCTGCGACACGAAGTTCGTTCCCCGATCTGTCAAGAGTTGCCTCTGGGTCCATGTCGTAGCACGATCTGTTCGACATATGCTCTTGCAACCGTGGCTGCCTTCTGATCTGGGAGTGCTACCGCTTCCGCGTATTTTGAAAGGTGATCGACAAATACTAAAATGTACCTGTTTTCGGAAGTGGTCGTGGGCAATGGGCCCATTATGTCCATACCTGTCCGCTCGAACGGAGCCGAAACCTCAGGGAACGGCTGATTGGAGCTGGTCTTCGTCCCTTGGGTGTTTTTCTTTCGAGACAGGAATGACACTTCGCACAGTAGTCTCTAACATCCTGTCGCATGCCACTCCAAAAGTACAAACGCTCCACACGCCTGCGTGTCTTCGCTACGCAAAAATGACCGGCGCATGGCGCATCGTGAAACGCGCGAAGAACCCTTTCTGTCCACGACCGAGGTACGACGACTCCCTCCCAAGCGGTTTTCTCTGGTCTCCCTTTCCTGGTTGGCCTCGTGCGCCGACACAGGGTGCCGTCTTTGCCAATGAAATAACCTAGCTATTCGGGGTGAGACGGTGCGCCCTCTAAGCTTTCGATTATTCGCTTCAGGTCAGGATCTTTGCACTGCTCTGTGCGTAATTCGGCGGGGTCGACTACGGGGACAAACCCATCTATAGCTGCCACGGCAGCTGTGCGGCTGAGTGCATCAGCATTCAGATGTGTCATTCCTGACTTGTGCTCCACTTCAAAGCAGTATTCCTGCAGGTGTAGATTCCATCTAGCGAGTCGCGAGCTAGGGTCCCTGACACTCATCACCCATTTCAGAGGATGGCAGTCTGTGACTAGCTTGAATTTGCGGCCGTAAAGGTAGCATCTGAAGTGCTTTACTGCCCAGACAACGGCGAAGCACTCCCTTTCCGTAGCTCCGTACTTTTGCTCTGTGGGGCTCAGCTGTCGGCTAGCAAAAGCAACGGGATGTTCTTTGCCCTCGATAACCTGAAATAGCACGGCACCAACTGCGAACTTTGGCGCATCTGTGGCCATAACGAAGGGCAAATTAAAATCCGGGTGGCGCAACAGTGGTGCACTCATTAGTTTCCTTTTCAGGGCCCCAAAAGCATCCTCCGCGTTTTCGTCCCAGCGAAAGGCGACATTGTTGGCTGTTAAGGCGGTGAGCGGCTTAGCGAGCTTGGCGAACTCCTCTATGTGCCTTCGGTAGTAACCGATCAGGCCGAGAATCTGCCGAACCTGGCGGACGCTAGTCGGGGATGGAAAATCCGAGACACACCTTAGTTCCTCAGGATCCGGTCGCACGCCGTCAGCTGAAACAACGTGCCCGAGGTATTTCACCTCGTTTTTGAGGAATTGGCACTTAGAGGGCTTCAGCTTGAGACCCGCTCCTCTTAGTCGCACCAAAACCTGCTCAATATCGCGCAAATGGGTCTCAATACTGTCACTGTATGTGATTATGTCATCCATATACACAAAGCACAGCCTCCCCAGAAGACCTGCCAGGATAACATCAGCGGTTCTCTGCCAGACAGCAGGGCTGTTGGCCAGACCCATCGGCATTCTTTTCCATTCATAGTGCCCTGAGGGCGTGTTGAATGCCGTTTTCTCGGCATCTGCCGGATCCATTGCTATCTGCCAGAGTCCCGCCGCCATGTCCACTACCGTGAAATACCTGGCGGAGCCCAGCTGATAAAGCATCTCCTGTATTTTGGGGGTGGGGTATGGATCGATGCGATCGAGTTACGGCATTTAGTTTGCGGTAGTCCACTACCGATCAATACGAGCCATCTGGCTTTTCCATCAATAGTGCTGGTGCTCCCCAGGGTGACTTTGAGTGTTCGACAATGCCGCGATCAATCAGGTCCTGCACCTGTCGCCCCATCTCCTCACGTTGGGAGTAAGAAATCCTGTACGCACGCTGGTAAACGGGCGATGAAGTGCCGGTTTCTATTCTGTGCTTTATAACGCCACAGCAGCACAAATCCAGGTTGGACGCGGCGAATCCCTCCGAGTAGTCGTTCAGCAAACCAGCCAGAGCCTCCCTCTCCCTGGATTTTACGTGAGAAAGATCGAACGACCCCTTTGGAGCAGCCGAAGGACTAGCATGCTCTACAGTTGCGAGTACCGTATCGGTGGGCTCACGTTTCTCTATCGCAGAGGTGAGGAAAGCCAATGTTTTGTTCTTAGGAAGGCTCAGTGGCTGCTGGCTACAGTTAACCACCCGTAAGGGCACTCTGTGGGTGTCATTAACTGTCATGAGGCACGCGGCTGCCTTCAGGCCATTGCTGAGAGAGTCGACCGACTCAAGCACTCCCGCGGCGCCGCTCTCTACATCTTAAGGCACACACGCGTACAAAATGTGCTCCGACCAAGGAAGGACGACCGCCTCATCGAAAAGCCTGACGGCAACCCGCGAATATACCTTCTCCAATGATCCCACTGTTTGACGGGTGTCAGTATCGGTAATGCAAATCTCAGCCCCTCTCCTGTTCAAAAACGGAACTTTTGAGCCGCCCGCATTAACCTCTTCCTCGGAGAATGAGACTACTACCTTCCCTTTTCTCAAACACTCCTACCCTAATATACCTGACACTCCGTTTGGCAGAGACACCGTGTCCGGGCATACGTAGCAGGGGTGCTCCAATGCAGTTCCGCCGAGAGAGAAGTGTAACCGGTAGAGTCCACTTATGCCAAGAGGATCCCCCGTTATGCCTACAAATTTGGTTTCCATACCACCAGACGCTTCCAACACCTCGCGGTCCCCCTTCCTTCGAAGCGTGTGAAAACTGCTCTCCTTAAGCAATGTCACCTTTGACCCCGTATCTATCAACAATTCCATGCAACAACCATTTAACATGCAACGCACAACAGGGCATACCTCGTCGGCCACACAAACCACCACCACCTCACCATCCACTGCTCCCTCCCCACGCTCCTCAGGATGGGGAGGACTATCTCGTTTTTTGTCTCGGTATGTGGAGCCCCGCTGTAGGCTTGCTTAGGGCGTGTCTCGCCTGCTTCTCTTTGTGGCGCCCCACGGCGCACGTTTTGGCAGAACCTGGCGATGTGTCCGCGACCCTGGCAAGCGAAGCATACGATTTCTTCAAAATCTCGCATACCGCGCCTGTAGCTTTGTGGCGGTCTCCGGTTTCCAACGAATGGGCGCTGTTGAGCGCGCGCTTCAACCTGGTGTTCCACCTACTGAGATAGCAGCTGTTCTAAGCGATCTAACTGCTCTGTCAAGAGAGCAACCTCAGGGTTGAGCACCGCTCTCTCTATGACGCGTACTCTCGCTGCGGCTGTCGTTAACGCCTCATTTCGTTCCTCATCCAATGCGGCCGCCACGGCTTGGTCGAAATTGCTCGGCTTGCGCGAGAGCACAAACCGGCGCACGGGGTCTTGCAGACCAGCCACGAACAAAGCGGTCATTTCCTCTTTAAGTAGATCCTCCGCGTATTTCTTCTTTAGCTGGTCTCCTTCCTCCTCCCTGCTTAACGTATCGCGTGCTAGGCGCTGAAGCCGCGACGCAAACGTTCGCACGTCCTCCCCTACCATCTGTACGGCGTCACGGAACCTCTGTACCGCACGTGACGTGGTTCAGTGTCGAAATGCTCAAACGCGAGCTTCTTAAATTCCGCAAATAATTTTGTGGATTTTACTTTTTCGTCTCGCCATGCAAAATCATGAGCAGCTCCTGCCATCTTACACCTCGCCATTCCCAGCATTTGAGCATCGGACCATCCCCCCATTTTCCCAATCTCTTCTAGCATGGAAAAGAAATCGCAGATTGGAACCCCTGTCTTATCTCCCGTAAACGTCGGAATGACGCTTCCTAATGCCAGCATGCTTGCTCCGAGCGACGGCTGGGGAGTGGGAGCTCCCTCAAATACAGACATTTTTTTTTTTCGCTCAAGCCCTCTGGTGCCTCAAGCCTCTCAAATGGTGGTAAAAGTCCCACAATCAGTCCCGTGATTCCCTTTTGATTACAATTTTGAAGTCATGAATGGCGCAGCATTTGGAGGACATTTGCTTTTGAGACCCCACTTCTGACACCAGTGTGACGACCCCCCCTAATGCGCAGGTCCACACGGGACGGAGAGGCAAAGAGACACCGTATGGCTCAGTTTAAACAAACAGATATATTCAATAATTATACATGATTATTGATTATACATCAGAGGCTGGAATGTACGAGCTTACGTGCCGACGAATTCATGGGGACGACGGAGGGGCTCCCGAGTTGAGCTCGAACGGTTGCTGGCAGAAGCTGCACGCCGTCGGGCTTCGGCGCTAAAGGCCCCCTTGGCGAACGATGTCGTCCTGAGCGTTCTCTCTTCCGTGCTGAATTGTTTTCCCTTGAGTGCTTTTGCCGCCACTGGGGCTCCGTCTACGCCGCGCCGTCGAACGCGGACCCTCGTAGCATACACAAGGAACGTCACACTGTAGATGGCGACGATCCCCAAAAAAATGGCCCGCAAAGAAGTTAATAACTGTGCCTCTGGCCCCTAACCAGTCAATCCGAAGGTATCAGATCAGCATCGAGACGTCGCTTCTGTGATTAATTTTTGGTCGAGTGTATAATGGCAGATCTTTGCCGAATGTTCACTTTGTAGACAGTGCAGGTGCTGTCGACTGTACGCGGGCAAGGCGTGGGTGCACCATCTCCGCAGAAAGCAGCTCGCGGGTTTCTGAGCCCTCATAGTCTGGAATACTGCTATCTGTGCTGTAAACAATCCGTTTTTAAAGGGGCATGCACTGGCTGGCAAAATTATTCAGTTTAGCTTCTGAACCGGTTTCACGTGCGTCAAGCGGTCCCCCACCGCCTTTATTCTCCGACTTAGAGCCGCCTCGGTGTGCATCGCACCTCTAGTAGTACCCCCTATACCACGATGAAAAGAGCTGCATATTTCGATTGCCAAAAGCGCTCAAAATGGCGCTATAAAAGCAGAGCGGTACAAAAAATACACACAGATGCACACGGCGAAGAAGGACGTATACTTGCACTTTCTCGGAAACAGAGAGGGTACATAATTTTCGCTTGCCAACCCGCGACGATTGGTCCCGTTGGAGTGTCTCCTTTCAGTGCCACCGCCGTGTTTTTGGGCACAGAGGGCAAAATACTTATCTTTAACGCGTTCTTCGCTAGTTTGGGGCTGAGCAAGCCATGTCTAGAGATAACATAATGTCACCGATAAACGGTCAAAGCACTCAAAGCCAGGTTTAATTAGACGTGCTATGCGTCCAAGACAGCAGGGCGCTCGTGCGAGGAAGACGAAAAACCTCTAGCCCCTCGAGAGTGCAAGGCATGGCAAGTCCCATCTAAAACAGTTCGGCCGCGGCATGGCGCCACTGGATTGATTGGGACTGTGGCATTACTCCCCCTCTCTGAAGGGCAACGACTCGGTGCCGCAGTAATAAGGAGCACGAAGACAAAGGACGGCGCATGTGTCCGACGGCTGATGTGGACAGGCCTGAAGGGCTAGCGGGCGTGGTACGGCTTCATCCGTGCGACATGGACGACTTCGGGGGTCGGCCGTCGAGAGGAGCGAACTGTACCCTGGGGAAGAACTTCATAGTTAACCTCACTGACTTGGCGGAGTACCTCGTAGGGGCCAAAATATTGGCGCAGAAGCTTTTCGGAGCGCCCAAGCATGCGTATTGGGCTCGAAACCCAGACTTGTTCGCCGGGCTGGTAACTAACAGCTCGGTGGCGGAGGTTATAGCGGCGAGTGTCGAGGGCTTGCTGGTTCCGGATGCGCTGGCGGGCGAGTTGGCGGGCGGCCTCGGCGGGACGACGAGCAGGTACGACGAGCAGATAGGCAGCTTCCTTCGGGTTGTAGTGTTTCTTATACAGAACGCCATCTCGCAAACAAAATGACGACAGTCCACGTGAGAAGATTCGCGGGGGTGACGCAGCGCTTCCTTCAAGATACACAATGAGAGGCCGTAGTTCACTGTCGTCCCATTGGTGTTGAGTGAGGACGGACGTGGAGATGGCGCCGAGAAAAAGAGAATCGTCGTCGGGATCAGCTCGGTTGTCCTCGATAGGAGCACGAGACCGACAGTCGGCATCACTGTGCTTCCTACCGGACTTATAAACGATGGTGACATCGAACTCTTGTAGGCGAAGGCTCCAGCGTGCAAGCCGTCCGGAGGAATCTTTGAGGTTCGCCAGCCAACACAGTGAGTGGTGGTCACTGACGACCCTGAAAGGACGGCCATATAAGTACGGACGAAATTTGGTCACCGCCCACAAAACGGCCAGGCATTCTTTTTCGGTGGTGGAATAGTTTGCCTCAGATCGTGACAAGGTGCGGCTCGCGTATGTGATTACGCGTTCGAGACCATCCTGCCACTGCACAAGGACCGCACCGAGGCCGATGTTGCTGGCGTCTGTGTGCAGTTCAGTGGCGGCTGACTCGTCGAAGTGTCTAAGGATGGGCGTACTTTGGAGACGAGTTCGGAGGTCTTCAAAAGCCTTCTGTTGTTTCAGGCCCCAGAAGAACGGTTCGGAATCTTTCGTGAGGCGGGTGAGGGGCTCAGCGATCTGGGAGAAGTTCTGCACAAAACGCCGATAATAGGCGCAGAGACCCAGAAAGCGGCGCACGCTTTGCTTATCGGTGGTCACAGGAAAAGCAGCCACGGCGGTTGTCTTATCGGAGTCAGGGCTAACCCCTTTAGCACTCACGATGTGGCCGAAAAACTTTAACTCTTCGAAAGCGAAGTGGCACTTGTCGGGCTTCAGGGAAAGCCCGGCCGACCGAATTGCTTCGAACACAGCGCGCAGGCGTCTCAGGTGCTCATCAAACGTATCAGAGAAGATGACAACGTCATCCAAGTACACGAGACAGGACTGCCATTTCAGATCGGCAAGAACGGTATCCATCATCCGCTGGAAGGTTGCAGGAGCCGAGCACAGGTCGAAAGGGAGCACCCGGAATTCGTACAGATCGTCCGGTGTAATAAAGGCGGTCTTCTCCCGGTCGCGTTCGTCCACCTCGATTTGCCAATAGCCACTGCGTAAATCTAGCGATGAGAAGTACTTGGCTTGGCGCAGCCGATCCAGGGAGTCATCAATGCGCTGCAGAGGATAAAGATATTTTTTGTGACTTTGTTTAAACGTCGGTAATCAACGCAGAACCGCAGGGTTCCATCTTTCTTTGCTACTAGAACAACAGGCGACGCTCACGGGCTCGTCGACGGCTGTATCACGTCGTCCTGGAGCATTTCTTGAACTTGGCGGCGAATGGCATCACGCTCCTTTGAAGAGATCCGGTAAGGCGGCTGACATAACGGCCGCTGGCTGGCGTCGACTGTAATTCGGTGCTTAGTGAGCGGTGCATGCCTAACCTTAGAGGTCGAGGCGAAGCAGTCACAGAAAGACTGGATAATGCTTTCGAGGCAGCGTTTCTGATTAGACGGGAGGTTCGGGTTCACGTCAGTTTTTATGGGAGTGGTCGGTGCCTCCACGGATGCCGAGGCTTCGCACAAAGCGTGCTGTCCCGCGAATTCGCCGAGTTCTTCGAAATACGCAATACCTGTTCTGCCAGGCAAACACTGAGGTTCACAGCCAAAATTGGTTACCAAGAGCTCAGTTCGGCTGTTGTTCAGCTCGACAATTCCGCGAGCAACACAGACTTGCCGAACAAGGAGCAGCAACATGTTGGTTTCAGCGATGCCACGAGTACCAGTGATGTTGTCGCAATCTACGGTAACAAACATGCTAGCTCTTGACGGGATTAATACGTGGTCGTCAAAGATGCGTAACTTACTCCCGCGTGGCTCAGGATCGCCGTCAACAGGGGGTTGATTGGAAAATGACACGACCAGCTCCGGAAGGTTGATGACAGCACCGTACTCCCGAAGGAAATCCAAACCAAGTATCAGGTCTTTGGAGCACTCCGGTAGCACGGCAAAGCAACCAGGGAAAATAGCACCGCGGATCTGGATTCGTGACGTGCAGACGCATATTGGCGTAACCACATGACCGCCGGCGGTGCGGATCTGGGGTCCATACCAAGGGGTCAGCACCTTTCTGAGGGCCGTAGCTAGCCGACTGCTCATTACAGAAAAGTCAGCGCCGGTGTACACAAGTGCGGTCACATCACGATTATCAGCGATTACTGGGATTTCGGCAGACACCAGTCGGTCGCAGCACGTCGTTGTCGTTGAGGTCGTCGGGTCAGGTCGTCGTCGGTCGGATCGTAGCCGCAAATCGTCGGGTGGAGGCTCTTGACTTGATACAATAGCGGCGGCCCTACCCCCGGGGGACGCCGTCTTCAGTTTTCCCGATGTGGGGACGCGCCTCTGAACTGGCTAGAAAAAGACGGGCGGCTTGGCGAAGAAAACCGCCTTGGGGATGGCGAACGGGACTGGTGTCGCCGCGAGGTCGTTGGCTGCACGTTATCGGACAGATACTGCTCGATGTCCCGCGGCCGTTCTCCGTAGCGTGGTCGAGGTGCGTCAGGTGAAAACCCCCTTAAGCCCATTCTGCGATAGGGGCAGTGGCGGAGGATGTGGCCGGGCTCCCCACAGTGGTAGCAGAGCGGCCTATTGTTTGGCGTACGCCAAACGTGCGCTTTGCTCATGGTGGACAGGGGCTCCTGTGGTACGACGGGTACAGCTGCAGTTGGGTACCGTAGTGAAGGCACAGGAGTGACGGGAGAAAATGCTTGACTCACTGGCCCAGGACGACTTTGTAGTGCTTGACTGTACGTCATCACATAGGGCGCTGGCTGCGGAGCTGGTGGCGACTGAACAGCTCGCCGGACTTCATCTCGGACCACGTCCGGTATGGCAACGACGCTTGCCTGTGGAGCTTCGAAGCGAAGTTTCTCGAGTTCTTCGCGCACCAGGCTCCTCACAAGCTCTCGAAGCTCCTCAGTGGGTAACGACGTGCGCGTGCAGTGGTGAGCGGCTGCTACACTAGCCTGACGGCCGTAGTGCGCGCCCCGTTCATGCAGAGAACGCTCCATGCTTGTTGCCTCCTTGGCAAAGTCGGCCAGCGTTCTTGGCAGGTCACGTACCAGTCCGGCAAACAATTGCTCTTTGACGCCGCGCGTTAGGTGGCGTGCCTTCTTGTCCTCGGGCATAGCAGGGTCGGCGCGATTGAAGAGTCGCGTCATATCCTCGATGAACATGGCGACGCTCTCGTTCGGCTGCTGCGACCTCGATTGCAAGGCGATTTCAGCCTTCTCCTTTCGTTCGCTGGTGTTGAACGTGGCTAAGAGCCCTCGGCGAAAGATCTCCCAGTTAGTGAAGGAAGCTTCGTGGTTCTCATACCACGTCTTGGCCGAGTCCTGTAGTGCGAAGTACACGTTCCGCAATTTGCGCTCGCCGTCCCACTCGTTGAAGCCCGCCACATGGCCAAAGCTGGCCAACCAGTCTTCGACGTCCTCAAACCTCTCACCGTGGAATTATGGGGGCGACCGAGGTGTGTGAAGGACAAACGGCGGGGCATTTCCGGAATGCTGACTTGTCTGGCTAGCCGTAGCGGACGTCATGGCCTTTGCTGGTCTTGCGAGTTGGCCGAACTCTGGTTGTAGGCCTCGCAGGCGGCGGCTCGCCTTGTGGACAAGTGTTGTAGCCACGCGTTGAGAACTAACGTCAAGAGTGTCCTCGAGGTCAGCGTACATGGATCGTTACACCACCCCTCCACCAAATGTCACCGACAAACGGCCAAAGCACTCAAAGCCAGGTTTAATTAGACGTGCTATGCGTCCAATACAGCAGGGCGCTCGTGCGAGGAAGACGAAAAACCTCTAGCCTCTCGAGAGCGGAAGGCATGGCAAGTCCCATCTAAAACAGTTCCGCCGCGCATCGCGCCACTGGATTGATTGGGACTGTGGCGATATGGTTAAGAACGGTCTGCATGTGAGCATGTGCAGTTTAACTCATTAGTGCTGTTCATTTTTTGCCTTCCTGATCCAGCGGCTTTGGGACCTGTGGAGCACGCAGTTCGGTCGTTCTAGACATGTGATTTTTGCCTGCTGTACAAAGAGCACACGCGGGTCGCACGGTCCGCACCTATCTTTTCTTCTCGTTTTATTATAGTTATCATTATAAACAAAAAAATTACCAGTAATGGCAGCTTTGTTCCGAAAGAGAAATAACTCGCTTATAATGCAAACGTGAAATTTCATTCATAGTCACCATGCGTAGCAACAGGACTCTCTCATTGCTTTAGCAAACGGCATCTCTCTATTTAAGTACCTTTGTTTTGTTTTATCGAGAAATTGTAAGCATCGAAGGAGACATGAAAGGAAGTATTTGTGCTGCAATTTATTTAAAAACTCTAAAAGGTGGTGACAATGCCGTGAAATGAAAGATGGATGAATAACGCGGCTCTGAAACAAAGCCTTCATTGGTATTACTTGGTCCATAATGAAACTAAATTAAACAACTCGGCTGCGGTGACAAAACAAACGCGCTCGGCGGTCATCGAAAAAGAGGAACATTCGAGATAAGGCGCTAAAAGTTACTCCAACAATAGGGAACAACATCGAAGTATGTGCGCGTGGTTGCAATCATTCAAGATAACGCTGGTGCCAACTCTCGTAACGAAGTTATATGCCCGCATGCCAACAGTTTTCATCAAAAACAAACAAACAAGCATTGCAAGAGTTACGCTGCATTGCTTCCTGCTCAAAGAAGCATCGGCCGTACGATTTACCAAAAAGTAAACAAAAAACAGGACAATGCAAATAAACACTGAGACTTAAAACACACAACGTCGACTAGCGCTTGATAAGAATTCAGGCGCACTACGTGTACATGCTCTGGGCGGAAACGGGGCCACTGGGTTTCTGTCGTTCTATCACTACGAAGTTCATAGTCAGGGTCTTGAGTTAGACGAAAAATCTTGTATGGGTATAAGCAGCAGCGCTAAAGCTTTTCCCTAGTCCCCGGCGTTGAATCGCCGGCGGAACACCCACTGGCCTCAAGCGAAAAATGCCGTTCGGTTCGTCACGGACTGAACATACGAAGTGCCATAGGGGATGTGTGCCCAAGTTATCAACAGTCGACCCACAGCTATCTGCCCTCGCTAGTCGAAAGCAATAGTGCTCCTGGCTGCTGCCTGCAAAGTAACCCCAGCCTACCACTGTAAACGTATTTAAGCATAAAATGTGAGAGGGAGCTTAGGCAACTCAAACCGGAAAACGTACCTTCCCTGGGAGCAGCTTTAACGAAGCACTTTTGGAAAAAGCTCCACCACCTTTCTTTGCTTAATGGCTTGAGAGCGGTTACTTCATTTTTGCTTCGCTCTCTCGACTTTGCCTGAATATCCGCAGAAAGTTCACGGCTCTACTTTTTGTACGCGGAAGAACTATTACTTTCGTGTCGTAGTGCAATTTACACAACTGAAGGCAAATAGAGGCTACTTCCATTTTGTGGTACTTAAGAGCTGACATCTATCGACACAAAATGTTCCAATCTGGGTCGCCTTGGAACTGGAGCTAATAACTAGATGCATATACCTTGCGTCTGAGGGGGAGTATATGATCAATGCCATCATTCTCGCACTACAATCTCGATTTATCAATTAAAATTACCATTTTCCATTCGTGACCAACCCACACCAAGTGTTCTTTTACCAAAATTAACCCGAAAGCACAATTGTTTCCACTGATATGGTGGATTTGAGCTAGGCTACTCTCGTTTAGCTCAGAACATTGCATCTGACGTCTACAGTCCATGCAGTAACCGAAAAACCTGATAGGAGCGCAAAACATTCGCAGATGTTGATAACAGTCAGTCTATGCAGTGCTTTAAGCTCGCACGATCATTGTCATCGTCGACAACTGGGCCATTACGGCGTGTATCCTGCGAGTATGGAAAATAATACCTCCTCAGAAAATATACACCTTTAAAACATGTGAAGGCCTGGACAAGATACTCTCAAATCTATTCAAAGCAGGTGATGTTTCATCCCAAAGCTGAGGGCGCGGATAACTGTCATGTGATCAACTTGATGGCGATATGTTAACCTGGCACTCCACCCAATGCCTATAAAAATATGCAGTAATACATGCAACTGCAGAATGCGTCGCCTGAAAGTGGCAGCAACTAAATAATCATTTAGAGCAGATGAAAAATGACCGCAGTGGAGAGCATCTACGAAAAGAACAAAATTAAAACGAACTGAAGGCAAACAGGCCTCCAATAAATCCTTACGGAAGAAGAGGACATTTTTTTATTCATAACGGCAGCGAAGGAGCACAAACACAACAGAAGAAACACGCTAACACATGGACGAACGCTTTCTTCTCTTGTGTTTGTGCTCTTTCGCTGCTGTTATGAATCAAAAAAGTTACCAACTAGCCCAAAAACTTGTTTTGCTCAAGAGGACATTATTGCACATAATCTACTCAGAAATAGCAAATAGATCGTTTGCATCAGTAATAGTTTGAAATTATGCAAAAATTTAAGATAACTTTTTTGTTCAGTGTTTTATATGAAATACAAAATTTTCACTCACTGCACAGCCTAAGACCCAGGCCACAATGTAACCCTAAATCAACTTGCAGGGTGCACGTTCACATGTGATGACAGCACGCAGGAAAGAGAACGCGGCTCTCTGCTTCCACGAATCGGCGTGGCGTTATCGGTCCCCAAGATTGGATTGGACCAAGAGCCTCTTGCTAGCACCATGTGTAGCGGCATCTATTTTTCAAGGATGCCGGCAGCGTGACTGAGAGTGAGTCGTTCCTTGTTGCGTGGCGTCCAGGTGAAGAGGAAGGCAGGATGTGGACATCCCTTATCAAGTATCCACCCGGAGGAGAGCTTCGCCCAGGCCTGCCCCTCTCGAGCGTAGCTTTTCCAGTTCGCGGCATTGATATTCTTCGTACGCGTGTCTTATCTCGTCACTCCCGACAAACATGCCCTGGAAAAATTGCCTCACACTGGGAAGAAAAGGTGCTCCTCCACCACCCCCGCTTGCTGAGCTTGTCTTGCCTGAGTGCTTCTTATTTTTTTGCTACATCGTTCAGGGTACGAAACAAAACTCTTTCAGCAGCACTAAAGGTAGCCCTATAGATCTTTTCGCCATCGGCCCAGTTCAATTCCTTTAGCACAGACAGACTGCCTGGAACGAAATATTTTTCTGCTTGCTCTCGCGACGCTACACGCGGAATGTATAAGCGAGATAGAACAGTGCACATATTAGCCGCTGGAGTGGCCCAGTGGTTATGGCGCTCAGCTGCTGACCCTTAAGACGCGGGCGATTTTTAATGGAGGCAATTCTGTAGAGGCCCGTGTACTGTGCGATGTCAGTGCACGTTTAATTACCACAGGTGGTCGAAATTTCCAGAACCCTTCACTACGGTGCCCCTCATAGCATGAGTTGCTTTGGGACGTGAAATACAAAGAAGCCAGAAACCATTCTTATTAAGCGATCTCGCAGACAAACTCAAGCGCACGCAAGGCACTTAGATTTCGTGTGCGTGTGCGGCTGTGTATTTTCCTTTTTTTTCGTGCCTACTGCCGAGGTCAGTTCATCCCGCTTGGCTTTGATATCGTCCCCTTAAATATTAGATCAGTAGCTGCTAGACCAATTCTCAGAAAAAAGCGATCGAGGGCTATTTTAAGACTGAGAACGAAAAAAATGGTGCGGTAACAGCTACAGCTCGGACACGACTTTGGCGTTACTACCACGGGGAAAAGGTTATGGGTAGCGGTAAGTCATTTTAAAGATCACGTGAAGTGCATGACATACTGCGGCTGCCGACGTTGTCTCTGCAGGTGGTTCTCAAAGCTGCATCGAAGACTTAATACTCGATTATTTTCTCCATCTTATATTTCTGATTTCTAGTCTCGGGCAGCACAAGTAAAGGTAATCTAGAAAAAATGTCCTGAAAAAAGAAATGTATTCGAATCATGGGAAAGAATTCGCGATATGCACTTTCATTACGGCTCTTTTTAACTAATAAAATCTTGCTCATTTAGAGCATAATTCAGCAGTGCTTGGCGAATTACCGCCTCCGGAGTATAAAAACCCATAGCACAAGCTTATTTACTACATGCAAACGACCAGATTGTGGTCATGAGTTAAGAGAAGAAAAATGCATTAATTAAGCGGCTTGAAGAACGTACGTAGAGCAGTCAACTGATTTATAGCTACAACCATTATTAAGCACCCCTCCAGAAATATATTCCAAAACCGTAAAATGTAAATACATTACTCTTTCCAAAGGTGAACAAAAAAGCAATACTCCGAAAAGCTGCTATTAAGATTGAAGGTATCCGCCAAGGTAATTCGTGGCAGCGTGACCGCGAGATCTGAAATAAAACCTGAAACAAGAGTAAAAAAAGACGAAAAGAATTTGTCTGATATTGCTAGTCTTAACATAGGGCTTTGTCTCGGTTTCAATAGTGGTTTTCTTGCAGGGTCCATTGGAGCTTTATGTGCGCTTCCGGCGTTGTCGAAGAATATATAAAATTGGATTGCCGGTTATCAGCTGCTTCTTCTACGTTTTCTGCTAATTTGTGTTACATCTGTTGTTCATTGCTTTGCTTAAAATTAGCTGTGTTTGGCTGTCCGTAGTTTCATTTAGATGGTTCTTCTTTGTCTCTTTGTTGGTGTATTCATGTTATGACATGCAGTGTTCTCATACTGGTACTGTTATGCTATCATTATCGCCATCATCAACCCGACTGCACCCTCTCCCCTCCTCCCTGTAGGGCAAAGGCCTTTCTCATATCTGTCCAAATAACCCTGTCCTTGCCAGTTGTGGCCACCGCATCCCAGCAAACTTCTCATCCTCCACCTTACTCTCTCCCGTCCCCTGGTACACTTACCTTCTCTTAGAATCCACTCCTTTACCCTTAAGGAGGATCGGTTATCTTGCCACTGCATTACTTGCCACGCCCATTTGCATGCCATGATTTCTACTTGGACTTCATTAACTTGCTTTTGTTGTTTTTTGCGTCTCAGCGCATCAAGGCATCCATAATCATAGTCATCATCATTATCACTTTGACTACGCACACTGCATGACAAAGGCTGCTCCCATATCTCTGCAGTTAAATCTGTTCATTGACCTGTACGCGACCTTATCCTCGCGAACTTCTTAATCTCATCCGCCCAGGTACATTTTTGCTTCTCTTGAAATCTACTCCGTTACCCTTACGGAGCAGCGGTTAATTATCGTGCCTTTGCATTGCAACCCCTCCCAGGCCGATTACTTCCTCTCGATTTCGACTAGGATGTCATTAACAGGCTTTGTTCCATAACGCACTGCGCATTGTTCCTGTTTCTCAAATTGTTCGCCGACTCAGCTTGACAGCAGAGATCAGCTAGAGGAAACAGTGATGACACTAAGGAATTGCAAAGTTTTGTCTTAGTTAAACCTAACAGGAAGTGCGAGAGTGCACAGATGAAAGTTGATGCAGACGACGACGTGCAATGCACAGCGCAACAGTGTGCCACATTTTAACAAGAGGCATGATACAGCATAGGGCATTGTGCTCGCGTGCATAGTGCTCACGCGCAGTGGCCAGCCAAGCTGATGTGTTCGACCTGCCGCGGATTCTAAACTCAGTCCAGAGAATCTTTACTTTATATCAGCAGGTTTCAAAAAGTCCTCAAGATCATGCCAAGCAGAAGATTATTGGTTGGATTAGATTGTGTTAAACAGTTCTTTTTGGGGATAAAGCGATGACGTAAATGCTGGAAATGTTGCCGGGAAAACACGATTAAAATTTTCTTTCTTGTGACCTTTTTCCTTTCTTTGTGATATCATCGCAGAGTTGTTCTGCTAAGAAATAAATCTAGTCCACAAAGAAAAAGTTCATTTTTCACGAGGTCTAGTTGCTATAAATCTTGTTTCCTTAAACTCATATTTCATGCAGCCCCCGCAAAGAACGTGGCTTACCAGAATGAATTGCTGGTACGTTATGAATTTCGCCTGCTATTTTACCGATGGATCGAGCCTTTGCCAAGAGCGAGCTGCTTTACTGGTTTGGTTCGTTTTCGTGTAAACCTGTGTGTTGATTTATCTTTTGGTTATCATCTGCGTATTCTTGCCCATGTGTCCGGTGTTTGCTATCCGCACTTTACGATAGGTTCGCTACGTGCGGAACCTGACTCTAAGCCGCTGCGCCCGAATCTATGCCAAGGTCCTTTATCATTGGAAGCCAGCTGCTCGTTCTTCGTAGTGCGGAAGAATCTCATGGCAAACATGGTCCCTCTAATCCTCCCTAACAAATTGTTCGGGGCGCTGATCGCTTTCAACCGCCTGGTTACACGGCCGTAAATCTTCTGCCGTCTGTATCAGTGCTGGGAATAAGTGTCTTGATGACGGGCGGGTTGAAACGAGCTGTATATGCCAGACTTTGTCATGCAGGTCTCTATGCCTTCCTGTGCGCTGTTGTGCACTAGTTGAAGAATTTTCAATGAAAACGTCTTCAGATGACCAGCAGAGCTTTACCCTTTCTGGTGAATGAAACTGCGCTGAGTTTCGATCTCTCGTCTCTTAGGGCTTTCTCACACGGTTTTTGCGAGCTTTATAATGCACTCTTACCGGGTTTTTGACTGCCTAAACAAGGTGATGAGGATGATCGTGATTTTTTATGGTGCAATGCATCTGAGGCCAAAAAGCTCCATGGCACAAAGTTGAATTTGAATTTGAACCTGAGATTCCTCGTGCTGAAACTAAAGCACCTCGAACGAAAGGTGCTTCCTTGCACCTGACTAGGTTCACGGCCCCATATTACCTGTACACAGGGGAAAGAGCGCGGGACAGATGAAATTGCTTTCGCCACCCAAAGATACAAATAAGGATTAGAAAATACAACAGTAGTAAGCACTCAAAAAGCCAAACAAATTAAAAATGGAAGAAAAAATCAGTAACGAAAGTAACAGGCACTCAAAAATGCTGAAAATAATTTCTGACATTCACGACAGTTTTAATTAAAAGCACTTAATTCTGCATTTCAGTCAGTGCTACATTTCGGTCCGAACATTTTAATACACCAAGTGATATGTGCCGTTCAATTGCGGTAACAAGATCTTTATTTTTGTTCAAAAGCAGAGGTATTTGAGATTTTATAGGCTTTTCCCACCGTAATTTTTTCTCACCTTTGGTAGCCTGTATTGCTTTTTCATGACGCCAAAATTTTGATTTGGGCTCGTATATGTCCAAAATTGTCCGGGTTTTTCCTCATTTCGTTGTACATATAAGTCGCATGTTTGTTTTTATAAAGCTGATCAACCCTCAGTACTCCATAATTGCATCGAAAAGCATGCGCGCTTTCGCTGTAGGGTAAAGCATCTAGGGAACGGATCAAAATTTTTCTGTGTAATAAATATGTTTTCCAAATTGGTAGCAGCGGTTGTGTTTTTGTGTTCTAAAAGCAAGATCAAATACCCAATTTCCAAGCATTTTATCCTAAAGAAACAGGGCAACAGGCCAGGGGAAAGCTTGTACCTATTGTATCACCGGTGGGTCCCCGGTGGCACTGGGAATCGAACCCCGCGCTTCCCGCATGCGAGGCGGATGCTGAAATAACTGGGCCACCGTTGGGGTTATGCACACAGGTTATGCACAACACCGTCCTTTCTTCCACATCAGCCTAAAGAAATCATTTCTGATGAAAATCGAAAAAGCCGTATTCTTTGAATCATTCTAGCGACCAACAAAGGCGTAAGAATAGTTATGATGAGTAATTTCGGCACTTGCGATAGTTGTACAACTGGCGCTATGTGTGCCTTAAAAAAACAAAACAGATTTCATCGAGAAATAGGTTTGATCTTGAGAGTTGACTACAGGCGCTATAATTAGCATGCGCATAAACATTTGGATCCTCGAGCGGTTGAGTCTATGCAAGTGTTGAGGACAGTTTGAATTCGTTTTTCAAAGCAGCCTATAGCATCATGCCGTTAAGGAGATTTCTCACTGTTGCTCGATGAGCTGTTATGTATTTCGCACTCAGTTAGAAGTATATTGAAGTCAATAAATAATAACTAGTCCAAATTACTTCGAAATGATTAGCACACTAAAAAATTTTGACCCGCCCAAATTAAATTCTATGGAATACTCACTCGCCAAAAAGTGGTGTATTCTAAAAGCTAATACATAATTACATTACTACCAATCTTTGTGCGGCGACAAAAATGATGTTTACCAATAAATAATTCCTCTGGTGCTTATTTTCATGGCGTGCCTTCTTCGAGGGCCCGGTTTTGCTCAAGGAAATAAAGAATTACTAAGTGCTTACCAATAGCTGGACACTGTCCACACTTCCGCGGTCACGAAGAAATCCAGGACGAAATGACTCAGAAAAAAGCATAGCAGATTAATGCTTTGCAATAATACTTAACGTCGATGAATGAGATATTTGTACTGCAATATTTTTTACCTGAAAGGTATATCGTTGGAATTAGAACAAAAACAACCTCATGCCACAGCTGTACTCCGAATCCACGACCACCGTATGTCTGAGCGATGTCCGCAACTTAAGTACGACGGCTAGTAGAGCGCTGCATGCAGTGTTGGGTTTGTTGGTTGAGATCCCATGGCTGCTTGTGGTTGCCTTTTCTTCTATTTTTCAGTCAATATTCTAACTTGTAAACAATGGCAACATCTGAAATTAACCTTTCACAAACTTGAGACTATAGAATAAAAAGAAATATTCCCATAGGTTTTCCTCCGTTTGAGCAGGGCTGCTAGATTTCTCGATATGCATGTCGTAACACGCCACTGGAATCCCCTCCGTTCTCTGCTAAATCCACAGTGTAAGTGCCTCACTGATTCTTTCCTGCTTTTACACAGCCATCAGGGCATCACACAGATGCCCTTCCTCACCCTGAAATGTTGTCTACTCAATCCAACTCTCAATCTCACGTTCCTTTCATTCAAGAAGCCAGTAGCTCTATTGTATGGTAATCTTGAATTGCAATTGTGATATACGTACTTTTTATGCGGGAGGAAATTTTTTTAATTCATTTTAAAGGTCCATTCGAACCGGCACCGCGGGACAGAGAGTATACCGTAATGCATCACTTCCCACTAGATTTAAAAGGAGACTGAAGCACTTGTTGCAAAAATCGGACCTTAAAGTTTTTGATGCTGCAAACTAAAATATCGAACTGAAGGTGTGTAAAAACAAGCGCTAATTGCTGTTTTTAGCAGAAATACGCAGCCGGCGCCTCGGGGCCCATCATGAGTCACGCCGCCGCCTCTGATTGGCCAAGAAGACGTGACAACATTCCGAGGACCGGCGAAGCTGCCGATATGGCTCCGGTGCTGCGTAGGCGGCGTTGCGTGCTGATTGAAGCTTATCGCGGCGTTGTAAAAGCGATTATAGGACACTTTTGACACTCACGTGAACATCGGTGTTTCACTGTATGTGTTCCTATCAGTTGCGCACACAAACGACGCAGTATCTCCGTTGCGGAGAGCGAAGACCAGACGGGAACGTCTACCGGCGTTGGAAACTTGCTCTGATACGTAGTATACATCATTTTTCGAAGTTGCATGTCGTTGTTTTCAGAAACTTGACGACTGTCCGATAACTTTCCCGCTATCAGCCACTTCTCACAATGCCTTGCGGAGTTCGAGGAAGATTCTGAAGATCGTGACGGCGTGCCTATAGTGCGCATAAACGAATAAACCCGAATGTTTGCTTTCGCTTGCCCTACGATGTGTTCTCGATCGTGTCGTGGCATGGTGTGTGAAAAGACACGCGGCCACATTTTTCTCGCCTTGCAATAGCACCCCGTACAAAGCGTTGCATGAAGTACAAAGTATTATGTTGCTGCACAATTAATTGCCTGTGCGTGATTCAAGCGCGTCCGTCTGCTGCGATGTGATTCGCAATATTGCTTTGGTTACGCTGGAGAGCAGCAGTTGTACCCGAAGCTTGATGCAACGGAAAGGCGAGTTCGCTTGCTCACATGTACTGCGCCAAGACTCGCTGCCATCGGTAGAGACCTCCCTTTTGAAAGGAGCCGTCCACAGTGCTCTCGTTGAGCATGCGCCGGCCGGCACCAATCCTGAAAAACTTTTTGGTACGTGCCCGATGACGGTACGCGATTTATTTCGCATGTGGAGTGGCACCCTGTTGTGCATAACCGTATTTTCGCTGTGGCTCTGATATTACTCGTTCGTAGCAGGTTTTTGTATGCATGCACAGAATGGAAGATGAGTACTTCTGCTGCACTTATTATCAAGTGCCAGAAATCGCTAGGAGAGACCTGCTCTGTGCGGCTACTGCGAAATTAATAATAGTCTGTGGTTTAACACAACAATTCCTGAAAAAAACAGCAAATGCTCCCCTAATGAGTGAGAAATTTGAACCAACTTTGAAGTAAATTTTAGCACTTTTAATTTACAGGCTATAGCGAAATGCAGCGTAGTTGCTGTTTGGCTTATGTGAAAAGAAATGAGAAACAGTCGACGTTTTCTATCCAGTTGCATCCTGGATACAGTCTGAGAAATGCACCTTATTGAAGTGTTAGTACAGAGAGATGCTTCTAGAGAGGTGTGTGTTGTTATCAGTGCCTGAGGTTTTTTCAAAGTGAGAGCAAGAAAAAGGGCTGTTTGCAGAGAAGGCTAATTTAAATTAGCTGGGTCTGCTGAGTTCTGGCAGGATTTCTTGCAATCACTGTGCAGGATTCTGGCACTAATGTGATTGATATGAAGTAACCACATGGAAAAAAAGCAGAATTTTATTCCACATTGAAGTCAGGAATAAGTATTTTTCGTCTTCTGAAAATGTTAATGAGGTGCATTAATTTTTGAAGATTGGCAGAACATCTCTTACCAATTAGCGAGCTCGTACAAGATAATTGTGTCTTGATACCAACCTGCAAGATAACACAGTAGGGATTACACGGGTTGTAACTTCTGTCAGTGGCCATTGCCATTGACCAGTCATGTCGAGGCTGGCCGAGGTTTGTTCTGCTATAGGTAGTCGGTGACAGCCTCCCGGCATTCAGCATTTCAGTGACTGCTTGTAATGATCCCCTAAGCCAGCAGCAACAAAGCAGTTGGGCACATGTTGAACCAATATCAAGTTGCGTTTTACTACACTGAATAGTTGTATTGTAGCATTTATTGCCTCCGGTGTCAAGAAAATACGTCCGAGTTAGCAAAACTTCATTCCTTTACGGGGAGTTGATGACGCTGCCCTGAAATTCTGGACCACATGTAGCTCTCCGGTATGACAGAAAAAATAA
The DNA here is from genome assembly GCF_052857255.1 of Amblyomma americanum. Classification (NCBI taxonomy): domain Eukaryota; kingdom Metazoa; phylum Arthropoda; class Arachnida; order Ixodida; family Ixodidae; genus Amblyomma; species Amblyomma americanum. Next base: position 121,099,920 of record NC_135507.1, on the reverse strand, counting down.
GGCAGTTAGGCTGAACAAAAACCAACTTGCAAGATGCAGCTGCAGGGATTAAACAAGTTGTTGCTTCTACAGCTGAGTAAGTTCGCAAATCCACTTCAAATAAGAATTTCCATCAGCTAAATTCTTTTTTGTTTAAACCTTGGGCATAAATACAAACATGAAGGCTCCATGCAGTAATTATATGCTAGCAGCACATGGATGCATGCACAGTAGGCACTTGTTCAGGGAGCTAAAAAAAGAGAGAAGGTCTGTTGGATTTTCAAATGCTTAGAAGGGCAAGCTAAAACAACAAAACTCTAATCATGTCAGAATTGCTGCTGCGAATCATAAAATAAACACTGTCAGAGGAAAAATAAAAAGCATGTTGCAAGCATGTTGGCAATGCAAAACCTACTTGTGCCAAGGACAAAAATGCACCTTCTGGAGATCTGTATTTGGGGTGAAACCTTCCTTTTGTAGTCGGCCCTGGCATCTAGCTGTCTCCCTTGTACGGCTTTGGTTTGAGGTAGTCAGTCTGTTTGCAGTTCATGCGTAGTTAAATGGTTGGACATGAATATCCAACACTGGGTACAATGAAGAATACAATATCGTTCAAAGAAAAGTTTTGAAAAATTGAGCTACGTCTACAGTCTGGTGGAAAGTGCCGTAGTCGAGGGCCAACACACTGAACTCCAACCTAGGAATGTGCATTGCGCTAATTGCTTCACCATCATTGCCCTTCAAATTAATAAGTCCAAAAAAATTGACTACATGTTTACCGCAGAAATGCAGAGCAAAAAGGTGCCAAGAAAGATTTTTTTTCTGCTTACCAAATGACTATTCCATGAAGCACAATATGCAAAATGATTGCCTTCGTTTGTACCAACCTGGAAATTGTCGAGAAATGCTGAAGCGTAAAGCTTTTAAGGTCATGCTGATACTGTCGAATAATTTATAGTGTGTTCGCCACAGTCTGTCGCTAGTAATATTTTCTGGTAGACAAAAATGGCTCCTAAATATCTGGCAGCAGTGCATTGGTTCTTCTTTCGTAATGGCAGATAAAAAGTACGGGAGATTTAAATCTTAAAAAAATAAAATAAAGGTACAGCGTCAGTCCAGCGACCAACGTTCCAACAAGAGGACTTGTCTTTGTCAGGTCAGGTGCGGTAATCAGTGGCAGGGGTCATATAGGCTCTTCACTCTAAGGAGGATGGAGCGGGGTTATGGAGGGGTGTGGGGGCTGGGAATGTGGGAAGGTGGCGCGCTTGGTGTTCAAACTGCTTTTGTCAGGCCATGGAGGCTGTTGCCTACAGATAGGAGAGAAGCAGGTTAATAGCCATACTGACCTGAAAGGAATGCAAAAAGAGGCCCCTCCTTTTTCCAAAAAAATGCAACATAGTCAAAATGAACAATTTCAATAAAGCAGTAAACGTAAAAAAAGTAAATGAACAAAAAATGCTATGGAGGAAAGAATAGAGGCGGTAAAGTGGTTATCAAGGTTGCATTCTTTTCCCTTATAACCTACGCAATCCCCAGCATGTACTGCACAGTGGTCTACATACTTTCTAGTGGCTGCATGATATTGCCTACTCTGCCTTCTTATGTTAAGTGATATCTGTTTTTCACTTTTTGACGAACCAAACATATTAGTAACTAACTCTCCCTAACTAAAGTATACGCTGCATGTCATCAGATCCTATGCTGTACATTTTTACCTGTCACAATGGCTATCATGGGGTTTGGCTGCTCAGCCCACACTCCGATTTGGGACATGCGGTAAACACCATGCTACTTACCAATATTTTCTCTGCAGATGGTTAGAAGCTGACTACTGTCTATTGAACCTTGACTTTCTTTTCTCGACAAGCTTCTCCTTTGGCACCTTTGGAAAACTGCTGCTGAGTAGTCGACGAGATTCTGGAGCAGCTTTCCTCTCCTGACGATGCACGCTCTCAACTATGGCCACAACCTTGTCGAGGAGGCGTTTGACGTAGTGTGTGTGAGCATTTCATCTTGTAGCTTGTGCAATATGCACTTTCTTCGTGATGAAATAATCTAGGTGGTGCAAGCATACCATTAGTGGGCGGCTCCTTTACTGGACAAGCTATTGAGTCACCACCTGCTTTGGGTAACGCACACACCATCGAATTGTGCCACCCTTTGTGCGTGCCTGACCACGTCCACTGCTCTTGTTCTAGTGAAGTAAGGCGAGTTGGGTCCTGAAAAAGTTGCACAGGAGCTTGTGAAAACGTGTAAACTTGTAACATATGTAGGCAGTCAAACTGTAAAGATCATGCGACAAAAGGAGGTCACTGATGGACGTTAAGCACAACACCATGTTAGCAACTAATGCTTGAAAGCACCATGAGTACGCGTCAGCGCTGGATTAACTGGGAAGGGGGAGTAGGTGGGAGGGGCTAAGGGGCTGCAGCGCAGGGCCTCACCTCGGACAGAAGGAGAAGGGGGCCCATTTATTCTAACCTGCTTAGCATATGGAGCAATGGTCAACGGAACATCGAGTGACATGTATGAAGCGATAAAACCAGAACGAGCAGACGGGGCCCCGCCTAATGTAACAGCATGCGTTTAGCCTGATCATTTGCGGAGAGCTTGTCGAGCTGCAAAAACAGGAACCATCCAAACCCCGCGGGGCTCTCTTTGTTACGAAGCGAGGTGCGTTCGCTTGGAATATTTTTCTTGGTTTCCTGTCAGACCGTCTGTCCAGTGCTGTCTGGAGAGGAGGGGCAAGGGGAAAACACCTAAAACATGTAATTTATTTATTTATTTGTTTATTTATTGTACCCTTAGGGCCAAAGGCATTAGAGAGAGGAGTGGGTTAATTAGGATAAACAACAATGAAATAGAATACAGTGAAAATAGATATTACAAAATAAATTTCCTCCAGAATGAAACAAATAACAACATCCAGAAAACGCAAATAGTATAGTAAAAATGTATACAATACAGTGGAAGCAGATATAAAGCACATTCAACTTTCTTCAGAATAAACAATATTAGCTACAGCGTCATGAAATATTTTATTATCAGCAATGGCTGCAATATAGGGGGAAGGCGGTTCCGTTCCACAGATGTGCGGGGAAGATATGACTGAAAAGAAGATTTGGTGTGGCATGTTGGGATGCCAACCTTGTAGTGGTGATCGATGCGGCGTGAAATGTATTCGGGGGGTGACATGAAATAGTTATGAAGCGCAAAGTGATGATATAACTTGTGAAATAGAGTTAGGCGACCAATTTTGCGGCGAGATTGTAACGGTGGGAGTGAGACGTTAGATTTCATGGCTGTGATGCTTGCCGTACGGTTGTAATTTGAAAGAATGAAGCGAACGGAATTATTTTGGACTAATTCCAAGGAATATGTTAGGTTTTTATGCGTAGGGTTCTATATTGATGCTGCGTATTCTAGTTTAGGACGTGTGAATGTTTTATAGAGTAGAAGTTTAAGGGATGAGGGAGCGGCAGAGAAATTGCGACGTAAGTATCCTAACATGCGGTTAGCGTTATTAATCACGTAGTCAATATGAAAAGACCATGTTAAGTTTTGAGTGATATGAATTCCTAAGTACTTATATGTTTTTACCCAATCAAGAGGAATTCCATCAAGATAATATGAAGGAAGAGCGTAAGATGTCCGGGAAACACTCAAAGCTTTACATTTATTAGTGTTTAATTTCATATTCCATGTAGTGCACCAGTATGACGCCAAATTAAGGTCTGACTGGAGAGTATCAGTATCGTTGACGTTATATATTTTCAGAAATATTACACAATCGTCAGCAAAAAGGTGAATGTTAGAAGATATGGCAGAAGGAAGGTCATTAATATAGATTAAGAATAGGAGTGGTCCAAGGGCCGATCCCTGTGGAACACCAGATAGCACGTTAGCAATCGGTGAATTAGTGTTATTAGGATGCACAAACTGGCAACGGTTTAGAAGGAAAGGTTTAATCCATTGGAAGACGTCAGGATTGAGATTACGATGGTTCAGTTTATTTAGTAGCAATTTATGGCATACTTTATCACAGTCTTTGGTAAAGTCCAATAAAATGCAGTCAGCACAAGATGAGTTGTCAGGTATGTGGTATAGCTTATCAGTAAAGGAAAGTAATTGAGTTTCACAGGAGGATGTTTGACGAAAACCATGTTGCGAAGGCGTGAAAAATGAATTCTCATCGAGAAAATAACATCCTTGAAAATGATATGTTCTATTAATTTGCAGCCTGTGCTGGTGAGCAAAATGGGACGAAAGTTTTGAGGGTAGTGCTTACCACCGGACTTGTGAAGTGGAACCCTCTTCCCAATTTTCCAGTCGTTAGGAAGGCTTACTGTGTCGAGTGACCGTTGAAAAAGTTTGGTTATTATAACTGAACTATAAGCACAAGTATTTTTAGGAATTTAGCGCTAATCGCATCGGAACCAGGTGAAGAATTATATTTAAAAGATTCAATTAATTTGGCTACACCAGGTGGATCGACAGTTATGGGTGGCATTGTTGGGAACCTGTGCTGCGGTATGAATGGAAGATTAACGCTTGAAATGGAGAAAAAGCTTTCAACGAATGTGTGATTCAGCACGGAAGCACAAAGATCATTGGGGATAAGTTTACCGGAGGCGTCTTGTAGTCTAATTAATGGGCCGTTCGCAGGGTGTATAACGCGCCAAAAGTTTTTAACGCTCGTTTTCACAATAGTTGGTAATGTGGCAGAAAAAGTTATTCTTTGTAAGTTTAATCGCGTTGACGTAAGCGTCGTAAGCAGACTTGTACTTCGCCCATCGCGCATTAGATGGTGAAAGCTTTGCGCGGCGGTATAGACGTTTCTTTTTGTTAGATAATCGTCTGATGTGAGAGTTGTGCCATGGTGCTTGTGGATTAGAGGTGACGATGCGCTTTCAGATATACTTATCAGTTCGTGAACCGTCATTTTGAATGATATCCAGGTATCCTCGACAGACTAGTAGTCTGAGTTTGCAATAAAGTAATCCACAAATGCGCCCAGTTCATTGTTGATAGCGGTAAAGTTGGCGCGTTTGTAATCTAGAATGATTTTTTTTTATTTTATTCACTTTTGGACGTGGTATACTAATGCAAAAATTGAGCAGAACGTGATCGGTTATGCCTGGAAGATATGTAATGTCAGTAGCTAACTCTGGACTAGTTGCTAGAATTAGATCGAGAGTGTTCGAAGCGTTATTTACCGTCATAGTGGCTTTTGTAACTAATTGAGTTAGCGAAAACATGGCGCATAGTTTTAAGAATTCTTTAGCTTGATGCGAAGGGGGAGATGAAGAAGGCGGCTGAGCTGTCCATAAAATAGTTGGGAAATTAAAGTCCCCAAGCAGAAGAAGCGGTGATGAAGGAAATCGTGCGCGAACAAGATTTATAGCGTCGTGAAGTTCGTTAGTGAATGTAGACGAATAAGAAGGAGAACGGTAACAGACGCCAATAACCAATTTGAGATGACCCATCACTATTGACGCAAAAATCAGTTCTAGTTCGCTGAAGACTTGGATACATGAAGATGGAATGTCTTTGGAAATGGCAAGTAAAGCACCGCCGCCACGCTTAGCTGTTCTATCGCAACGATATACCGAATAGCAATGAGCGTTATGGAATATTTCAGAATCTGACACACGCGTTAGGAGCAGGGTTTCCGTTAGCGCTAAAATGTCAGCTGAGCATGTGTCTATGGCAGATGATAAAGAAGTATGCTTGTTAAGTAGGCTCCGGACGTTAGTATTAAGAACTGATATCGACGATGACAACTGTTCACTTCCCCTCGCGATTCCCTACGGTGCAGCGGAAGATCCAGCTACGGAATACAATGCAGGCGATTCTAATGCAGAGGATTCGCCACGTGCCACGATTTCTTCAGCAGTGTCTGTACTAGGGTTATACATGAAGCATTTTTTATTGATGTGCAGCTTGTTGTATCGTATCTTATAAGAGTGAGGGCCAGCATGATTACATCCGAATTCAAAAAGGTTTTTGATCCTGGCGCGTAGCAGTGAGAAATCTTCACTGATAGTGATGTTATATGTTTTAAATTGGTTACGAAGGGTTAATATCTTGTCTCTCATTTTAGTGTCCGAAAATTTACCTATGATTGGTCAACACTTCTTTTCTAAAAAGACGCCGAGGCGATGTGCACGTTGAATTGAACTCGAGGAGCATACATCGACAACCTTAGTCAAGGCTCCCAGGAGTTTAGATTCAGTATCTGCCCAGGTCTCTTCCGCATCGGGTATACCCCTAAATATTAAATTTCCACGTCGCGATCTATCTGCTGCTTCATCAAGGCGAGACTGCAGCAAATCATTTTGAATACGTTGGTCTTCTACAGATTTTCCTAAAGATGTAAACTCTTGACCCATGTCGTTGAATTTGTTTACCTTTTCCTTGACTTCATCAAGCCTCTTGCACATGCCAGCTAATTTTGATCAATGTTCTTCTCACTACTCCTAATGTCTTTTATATCAGCTGCTAATTCGACCTGATCTTTTCAGCTTTGCAACGTACGAGAATGTACATCCTTGAGCAGCTTAAACAGAACTTCCATTTGTTCAGACGGATTGTCTGGCAGATTGTCTATGTCAAGAGAGCGAGTTGTAGGCCCCGGGTTAGATTCAATGTCGGCAGAGCGCAAAAGCAGGAAAATCATTGAAAAACATTCACAAGCAACATCAAAGCACACCCGTGGCCACGGGAACAGATGTAAACAGCGATCGTCGCATTTCCTAGCGTGCAAAGAATTGTGCGCACAAACCTGCACAGTGAAGAAACGAAGCATTGGAGGCATCCCGATGTTACTGTTCCCGTGCCCACTGAAGGGAAAGCCAGCGTGTTGCTTTAAATCCGATGTGGGTGGCGATGTCATCGTCGATGACGCTGAACGGGTTTGGACGAGGGATTCGATGAGTAGAAAATCCTGGCCGGGTAAAAGGCTAAATATGTCGGCGAACCAAAGCCCAGAACTTGCAACCACTGGACCAAGGAAAGACGTCGAGTCAGTGCCTGCAGCCGGCGAAGTTGATATGCCGAGCGCCAGCACAGCCTGCACAGTGAAGAAACGAAGCATTGGAGGCATCTCGATATTGCTGTTCCCGTGCCCACGGAAGGGAAAGCCAGCGTGTTGTCGCTTTAAATCCGGTGTGGGTGGCGATGCCATCGTCGATGACGCTGGACGGGTGTGGACGAGGGATTCTATGAGCAGAAAATCCTGGCCGGGTAAAAGGCTGAATTTGTCGGCGAACCGAAGCCCAGAACTTGCAACCACCGGACCAGGAAAAGACGTCGACTCAGTGCCTGCAGCCGGCGAACTTGATATGCCGAGCGTCAGCACAGCCTGCACAGTGAAAAAACGAAGCATTGGAGGCATGCCGAGGTCACTGTTCCCGTGCCCACTCATGTAGGCACACTTTGGGATGAGGACCTAAATCTCCCGCCCCTCGTCACCACCCCGCCGAACTCCACCTTTCAAATAGTTCCGCCGCTGTCTTTCTCATAGAAAGAATGGGCTGCAGTACCCAACAGTGCCTCCCATTCGACTTTACTGTGATGTTAATTTGGGCGTGGGGGGATGAGTCCGATAGCAGATAATGATGATTCTGATGGCAGAGTCTAGGCAGGAAAGGAAAGAAGACGCCACACGTGCTTTTGTACGCGTGCCGTGGGGCATGGAAGGTTCACTGTTCGGGCTAAGGTTGGGGAAGAGTGAAGGGGGAAGTTGGAGGGCTGGACGCAAAGGCCTGTTTCCAGGGCCCATTCCTGCCTAGTGGCAGCGCACCCTCGCGCGCGCTCGACGGAAAAAGTAGGTCAGACTGGCAGCCGAACTTTCCGGAAAGAAGTAGAAAAGATGACTCAGAGGCGACTGAGGGCGCGTAACTTCGCCCGCGCTAGGAGGCGCCCTCTCCCCTTCGTTCTCGCGCTCCGCGTCGACGGGACGAAAGGAAAATCGAGAACCTCTCAGAACAGACGATTGCTCCTAGCCAATAGGAAGGCGAAAACGGAACGGGCGAAGGAGTGAGCGTGTATGGAGAAAGAGAGAATTAGTACAAGGAACTCTATGCGTATGTGAGCGCCTGTTTTGGCGCTAGTAAGAGACACATGCGGCGCACGTCTAGGAAAGGAAGTTAATTGCGGGCTGCGATTCAGTCCCGAGCCGACGGTTAAGTGCTTGCATAAGCCCGCCCGCTGAGGAGCTCGCGGGGGACGCACCACTCTCGGCCAACCACGGACCATCCAGGCAGCGTGCGCAAGTCATCGAGGCGGCCACCGTTGGACACCTGCGGTCGCGTTGGATTGACGAAGTGCCCGGTGCAGTGAACAATTAGCATGCATTCATGCAAAAATGATCGGTCGGAAGTATCAAAGTGGTGCGTCTAAACTAAAGGCGAAGTTAGAAAGAGAAGAGTGTGAAAAGAAGCTACCAAAGACGATAAAATACCTATTGAATGCAGCTTCTGTGGAGCAGTATGATCGCTCTACCCAGAGCCCGTCTCAAACTCCCCATAGTACCGACTGTGTTTCTGTGGAAGACTTCCCAACTCCATCACCAAGGTTTCCTGGCAAGAAGCAAGGTTTGAATCATCTTGGTTGTCTCGATCCTGTGAAAACGGTGCCAACCTCGGTCGTCCATATTTCTGAGCAACCGACGCTAAGCGAGCCATGTCCTGTTCCCGAGTAAGCAACGTCTATGCTAATTGGCCGGGCCCCTGGCATAGAGCTCTAGGTGTCCGGTCCGCCTCTCCCGGTGTCTACTACTGCTGATCAACAGGTGCCAAACTTCCCCGATGAGCCTCCTCCTACTGACGAGCGCCAGGAAACAACCCTCATAGAACCGACTCCCTTGTTTCCTGTTAATTTGGCTTCAAATAATCATGTTGCCACCCACAAAGTGTGCCTCGAGAGGACGAATGAGACAACTTCTCGCTGCGGCAACAGAGAAGTACAGACACCCCCGTGGTAGGAGGTACGTGGCGAGATTGTCTGAAGTGACCCTGCTTAGTGTCCGGACGTTATTACTGACAGCTTTCGGAGTGTATGCCTAGAGAAAGGGCCATTGTATCTTCAAAATTGGGCATTAAATTTTCTATCTTCCGAAAGGCAATACAAATCTCAGAAACGCTATATGTCACCTCATCTTTTCGTGCGAAAGGCTGTAAATGGGGAGGCGTACGGTGGACACTGGTTAATATACTCGGAGTCCAAAGGTTCCGTTTACTGTTTCATGTGCAAACTATTTTCGATTTCAAGTAACCCCAGTGCTTTCACTACGCACAGCTTTTCCTGATTGCAAAAGAGCAGAAGAAAAGGTTTGCCCACATGAAAATAACGTCGACCACCAGAACTACGTGGCAGTATAGCTCGCCCGCTCTAACTCGAGCAGCACAATTGACAAGGAGCTCGTTAAGCGTCTTGTCACTGAGACCGCTTACTGGATAGAGGTGTTGAAGCGCGTAGTCGTTGTAGTTAATCTCCTAGCTGAGCGCAACCTAGCCTTTAGGGGCAGTGGGGAGATTTTTGGTTTACCGAGAAACGGCAATTATATGGGAGGGCTTGAGGCCGTTGCCAAGTTTGATCCCTTTCTAGAGGAGCACATCAAACGCTAAGGGAACAAAGGAAAAGGTCGCCCATCGTATCTGTCAAAAACCATTTGTGATGAATTTAGCGAGCATATGGCAACGGCTGTCAAGGAACGTCTCGTTGACGAAGTGAAACGCGCAAAATACTTCTCTTTAATTATTGATTCGTCTCCAGACCTTGCTCACCTTCATAAGCTGTCAGTTGTTTTGCGATACTATTAAACTAAGGAAGTGTACGAACGCTTTCTTGGATTTGTTTCAATCGATTCGCATACCGGCTTGTATCTTTTCGATACCGTGATGTCCCTCTTGACGACCAATAGCATCTCAATTGATGATTGTAGGGGCCTAGCTCATGAAATTCGAGTAGTATGTCAGGAAAATACAAAAGACTTCAAGCTCAAATCAAACACCTGAACGAATTGGCAGCCTACGTCCCGTGTGCTGGTCATTCAGTGAACTTAGTTGGCGCATGAAGCGTGGACAGTTGCTTTGAGGCAGTCAAATTTTTCACTGTAATTCAGAGAGTGTATGTGTTCTTTGCTGCCTCACCTAAGCGATGGAGGTATCTTTTGGACAGCATGGGTGGAACTGGCCAGCAGCTTGTTTTGAAAAGCCTCTCTGAGACCAGGTGGTCAAGACACGCTGAATCATGTAAGGCCATCCTGAAAAATTTAATTTCAGTATTGTGTTGCCTTGAAGATATAAAAAAAACGAGGAAGAAATCGGCGACACTAGGAACGAAGCGCACTCTCTCTCTAAGAAAATGACAAAACTAGAGACTGCATTCATGGCAGTTTTCTGGAATGAAATCTTGGAGAACTTTGACAAAACCAGCGTAGCACTTCAGAAACGAGGTCGAGACATTTCAACTGCTGTAGACCTGCTGATCTCTCTAGATGGCTTTGTTAATTCTTTGTGACCTCTCTTTGATACCTTCGAAAAGAGAGCACACATGCTAAGTACCAATCAACGTTATCATGATGAGAGAACACGCACCGTTTTGAGTAAGCACCGGGACGGAGAAAGCGATAGTGCACTACAAGGTAGAAAAATGTTTATCGTAGAGACCTACAATGTTGCACTTGACAGTCTAGGCTCTGCTTTGCAAGTTCGAAAAGGCTGCCTACACTGAACTCTGAGAAAGGTTCGGATTCTTAAAATTGCTCACAGAAGTTGGGAGCGAGGCCTCTCTGGCACAGCAGGCTTAGAAGTTGGTGAAAACCTACAGAAATGATATGGAACCAGCATTTCCCGCTGAAATCATTCAGTTTGTGAACTTTCTGCACAACTCTTTGTGCCAGGATACGAGTCCCCTCGGAATAATGAAGTTGCTGCACGAAAGAAAGCTTCTTGATGTGCTTCCGAACCTTTCTATTCCTTTGCGAATGTACTTAACCATACCCGTGGAAAACTCTGAGACCAAACGATTGTTTTCCACGCTGTCGCTGATAAAAAATCGCCTTCGTTCGAGCCTCCTTGACGACAAGATGAACTCGCTTGCAATGTTCATTGCAAGTGACCTCCTCCGCGATCTATCCTACGAAAAGACTATATCTGCTTTCGCCAAAGCGAAGGGGCGAAAAATGACATTTTAAAAGAGGACTGCGCTACTCATGAATAGTTCCAATAAGTTCGTTTTGTCACCTCCCAGCCTCTACGTTGTCAATGAAACGCTGAGCAGTGTAATTCAAGATATGCACACCGTCGTTGTTCGTCACTTGTTTGTTCTTCTCGTTATATTTAGCGTGCTTATAAAGAACTGTATTTCTGTTGTTTTTTATAGTGCCACGTTTATTTGGTGTCGTCCTTGCTTGTCTTACATTTAACGTAAATATTTTCAAATAATGTTTTGTAATTACATTTGGTAATTTTCATCTGTATTCTAATGCACGTCTATGGTGTTGGTATTGCCTAAAGTATTGTATATATCTATTGCATATTTATAGAGTAACGTGTATAACAATTACCGCAGTGTGATGCTTGAATTTTAAAACAGAATGTTTTGGATACAACCATGCGTCTCCTTACGGCATTAAACTTAGTGATGCAAACTAAGCCTAGCTTCAGTAGGATCGACATCTCAGCTGTGTTGTCTTTTCTACGTTCTTGTTCGTCTCGAGTGCACTAAACTTTTCCTTCAAGCCTAGCTTTTGCTGAAAACAGAATGCAGAATAATCAGAAAGTGAACATATGTGTTGGTGTTTGCAACAGCACGCGTTTCAAGCATGTTTTTGTTTTTCTTATAATTATAACAGTAATAATAATCCGTTGATCACTCTTTGTTCTTTTTATTTCGGTTGAATTAAAATGAAACATGGCATATTTCCAGTAGCGTAGCTGCCGACAGGGGGGGGGGGGGGGTCATTACAGGTAAAGGGGGCCTGCATGCGCATTAGTCCAGGGTCCCCATTTTTCTTAATCCGGCCCTGGAACGCGTGACGAAAATACTGAAGAACCAAAGTACTACGTTTGAAGAGCTATGAGAACAAAGCATCGCCTTAGTTGCCGGGCGGGTTCAAAATGAAAATGCAGTGGTTGCATGATGAACACAGCCGAAACTCTAAATGATCAGAAAGTGTCGGCATGTAAAATCCCTTCTGATTTACTCCACTGTGTTTTTAATTTCTTTTTAGACGACGTAAGAAATGATGAATCTATCGACAATTTCAGTAAGTGTAAATTAAGATGGTATCTCTTCATATAGTTGTGGCACGTGCCTATATGCCTTTCATTTTTTCTACAGATGCATGTTTAACATTTTTTTTTCTTTAACGCAATTGTTTTGTGATATCGTTGGCTTCTCACTGTAAAAGTAGAGAATAGAAGAAAACAGCTTACCTGGCCCTCATTCCTGAATGCGAATAATGGTAGGTTTTTGGTGCAAAATGCACTAGAAGGCTATGAAAAGCCTCTAATTCATAGGTTTCATGTCTGTTAGATAGCCGTGGCATAACTTGCAGGAGAGCCTGAGACTTTGAAATGTCTAGAAGCTTCTGAAAAGCCTCTAATTCTAAAAAAACTGTCATTATCATATCTTCGCAAAGCTCTAAGCGTGCGGCTTCCTGTATGCTCCTGCATCAACCAGTTAAAAAGTATTTCAGTGCACCTGTAAATAAACTTGTGTTCAGTAAAGATCATCTTATAAGTTTAGATAGTTTAAATAAACATTGGCAATTGAGGTGCACTGTAATAAATGGCATGGAAGAAATTTAAACAGCCATTATTTACTTAGCTCATGAAGCTTTTCGAGTAAATCCTGCTGCGCTGCACAGGTTGCTGAAATCTTGGAATCCAGTGGAACCCTCTTAGAAAATCTTGTAGCCCTCAACAACCATTGGTTGTCCAGCGTCTCCATTGCATTCCCTGCCATTTCCTGTTGATTTCTACTAGGATGTCATTAATTCGTTTGTTCATGCTTCTCTCTGCTCTCTTCATATCGTAATATTACACTTATCACTTTCCACAGCTAGCAGCATTGTACTCAATCTAAGATCAACCTTTTTGTGGTGGTGGTAGTGTTTTTTTTATTAAGATAATAGTAAAAAGGAAGGAAAAGATTTTCGCTAGCCCCGGCATCTGCCATCGATACTGAAGCACCCGAGCTGGGGCACCGGAAATAAAGGACAATAGGCAGAATAGAGAAATTAAATGAAAGAGGTGAGGGGGACAGGAAGACAGGATAGGGGGAGAAGTAATATTGTTACGTGCTTTGCACGCACGGGGGTTTATTCAAAGAGGGGACCGGTCGAAGCAGGATGGAAGCAGGAAGCCTCGCAGCGTCCTTCAGCTCTCTCTTTTTCTTCCTCTTTCTCCGCGGCTCAGTCCTTCATCTTCTGCTTCTTCCGTCGAGGTTCTGTGGAAGCACGTTACATTTCCCTCCTCGCAGACGATGCCCGTCGGGCGAGTTAAACAGACCGTCTGGGATGGAATCGCTTGAGGCGGGCTACATGCACCACCTGAGATTGGCGTGACCGTCGACCACTAGCAGTTAGTCGTGCTATAACGTAATTAACGTCACTTATGCACTCCAACACAACAAATGGTCCAGTGTAGTGGGATAGCAGTTTCTGACACAGACCACGCTTGCGTAGAGGGGTCCACAACCACACAATGTCACCAGGAACATAAGAAACTTCTTGGTGTTGGACGTCGTAGCGGTTCTTGGAACGCTCTTGCGAAGATAAGATTCGAACGCGGGCAAGCTGGCGAGCTTCTTCAGCTCTGCAGAGTGTGGTCGCAAGAGAAGGTTCATCGTGGATGAAAAATGGTAGCATGGTGTCAAGGCCGCAGCGAGGCGAGCGAGCATAGAGCAGGTAAAAGGGGCTGTAGCCAGTTGTCTCATGTTGCGCGGTGTTGTACGCATGAGTGATGAACGGGAGTACGCCATCCCAGTCCTTATGATCTGCAGCGACGTACATGGCAAGCATGGTGGTGAGCGTACGATTAGTGCGTTCTACCACACCGTTCGTTTGGGGATGATATGGCGTGGAGTGGCGAAAACTGCAGCTGCTGAGGCGGAGAAGTTCTTCAACAACGTCCGCTGTAAATTGACGTCCACGGTCGCTAATGAGAACTGCAGGAGGGCCGTGCCGAAGAATGACGAATCGAAGTAAGAAGTTAGATACTTCAGACGCAGTAGCAACTGGTATCGCGGCTGTCTCACAATAACGGGTTAAGTGGTCTACGCACACAAGAATCCATCGATTTCCTTTAGAGGATCGTGGGAAAGGTCCAAGGAGGTCAATGCCAACTTGCTCAAACGGGGCTGTTGGAGGTGTGATTGGCCGCAATTTGCCCGGTGGTCTTGAAGTCGGCAGCTTAAAGCGCTGGCATTGCACACAGCTGGCTACATAGTGCTGGATGGTTGAACGCATGTTAGGCCAGTAAAATCGTTGTTGTGTGCGGTGGAGTGTGCGTGTCACTCCCAAGTGCCCAGACGTGGCGTCGTCGTGCATCATTTCAAGAACTGTGATGCGTAGGCTTTCGGGTACGACAAGAAGCATGCGTGCTCCTCCAGAAGCGAAATTCTTCTTATAAAGCAAACCGTCGCGAATGCAAAAAGTATTCTTTACAGAATCTTGAGCGGCATCAAACAAAGAGGTTAATGTTTGGTCCTTGCGTTGCTCAGTTCGAAAAACTTGAAGATCGGGGAAGGCTTGTGAAAGTGACGACAAGTATTCATCAAAGTTGTCTGCGTCGTCCTCAGTCGTTAGAAGCGGCAAACGGGAAAGACAATCGGCATCTGAGTGTTTACGGCCGCTTTTATGCACAACAGTGAAATTAAATTCTTGTAGGCGCAAAGCCCATCGAGCAAGCCGGCCACAGGGGTCACGAAGACTCACTAGCCAGCAAAGCGAGTGGTGGTCGGTCACGACGGTGAAAGCATTCCCGTACAGATAGGAGCGGAAGCGCTGTACAGCGAAAACAACGGCGAGACATTCTTGCTCAGTAACCGTGTAATTTCTTTCGCTCTTACTCAACGAACGGCTGGCATATGCTACCACGTGCTGATCGTGACCATGGCGTTGTATAAGTACAGCGCCGATACCGATACCACTTGCATCAGTGTGCACTTCAATTGGTGCAGATGGGCAGAAGTGGCGTAGGATGGGGCCCGAGGTCAAAAGAAATTTCAGATGCCGGAAAGCTGCGTCACATTCGCTGGTCCAATTGAACGGTGCATCTTTATGCAGCAAACACGTGAGTGGGTAAGCGATGTCCGCAAACCTAGCTATAAAGCGTCGAAAGTACGAGCAGAGCCCTAAAAAACTCTGCAGCTCTTTCACTGATTGAGGCACCGTAAAACTTTTGACAGCTTCAATTTTCTTTGGATCTGGTCGAACACCTTCTTTATCAACTAAATGACCAAGAACAATTGTTTCACGGTTCCCAAAATGACATTTCTTGGAATTGAGGATAAGGCCAGCTCGTTCCATGCAATCAAGCACAATATCCAGACGGCGGTTGTGCTCACTAAACGTTTTGCCAAAAATTACAACGTCGTCCAGATAACATAAACAAATTTGCCACTTGAGGCCACGCAGGATTGTATCCATGAACCGCTCGAATGTTGCAGGTGCATTACATAATCCGAAAGGCATAACGTTGAACTCGTAAAGTCCGTCTGGTGTAATGAATGCCGTTTTTTCCCTATCTGCAGCGTGCACGGGGATTTGCCAGTAGCCGGATCTCAAATCAATAGAAGAAAAGTATGAAGCGGAGTGCAGACAATCAATTGCGTCATCTATACGTGGAAGCGGGTAGACGTCCTTCTTCGTGGCCGTATTTAAGCGACGGTAGTCAACACAGAACCTCCATGTGCCATCTTTTTTCTTAACAAGGATAACTGGAGCCGCCCAAGGACTGGAGGATTCTCGAATTATGCCTCGCTTTAGCATCTCTTGAACTTGGTCATCTATTAACTTACGTTCAGTGGCTGAGACTCGATAGGGCTTCTGGCGTATAGGAGGTGCGGAGCCGGTGTTGATCGTGTGATGAATACGACTGGTAGGCGGTGGTGTTGAATCGTCTTTGGCAAAGTCGAACACGAACACGTGTTTCAGAAGGAGTTCCACTAGAGTGCGACGCTCGGTTGGGGAAAGAGCCTGATTAATCATAGCCTTAACTTGGGTCTCCATATCTCTTTTCACGTGCTGCTCACTGACAGAGTTGGTTAACGCCGCGACGAAACCTGACACACCTTCCTCGAAACGGGCGAGTTTCAGGCCCCGGGGCAACACAGCTGGCTCTTCAGAGTGGTTCACTGTCCACAGCTCGGTACGGCCTCTCACCACGGGAACGACGCAACGAGGCACGACGATACTCTTCTTAGAGCAGGCGAGTGTCGTAGGCTCTACCACAGCTTCAAAAGATTCGCACTGATTGTGAATAGAAGAAACCCGCACGAATGCTGCAGAGAAAGCTGGTACAATAGTATCTTCTTCCACCGCAAATGCTCCAAAATCCGGTGTCGAGTTATCCACAAGAGCTGAAAGTAACGAAGAATTCAAAGCAACTTCTCCCGTACGACAGTCTAAAGTTGCACCACACTCTTCCAGAAAATCAATCCCAAGAATCACATCATGCGTTGACCGTGGTAGCACTGCGATTTCTGTTCTAAACGTTAGACCACCAATAACAACATCCGAAGCACACACACCAAGTGGAACCAAAGGTTCACCACCGACACCACGGAATAACGCTGCACGGTCACCACTAAACATCACTTTCCTACCTAAACGATTCTTAAACCTCAAACTCATAACGGATACGGTAGCACCAGTGTCCACAAGAGCCATTGTTTTCACACCATCAATAAACACTTCCAGTTTGTTCTTCAACATAAACACGGGCAGAGGTAGATTGGACGTCATCGACTCGCCGGCGGCCTCACCTCCATCGGCCGCGCCTCCTAGTTTCCCGGAGGCGGAGGGGATGCACGACGTCGAGGAGGATTTTGGGGATGAATCGGCAAAGAAGAAGCGTGCGGAACAGACATTGCTTCACCGCGCGCAAGTACCCGGAGAAACTTGCACGGCATACATCGAAGCCATCTTAAAGTTATGCAAGCTAGTTAACTCCAGAATGCTTGAAGAAGACAAAGTCGGCCACCTTCTAAAAGGAATTGCGGAAGATGTTTACAAGTTCCTGATTAGCAAAGAGAGCCTGAGCACCACCGCTGACGTTATAGAACATTGCAGAACATTTGAAGCTCTTAAGCTGCGTCGAATCACCCCTAAATTCGGAAGATTGGCCAATGTCACCTCTATAGCAAGTGTTGAAGCCAGTCCTCCAAATTCTATGGCTGATATGATTCGAGAGATTGTGCGCGAGGAATTGTCCAGATCCCGGGATACCTTCTGCCACACACAATATCTGCGGCACAGTTCTGCACCGGAGGAAGATGTTGCCGCCCTGTCGACTCCGTGGGCTCCACCCAACGGCACTTTGCCCATGGACGATCGGAACATTGCCCAACGTTATCGCCACCAGCCGACAGAAAGGAGGCCCACCTACCCAGAAGACGTGGTTCGTCAGCAGCGAGATCCTGGCTTCAGCCAACGTCGCGACTTTGTTCGCCAGGACTCTTATGGCGGTCGCTGGCGCTCTCAACCTTTGTGCTACCGGTGTGGCATTGCAGGGCATATCGCTAGATATTGCCGCCGTCGTTTCCCAACTTCTCAAGACTGCCAACCCCCGGCGAATACTTACGGGCAACTGCACACCGCGCAGCAGAGACCCCCAACGTCCGCTTGGGACCCGTACCGTCCGAGCAATTTGCGGAGTTCATCACCCGCATCTGACCGCAGTGTGACGCCGCCACCTCAGCGCCAACGGCGGTCACCTTCTCCTCGACGTCGTGCATCCCCTCCGCCTCCGGGAAACTAGGAGGCGCGGCCGATGGAGGTGAGGCCGCCGGCGAGTCGATGACGTCCAATCTACCTCTGCCCGTGTTTATGTTGAAGAACAAACTGGAAGTGTTTATTGATGGTGTGAAAACAATGGCTCTTGTGGACACTGGTGCTACCGTATCCGTTATGAGTTTGAGGTTTAAGAATCGTTTAGGTAGGAAAGTGATGTTTAGTGGTGACCGTGCAGCGTTATTCCGTGGTGTCGGTGGTGAACCTTTGGTTCCACTTGGTGTGTGTGCTTCGGATGTTGTTATTGGTGGTCTAACGTTTAGAACAGAATTCGCAGTGCTACCACGGTCAACGCATGATGTGATTCTTGGGATTGATTTTCTGGAAGAGTGTGGTGCAACTTTAGACTGTCGTACGGGAGAAGTTGCTTTGAATTCTTCGTTACTTTCAGCTCTTGTGGATAACTCGACACCGGATTTTGGAGCATTTGCGGTGGAAGAAGATACTATTGTACCAGCTTTCTCTGCAGCATTCGTGCGGGTTTCCTCTATTCACAATCAGTGCGAATCTTTTGAAGCTGTGGTAGAGCCTACGACCCTCGCCTGCTCTAAGAAGAGTATCGTCGTGCCTCGTTGCGTCGTTCCCGTGGTGAGAGGCCGTACCGAGCTGTGGACAGTGAACCACTCTGAAGAGCCAGCTGTGTTGCCCCGGGGCCTGAAACTCGCCCGTTTCGAGGAAGGTGTGTCAGGTTTCGTCGCGGCGTTAACCAACTCTGTCAGTGAGCAGCACGTGAAAAGAGATATGGAGACCCAAGTTAAGGCTATGATTAATCAGGCTCTTTCCCCAACCGAGCGTCGCACTCTAGTGGAACTCCTTCTGAAACACGTGTTCGTGTTCGACTTTGCCAAAGACGATTCAACACCACCGCCTACCAGTCGTATTCATCACACGATCAACACCGGCTCCGCACCTCCTATACGCCAGAAGCCCTATCGAGTCTCAGCCACTGAACGTAAGTTAATAGATGACCAAGTTCAAGAGATGCTAAAGCGAGGCATAATTCGAGAATCCTCCAGTCCTTGGGCGGCTCCAGTTATCCTTGTTAAGAAAAAAGATGGCACATGGAGGTTCTGTGTTGACTACCGTCGCTTAAATACGGCCACGAAGAAGGACGTCTACCCGCTTCCACGTATAGATGACGCAATTGATTGTCTGCACTCCGCTTCATACTTTTCTTCTATTGATTTGAGATCCGGCTACTGGCAAATCCCCGTGCACGCTGCAGATAGGGAAAAAACGGCATTCATTACACCAGACGGACTTTACGAGTTCAACGTTATGCCTTTCGGATTATGTAATGCACCTGCAACATTCGAGCGGTTCATGGATACAATCCTGCGTGGCCTCAAGTGGCAAATTTGTTTATGTTATCTGGACGACGTTGTAATTTTTGGCAAAACGTTTAGTGAGCACAACCGCCGTCTGGATATTGTGCTTGATTGCATGGAACGAGCTGGCCTTATCCTCAATTCCAAGAAATGTCATTTTGGGAACCGTGAAACAATTGTTCTTGGTCATTTAGTTGATAAAGAAGGTGTTCGACCAGATCCAAAGAAAATTGAAGCTGTCAAAAGTTTTACGGTGCCTCAATCAGTGAAAGAGCTGCAGAGTTTTTTAGGGCTCTGCTCGTACTTTCGACGCTTTATAGCTAGGTTTGCGGACATCGCTTACCCACTCACGTGTTTGCTGCATAAAGATGCACCGTTCAATTGGACCAGCGAATGTGACGCAGCTTTCCGGCATCTGAAATTTCTTTTGACCTCGGGCCCCATCCTACGCCACTTCTGCCCATCTGCACCAATTGAAGTGCACACTGATGCAAGTGGTATCGGTATCGGCGCTGTACTTATACAACGCCATGGTCACGATCAGCACGTGGTAGCATATGCCAGCCGTTCGTTGAGTAAGAGCGAAAGAAATTACACGGTTACTGAGCAAGAATGTCTCGCCGTTGTTTTCGCTGTACAGCGCTTCCGCTCCTATCTGTACGGGAATGCTTTCACCGTCGTGACCGACCACCACTCGCTTTGCTGGCTAGTGAGTCTTCGTGACCCCTGTGGCCGGCTTGCTCGATGGGCTTTGCGCCTACAAGAATTTAATTTTACTGTTGTGCATAAAAGCGGCCGTAAACACTCAGATGCCGATTGTCTTTCCCGTTTGCCGCTTCTAACGACTGAGGACGACGCAGACAACTTTGATGAATACTTGTCGTCACTTTCACAAGCCTTCCCCGATCTTCAAGTTTTTCGAACTGAGCAACGCAAGGACCAAACATTAACCTCTTTGTTTGATGCCGCTCAAGATTCTGTAAAGAATACTTTTTGCATTCGCGACGGTTTGCATTATAAGAAGAATTTCGCTTCTGGAGGAGCACGCATGCTTCTTGTCGTACCCGAAAGCCTACGCATCACAGTTCTTGAAATGATGCACGACGACGCCACGTCTGGGCACTTGGGAGTGACACGCACACTCCACCGCACACAACAACGATTTTACTAGCCTAGCAGCGTCCTTCAGCTCTCTCTTCTTCTTCCTCTTTCTCCGCGGGTCAGTCCTTCATCTTCTGCTTCTTCCGTCGAGGTTCTGTGGAAGCACGTTACAATATATACAAACTATTTACACAATAAGAAATGTGTCCAGCTGGTGTGCGTGACTAGTTCATTTTAGAGGAATTAAAACACACGCGCATAGCACTGTGTTGGCTACAACTGGAGTGGGGCGTATAGTTATTAATCGTTCAAGGTAGGACTCGCGGAGCGTTCGGCCACTGCGTCTAACTACCTGACGGAGAACAGACGGGACGTCAAGCCCGTGTGCTCGAGAAATGCGCACAGGCTCACCAAACATTTTTTGCTAATTTTGTTTCTGAACCATAAGTGGGTACTGGTAAGATAAAGCTGTTGTACAATTTACTCTTGAGGAATACTGGTAAATTACCATTAATTATTTCAGCATACCTGTCAAATGCACTGCTCCTTATTCTTATTACCCTATTTCTTTCACTCTCACGGTCTGTATTTGCGGTCATTGCCTACACTAATTACATCTTTTTCCTTCCAACTTTAAATGCTTCGCTGCCTATCATAAACCACTGCTCGCTCCAGAGACTGTTGGGCGTTGCTTAAGTTCTGTGCATAACGTTTTAGACGAAATGTTCTGCTTTGCCTGCCGAGGTCATCGATCATGCTTTGCAATTTGTTCCGAGTTCATTTTTTGAAAGCACTAAAACAAAACAGACAAAGAAGGAACTGACATAGACAAGCACTCATTCCTGTCGGTTCCCGCTTTGTCCATGTTGTTTTAGCGCTTCCGAAAAATGACAAACATGCACCAACTAGCCCGATCCGCCAGTCTTCTGGAGTTCCGAGTTCTTTAGCAAGGCAACGTAATCACCAAATTTCATTCATTCTTATCGCCAGTTCTTCTCATTTGAGGTCTGTGAATACCTTCCGTAAGCACGAAGTGAATAGTACTCTAGAGATCGTGTCTCCCTTCCTGAAAACCTCTCTTATTGGAATTTCATTACTTTATATATCATGTTAGATGTGCCTAATTATGCTTCGCTAGGGCCTTTCACGTATTTTCATTACAAAATGTAATATACCTTCTCTGAGCCACTGCTTGGGTTCAATTCCACCGTGCAAGCACGTGGAGAACGATGCCTGGTCGTGTGTGTGGATGTTCCTCATGTGGTCAAGAAGTGACAGCCATTTGGGTACAATGAGCTCTGCTTTGACTTCGCTGGATGCTGCCGCCCAGTACAGATGGTTGCACACAGACTTAATCCAGGGCGCAAGTTCCTTGCAGTTATTTTGTTTTGCAGCAGTGTGCAGCTTCTTGGTGATACCTAAAATGCATATTAGAAAAAAAATGGAACTAATGTAATATATTCTATAAATACGCTGAATATAACATTTTATCAGCCACCGTAAAGTAGCAGCTGCTAAGGAACACTTTCTGTTTCGTGCTGCAGGCTGTGGTGGTTTCGCTGCGAGCTGAGCTTCGTCATGCAGTTGTTTCTGCGCTGCATTAGGCCACAGTGAAACCCTTGGGGCGTATCCAATATCGTCGACATGTGTAGGTGACATCTGCCTTGTGGAAGATCCGACAGCGCAAGCTATGATCGCCACGCCTATACCAACAGCGGATACGTCGGACCACATGACCCGCTTCCAAGCTGTAAAAAGACAGACCACACCGAGCCTCATCAGTGGGCATGGCAGCAGTCTCAGCGGCAACATGCTAGGGAACTCTTTCTGTTTCGCGGTGCAGGTTGATCGGTACTTACCTACTAAATGC
Source organism: Amblyomma americanum (assembly GCF_052857255.1). Lineage (NCBI taxonomy): Eukaryota > Metazoa > Arthropoda > Arachnida > Ixodida > Ixodidae > Amblyomma > Amblyomma americanum. The sequence continues at coordinate 121,077,617 of NC_135507.1, read as the reverse complement.
TATCGAAGCGATAACCGCTTCTTAGTGCTGCTGCCCTGCCTCCTACCTTTGATGAATGTTTTCAACTATGTCAATTCTATACCGAGAGACCTGTTGGTGTGTGGCGATGTAGAGGCAAATCTGGACCTTACGGAAAAAGAAATGCTTTCAGAATTACTGGACGGCCAGGGAAAACTGACCTCAGCTGTGGAAGCTTTACGTTGTTCTCAAACCAATATTGAGCGGAACATTTCAGCTCTGACCGAACGCATAGAACGTTTTGAAAAGCAGCTGGTAGGTTTGAACGCTTTGAACAAAGGTGTGAGTTTAATAGAGAACACTGTCGAGAAGGTTCATAAGCAGTTATCAGCGCTCATCTCCAAAGTCGATGACTTGGAAAATAGGAGTCGCAGAAACAATTCAGTTATATACGGATTAGCTGAGGAAGAGGAAGAGACAGCAGCTGAACTTCAAACAAAACTTATTATTGAGGTCTTTCAAGACTAATTACAGTTAACTGTCACTGGCATTGAGCGGTGCCATAAACTTGGTCGCAAAATTGGATATAAGAAACGGCCTGTGATAGTGAAATTTATAGATTACCTAGAGAAGGTGTCAGCATTAAAGTCAGCCTACAAGCTAAAGGGTTCTGCAGTTTCAATCTCTGAAGACTTTTCTACCAGAATGCGGGAAATACGAAAACACCTGTGGAATAGTGCCACACAGGAAAAAGTTAATGGGGCCAAGGTGAAATTGGTGCACAATAAATTGTCCATTGACAGTGTAAGGTGCCCGTTTCATGTTAAACAGTAAAAATAACTGACAGCAAAAGCACGTTCCTAAATCACCAAAAATATTAAATGTAAACAGCAGAAGCATGTTAAAGAAAGTTAGTGAGTTAGAAAGGATTTCACTTTGCGAATATCCAGTAATCGCGGTTATAACGGAGATATGGTTAAATGAAACCGTTTACGATAGCGAATTTGCGCCAGCTGTGTACAGTGTACTTAGGAAAGGCTGTGGTAGCAAAGGAGAAGGAGATGCCATGATGTTTAAAAATTATTTAAATTTATTGAAAATACCTGGAGTGCCTAATATTGAATGCATTTTCTGTAAGCATACCACAACAATGTTCCCTATATTGTAGGAGCTTTGTGTAGACCGCCTGGATCACCGGTCAGTGTTTTAAATTACCTAGGAGATTATATGAAAACTTTTATTAAGCAAAATGATAGGAATATTTTAGCAGGCAATTTCAATTTATCGGATATTGACTGGCAACTTTTGTAATCAGAACCCATAGTCATAAATAAAATGAGGCCATGATTGATATCGCGTCCTCATATGACAAGACAGAAACTGTAGAGCACCCGACCCAAATACAAGGGAGTTCAAACTCCATGCTAGGCCTATTCTTTATTTCTGGCAAAATTTTAGATGCAGCTAAATGTCTCTGATCACAAGGCCGTTCCACTAACTCTTTCCGGCCTGACTGTCGATAAAAATCGCTCTGAAATGCAATTTAGAAACTTCTCTCGAGCAGATGATGTTTAGATTGTCGATATCATCTCCTTCAATTTCGATACATTTTGTAATAACACTTACACAAACTTCGGGACTTGTTTAAAGCTATGACATATGAATGTACTGACTGCAACGTGCCGGTTATTGTTAAAAAGATAACAAAAAACCCATGGATTTCTCGGGCGACACTGGAGTTGAAAAGAAAACTGTAACCGATGAAAAATAAAAAAACAAATAGTTCTTTTCCAGAATTAGAACAAAAAATCATATTGCTTTGTTCTCAACTATAACAGAACACTGTCACTGACAAACAGCGTTACTTTGATGAACCTTTGCCACAATTTATATCAGAGTATCCCGAGAAATTCTGGCGTCTGTTCTCCCCAACCTCAAAGATCAATAATGAGCTTGAAATCAAAGGTGTTCTGGTCAGTGATGCACAACCAGTATCAAATGTATTCAATGAGCATTTTAAGTCCGTATATACTGATGACAATAATACGTTTCAAAATATGAAACTTCACTACCGCCTCTGGATGACCTTGTAATTAGTGAACATAGAATTTTAAACATGTTACTTAACCTTGATATTAAGAAATCACTTGCACTAAAGAACATACGTAATGCTTTTTTGATAAGATATGCACAATGTACACCTAAACATTTTTGTTTTTATTTACAAGATCCTAAATGAAGGTCAAATTCCGAGAGACTGGGGGACTACTAGAGTGAAACCGCTTCATGAAAGTGGAGACAAGCGATTTATCAAGAACTACCGCCCTATTTCACTCACATCGACTGCTTGTAAACTACTTGAACACATAATTCACAATCACATATCAAACTTTCTCGAAGCTAATAAATTTTTACTAAGTATCAGCATAAATTCAGGAGGGGTTACACAACTTGTACATAGCTATTTGAAACTATACATGATTTCGCCTCGTCAGTTAACAATAGAGCGCAGATTGATGCCGTATTTATGTACTTCTCGAAAGCTTTTGATAAGGTTCCTCACGAAAGGTAATTTATAAATTGCACATAGTACTTCGTAAGGAACAATTGGCAAAATATATTTCAGCCTACTTTTGAAGCCGAGAAATATCCGTTGGTTTTAATGGTCATTCTTCTAACAGGCTTACAGTTCACTCTGGCGTCCCTCAGGGCTCTGTTATTGGGCCTTGGTTGTTTTTAATATATATTAATGACACTGTCGCTATCATTCCTGTGACAATTAGACTTTACGCTGATGATTGTGTTATTTCTACAGAAGTATGAAATGTATCTGATCAACTATTACTTAAATGTGCGTTGCAGAGTTTTCACATGGTGGGAAGCATGGGAAATGTCCGTTAACTTTGCAAAAAACTGCACTAATGAGAATCACTCAAAAAGAACGTCTTACATTTCGATTATTGCATTAACGGCATGACACTGACAGAAGTAACAGAATATAAATAACTAGGAATCAGGGTCACTAACACTCTTAGTTGGAACAAACATATTGACTTGATAACGAGTAACGCTTTTCGTAGACTGTTTTTCTTGATACGGGCATTGCGGTTGCCTACCCCATCTGTGCGCCTACTTGCTTAGAAATGTATTGTTCTGCCTACCTTAGATTATGCCGCTATCATTTGGGATCCGTTCACGCAAACTAACATGAATTTAATTAGAGAAGGTTCAAAAGAGGGCGGCACGATACATATATAACAATTACCGACGTACATCAGTAACACATCTTTCATTACTAGCTTGCCTTCCGACGATAACTGAGCGAAAGCGCTACGCACGACCATGCTTCTTTTCACACATGCCTGTGCACCTTTTCTTTGTGCCTCTGGCCGCACCGTTGCTTGGACAGACTTGAGTCTTCGCTCACAAGACTCTGTCAGTTCGACCACCGGCGTTACGTCATGTGCTGCCTCTGCAATAATTAATAGGTTATCATCTAATGTGTAAGGGGTCAATGCCTTGTATTACTTTGCTTGCTGAAGATTGGTCATTACCACTGAGAGCGATTTTCCACACCGATGTTTTTATGTGGCATTGTACAGAGGTCTGCTCCAGATTCTGTTGTGTCATCTGCAACACAGACTGAGACATGAATTGATGTACAGGATAGCCATGCATAACTAAATGTTCAGACTGAATGTAGCGTCATTGCCTGTTGCGTTACCACAGGAACTGCCCAATTTTGGACCAAGATTTTCCACGCTTGATCGTTCCCCGAGCAGTTCTGCAAGGACATAAAAATATAAAAAGCGTACTGGATTACTGAATGGCTCTTTACTGAAAATTTTTCTATCAAAGCCAAAAAAGCGCGTACGTGATGTCGTTCTCGGCTATTAGGTGATCATCGAAATGTATTTTCACCCCATAATAATAGCATGACGTCTGCCGACTTGTCGCATCTGCATAACTACATCGGAATTGGACAGGTTTTTAAAGTGTGAAGCTATCGGTAAGAGACATAGAGGAATAGTGAGGCGCCAGTGCGCATACGCAGGGCCATTACCAGAGAGGCGTTATTGTCCTACGCCTGCGCTGTGGCTCCTCGCTATTCCCCTATGACCCTAAGCGATAGCTTCAGCCCATCTAAATGTCTCTATTAGCTCCTAGTCCGTTCTGCGTCCCGCCGCTGCCAGAATAACAGCCCGACGCCGGGCACCTGTGTTTTAAAGCAAAGCTGTAACTCGCCCAGGCTTCTGCCGAGTATTTTCGTTTCAGATGGCGTAGATAATGATTCACGTGATTCACGGCGAACAAGCAGCGGGTGGGAAACCATAACGCCGCATGTGAACAGCTTCGACATTTGTTTGCTTCGATGCATCGAACCGAACCTCGCTCAGCGCGCCCCAAGACCTGGCCAACCTGGCCGCGCCCCTGCTCCTCAGGGGCTCCACGAGCATGTCAGGCACAGAAGTGTTTTTTTTTTCAATTTACCGTCCGATCTGTACGCGAAGAATCATCAGCAATGTTTCGTTGATGAGTTAAGTGACGTTTAGCACAGGAGTCTCTATAGCATATCCTCTTGCGCGAGAAAAGAAAACCCAAGTACAGCCGCGTGGCGCAGCTGTGATTGTACCATCGCGTGATCGCTCTCCGCGTGGGCTAATCACGGTCAACGCTTCAAGCAAAGCATCACACACAAATGAGACCAGAATTGCCGCAGAGCAATGAATTTAAAATTGAAAGTAGAAGCACTCACCTCATGTTTCCTTCTTTTTGCAAATGCACTTTTTGGCGGGGGTGGCATGTTTCTTTTGTGCGAAAATAGTGAAGGAACCGCGTGATGGTTCAGCCGTGCCACATTGGCAGAAACCCCTAGCTATCGCATTAGGGACAAGCTCTGCAAGTAGTCGCAGTCACGAAAGTGCTTCGCGCAGAGTACGCTTGCTTTGGTCGGCTTGAAATTCTCCCTCTTCACAGCAACGACCCACTGCGCTGCGAGCTTTTGATCTTTCGCGAAGGTGTGGAAGACGACATCGTTGTGGCCGTAGGTGCTCGTACACCCGAACGCACAGCAGTACCTCATCTTAGATCGGCTGCACGTAGTCGGATGCTCAAAACTTGGCTGAAACACTTTGTGAGTACGACCACACCGCAGGCAACACGTGGAACAACGCGCGCTGAAAGCACGTTCGGGTGACTCGGAGGGTCTCCGGCTCCTCATAATGACGTCACATGGGCCCACAATGAGGAGATTTTCCTCTCTGCTGTTCTCCTCTCTTGCGCTCTCTAGGGACGCGGGAGATTTGAACTGCGCGCTTTCAATCTGTGATTGCGCCGATGCTTTTCCAACAATTGAAAAAATAGGTTCACAAACAGGATCAATAATGAGTCTACTTCAAAAGCCTAGAAGGTTAGCAGATTTGAAAACCACCTCAGTCTCCCTTTAATACAGCCCGCATCAAGAGGCACATAATTCTTGTGCGCGAACCCGAACAAATACAGTTTGCCTGAGGTCGTCCCACGCAAGAATGCTTTAGGAATGCTGTAGTGAACTGATTCATTAATTGCTGCTTTCTTATTTGCCACCACACGGACTGTGAAATGGAGAACTAAAAGAAAATAATGTAGCCCTTGGCAGCCTTACAAAATTTCCAAAAATAGCAGAAATGAAAAATTATACCAGGATAAAGGCAACAAAAATGCAATGAAAATTTATATATAACACTATAGGTCGCAGAACATCGGAGACAAATGAACTTGAAATTGCGAAGAAACCACGTTAATTATTACATGAATAAACATGGAAAGTATTTTTGTACCCGGATCGGACATACTTAGCAGCGACAATTCCGTTAGGTTTGGGAAGGTGTTCAATGAATGGTGTATTATGTACGTTAATTTTTGGAAGGCAAAATTTGTGCGAAAATTTAATGCAATATATTGAGGGCGCCTGAATGTTTAGCCCTCAAACAGCTTCATATATGCTATATCAGCCTTCAAGTCACTAACGTTTGCCATCAACTCACACTGTTCGCCAATCAAGGAACGGCAGTTGTTTGCTAATGCATCGTGACATGCGCAAAAGCGAATTTCATAAATTGTTTTCGTATGTGTTACATGTATTTCAGCTTGCTTTATTTACTCTTCGTTTATTCTGGTTCCTCTCCTCATTTGCCACATTGCCAGCGTATCTCTTTGATTTCATGAATTCTTATCGCGACTATGCATTAAATTGCCTCACAGCGTTTCCTTAAATTTGTGTGGTCATAATTACTAAGCGCTGTCTTCGTATCGCTTCACATGTGCCGAGCAACGTAATTAATCCGGATGACTTACGTTGGTTTGCAACTTGGCGGTGGTTAATATAACTACGGTAATCAGGAGCGAAATGGGAAAATGTAGTTCGTGGCCACGTGAGCCTCAGTGACCTTCAAAAAAGTTACAAAATTGCACTTAAGTCTGCCTAAGAGCGGAAATGCGAGAGCCCTTCCCTGGCCTCTCGTCCTCCAAGTTTCATATTTTACTAAAATTTTTATTTCGCTTTGTTTTTATTCGTTCATTCATAATTCTCCATATATATTTTTAATATTTTTATTTTTACGTTACTTTCTTTGATTTAATTTTATAGTTTTACTATATTCATTTATTTTTTCAGGTATTACATGTTTGTGTTATTTATCATACCACTTATGATTGACAGTTCGTGCGGACAAGTTCTGTCCACAGACTTTGGTACACAAACTTCCTTCTACAAACTTCCGTCTACAACTTCTGTCCACTCCAGTCATGAGCCAAGAATGGCTTACGCCTTAAAAGTAAGGGAGGTTAGCGCTACTTTTGTTTCATTGCATTGTTGGATTGCCAACTCAAGTTCTTGACAATCTCATTTTCAACTTGACAAGAGCTTGAGAGCATTGATTGTCTGTTTGGCGGATAACAGAGAGCACTGAGTTGCCGTACCGGAATAAGGTGTCACATCGCTCACCTTTACTACCCGCAGGTGTCGCTGAAAGTTTGTAACTTTCAAATCCTTGCTGTTCTTGAGATTCAGGGTAGCGCGGTCAGGCTGGAGAAGCGACGAGGAAGATCGGTGACGCGGTTAAGAAGGGAAAGGCAAGGAAACTTTATAAATACTATTTACATAATGTACAAGTAAGAGCACCTGAGAATGCCTCTCAGTAAAATGGAGCTTCTTAACTGGTCGGGGGTCTCTTCGGAAGCGAGTGTCTCTACGCCAACGGTTCTATCGAGACCAAACCAGCAGCCCGTTAAGTACCCTTCATATTCCCCAGATCCCTGACTGGTGAATACAGTTTGTAGAATGATGTCCAATCAAGCGAGCAGACGAAGACACTGATGATGTTGCCTACGGCAGGCGGCGGTGCTGATGCTCTCACACCTCGTCGAGGGAAAGGGCAAAAGAAATTTCCCCAACACTGTCACGTTGATGTCAACGCAGTTGCCAGGTGCGCGCCCACGTGGGACAAGCCATTTCACAGCAGCGAGATGAACGACCTTCCATTTCCCCGCCGGTCGTCGGAAACGCGGGAACTCTGCTGAAGTCGCAGCCGTCTGGCAATTATCATCCCCAGCGTGACTGTTCAAAAGCAACGCTCTGTCCGGTGACCTGATGGCATACTCGGCCACGTTGAGACGTCATTGTCGCCGCAAGAGCACGATAGCTCTTTTTGCAGCGGTCTCTCAGTAGCCGTTGTGATTTTTCTTTCGCTAGGCTTCTTTTTGTTCCGATACAGCGGAACGACGCATTCTGCTCTTAGTATCGACCTGTCAGCGGGCGTTATACGTGGGTCACTGCGCGTCGGAAACTGAAAACAATCTGCCTGCATTAGAATGGCCGCAGAGCGTAATGGTTCGCTTTCCTGAAGCCTATAATTCGGAGCAGCGTCGTTGCCGTCCCGGGCAACAAAAATCTGAGCGGGATCACCGTTTTCAGCCAACGCTGTGCTCTGAATTGGCGCTTTAACGTTTCTGTCAAGTGACTCTCCGTGACGCTCTTTCCCAGGAGGCTCTCTTTCGGTGCGGTGGCGCACAAGCTCACCGCAGTCTTTCCGGCGCAGAACCTCTACCTCATGCGCAATAGCGGCATCTGATCAGCGCAAGAACTGACCCTCTCATTTATTTATTGGTTGCTGGCTCTTACTGACAAACCATCTTTACTGTCTTTCTTACGTCTGGCGGTGTTGAAACCTTTTTATCTGCCACTAAATCGACGCCTTATGCCGTTGCTGCTGCCGAACTAGCAGTTCTTTCCAGGTCTGAACCTGCCCTGTCTCTGCTCTCCTGTGCAACAGCTGTGTTCCTAACTAATCAACAGGGGTTCCTGGGTTGGTCACTGACACAATGATGGGAGCGCTGCCCATTTCCATCATTTCGACCTTTGTAGTCGGTGTCTGCGCGAATGCTCAAGAAGCGGAAGAGGTCGTTTTCCGCTTTTTCGTAGTTGTCGGCGTCATCATTGGACAGCCGAGCTAATTCGGTGCTGTCATCACCAGCAAGGATAGCCGCCAACATCATTGCCCACTCACCCTAGTCTAGCTCGTATTTTGTACAGATCCGCTAAAAATTTCCGGGGAAAGCTCTGAAGTTCTTGCCTCTTCGGAACGTCCGCAAACTATCTCGACCTCTACGCCACTGAACTTGACGCGTGAGTTCCTCTAGCTCTCATCTGCGTAGTTCTTCTAGAAGAGCAACGTTCCGGGCTAGGTGGTAATGCATTGTACTTAGAAACAGTGCGATGAAACGCGGACAACACGAAGAAACGACACACACACGAGCGCTGGCTACCAACAAGGGATCATTGAATCATTCGGCTGTATGTGGCACAAAAGAAACCTTAAGTGTACTTCAAGCCACCGAGAAAATTCAGCTCTTTTTCCGGCAAGGAGAGGGATGAAATGCTCACGCATTGTTCACCAGCATAATGAACTTGGAGGGCTTCGACGATTTCCCTCGTCAACCTTCTAACAGTTCTGTTCTTGTAACTGGGCCTCTTTCTCCTCACGTGTCCTTCTCCTTTCCTGCTTCTCCTGGTGCACCAGAAGTTCCCTTTTAACGTTTTCTTGACGGGACCTCTGCCTGTCCTGTTTACAAAGTTTTCGCTTCTCTTTCTCTTCGCTGAGCCTTCGTTTTTCTATCTCAGCTTTTCGTTCTATAATTGTCTCCCACGCCTCGTCTGCCTTCTCAATCGTCACCTCCTCCGCCCGTGTAACACTCATGATCGCTTCTCGTGTTTTATTGGGGTCTACCAAAATCCCCTCTTTTTCAAAAATATCAAGGAGGTCCTGTACCTTGAACTTGTTCATTGCGGACCACACCTAGTGTCGGTGATCTCCGCTAAAACAAACGCCTCAACGTGAAGCAAATAAAACAGAAATCTTCCACAATTTTCTTCCCCAGAAAATCTTAATGCCACACCTAGCATCTGCCTGTGCTAGTGCGGTCTGGCGAAATGAGCGACAAACATCGGGCACTGACCCTCCCGAGTTACAGCAGAAGAAGAAGACGAAGACCTAGTGGGTGGTTACGTGTCTGCTTCTAGGCCTGTGTTTTCGCTTTTCGCTGTTTTCTCGCGTGTGGCGTGGGTCGGACAGTGCCCTCCGTGAGACCGAATGCTGACGACGCCCCTGCGGAGAAATTCCCGGCACTGTGGGCGCATTCTCAAGTGAGAAAACCCAACCGGAACCCTCAGGGGCAAGCTAGGCTTAGCTCGGCGCTGCCAAGCGAGGCCGCGCTACGCGTCTGCATGGATTCTGCGTTGTCGACGACAGCTACGCGGATGCCTGCTGTGTTGCCACCTGACGCAGCCTCTACGTCCACGCAATCGTCAGCGCCTCTGGGCCTCCAGCCTGCGCCGTCTTTCGATGCTACAACTTTGGCCTGTGACATGGACTGCTCTACCGCCTCCGTGCACGTGGCACTCCCTCAAGAAACTGTGCCCGTCGCGCCAGTTCAGTATTCCCACCAAGGGCCGTCACCAGCGTCTGAGCCTCCTCCACAGATGTCACCCATGAGTCAAGGCTCTCTTCCGCCTACTGCGAACTCCTTCCGCGTTACCATCAAGCCTACATTGCGCTTTGATATAACTGCCATCCCTGCCCGGAATGTTCAACCCACAATTGACCATGCTCTTGGCTCTTCGAACTACTGCGGGTTTGTCGTCCATCGTCCATCAAACACAGACACGGTAAACTTGTCATCCTTGATGGACGCCCAGAAACTTTGCGCAGTTACGCTGATCCCCCTGTCCCGGTGCAAATATATTTTGCATCTGGTCCTGACACACTCCGCTGCATGGTTTTTCATGTCGACAGCACGAGTCCTCCCGAGGAGGTGCGCGCAAATATTCGCTGCTCAACTCATGTTGTACTGCAAGAACGGCCTATGTGTCGCCGGGTCTCATACCTGCTCATCCTGCAAGGCCCGTTCACTTTCCTGAAGTACCTTACCTACTACGGTGCGATCGTCAAACCACAGCCCTTCCGACCTCGTCGTATTTTTTGCTACCACTGCCACAAAGGAGGACATATGCAAAATACCTGCCCTAATCCAGCAGCTGTGGCCGACATGAATAAACCAACAGTTCATTGTGCCCTGTGCAAATCGCCGGACCATGACATTCGCTCCGCCACTTGTCCAAAGAAGAAGCAAGCGAAGAAGTTTCACAAGTCGCCTCCAAAAATGTATGTTCCTACAAGTAATCGCTTTGCAGCTCTCGCATGTGACGACAACGACTTCCCTGAACTTCTTTTATCTGAGCCCGCTGCTCACCATACGTCTCCTCACCAGCGTACACATGCACAAGCGGCTCACCTTCCCGGATAAATGGTACGCCAAAACATCCAGTGCATCCATCATATGTGGATACCAAAGATGAAGACACAGCTTTAGACAATACAATTGCGGAGGCTCGCCGCCGACTAGACGAACTCACCAAGCGCCGGGAACAGCGTCGTTCTCAATCCTCTCGAAGAATTCTAATAACTCGGGAGCAATCATCAGAGGAATCACCTAGGGTAAGCACTGGGCCACAATCAGGTGCCGACCACCTGTTAGCCGTGACTACCCCGACAGTGGATAAGATATTAGCGCTGATGAAGCAGGTGACATCCCTCATCGTGGAAGCTCTTCGGCCTCGTCAAGGGTAGCGCATCATCATCGGTGGTGGTGCAGTGGAACTGTCGAGGATTCGCTAATAAGGCCTCTGAAGTGAACATCCGCCTTCGCGACGGAAAGCTGAGGGCATGGGCGTTCCTACTGCAAGAGCATAATGCACTCCCAAGCCTTTCAGGTTTCTGCGCATACCATTCACCCTCTATCCCTGATCACCGTTGCACCGCCTCCTCCCTCAGCCCAGGTAAATCGGCAATTTATATTCACAGTTCCGTTCCGCACACACCGCTCGACCTTTCACAGTGGTGCAACACTCGTCAAGAGGTTGTCGCCCTTCTCGTAAAACCTGCACGCACACCCCTTATTCTAGTTTCTTTTTATAGTCGTCCTGGCTCCGCATCTCCCAATCTGGGATGGGTACGTTTTCTACCTTCTACCAACTCGGGTATCCCTATTCTAGTTGGTGGTGACTTCAACGGCGCACGCACTGCGTGGGGTTACCCATCGGATTCCTCAAGGGGTGCACACATCCAAGGGAGCTTTTCGGATCATTCCTTTCAACTTTCAAACCACCCGAATACTTCTACCCGCCCACGAGGTGGCCCGTATTCACCTGATTTGACTTGGTGGTTAGGCCCCGGTAACCCTCGTTGGGCTGTTGATTCTGATACTTGGGGTAGCGATCACAGCCCTATTTTTATCTCCCTCACGCCTACGCGTCTACGGAAAATACGCTGCACTGTACGAATAACATCATGGGACTCTGTACGCGCAGACAATCATTTATCTACATTCAACCCCTCTTCAGCATTGCCTGCTCTCTCTGCTGTTCTCGCTACTCACACTATTACCACTACTGTAAATGAAGACAACCCAAACCCGGACATACATCTCTTGAATCTGTGGGCTCTTCGTCGCCAGGCGGATCTTTACGCTACTCGTCACCCCGATGACCCTTCGGCTCTTCCCACTCTTCACCGCGCTACCGCACGGGCGCGGCGCTATGCAAAGCGGCTAGGCAGGCAACGCTGGGCTGCATGGTGTGCCCGCCTGTCCTCTACGCAGGGCAATCGACATCTTTGGAGGGTGTTTCACGCCATGGAGCGCCCTTCTCAGGTTGCAGATTACACAGAGAGCATTCGCCTCGGCTTAATGTGGATGAGGACACATTCGCACAACAAGCGGCCCGTCAATTTTTTCCAAACCATGACTGCACCGCTACGTCTCCACCTGACCTATCGGTAACAGAGGCCCCCGATGGGATTACTTCTGACCTCACCATGGTAGAGCTGCTGGCCTCCATTGAACGTTTAAAAACTACTACTACTCCCGGGCACGACGGCATACCTAACTCCTTATTCCGTAACTTGGAAGGGAGGGCTGTGGAAACCCTACTTGATACTTTTAACGAAGTGTAGCTTTCTGGCGTCATGCCGGGAGACTGGAAGCATTCTATTGCGGTTCCAATACCCAAGTCAGGTCAGCCTCTAGTATCTCTGTCGGCCCTTCGTCCAATTTCCCTTACCCCTACCATCTGCAAGCTTTATGAAAACATTCTAGCCGCACGCTTGTCGTGGTGGCTGGAATCCCATAATTGTTACCCAGATTCCCAAATTGGTTTCCGCCCACAAATTGGAACGGAGGACGGCCTTGCTACTTTGGCTGCTGACGTGCTTGATCACTCTCCGCAGAGTCACCTTGTACAAACCGTAATCGCTACAGACATAACAAAGGCATACGATAACATTCTTCACTCTGCCATTCTTGCCTCCCTTCAAATTCTTGGTCTCCCTCACCGGTTCCTCCTCTCCATTCACGCCTTTTTAGCAAATCGAACCTTCAGCGTGCGTGTCCACGGAAAGCCCTTTGGTAATTTCACTTTCAATAGAGGAGTGCCGCAGGGCTCCGTTCTCGCCCCCACATTATTTAATGCGGCTTTAATTCCTCTTGTTCGAGCCCTAGAGACCATCCTTTCTATCCGCGTGCTTGCATATGCCGATGATATCACCTTGTGGTGCTGTCATCCAGATGCGTCTATTCATCAGTCGGTCCTTCAACACGCGCTGGATGTATTGACATCTCGCCTCCCACCTCTGGGTCTAACACTCTCTCCTACTAAATCATGTTGCATTCGAATTGGAAATAAAGCCGCCTTACGGAAAGCTCCCCCTTTAAAATTTACGGTACATAATTCTCTGATTCCTCAGGTATAAACTGTTCGAATTCTTGGTCTTCTCCTCCATTCATCTGGGACTGGCACCCCGTGGCTGACAGCCACCCGTAAATCGGCTCACGCTACTGTAGGTCTGATTCGTCGCATAGCTATGCGCTCTGGTGGCGCACGGGCTCATACGGCCCGCCAGCTTGTGCGTTCTATCCTTCAGCCACGGATAGTATATCAGGCACAATTTCAACGTCTCACCCGCAGACAGTGGGACTCCCTTGAAGCTATCAATCGTGAGGCTATGCGCGTCATAACATATCTGCCTCATTTAACACCCACACCTGTGCTACAGGAGTTCGCCCAACTTAATACACTCAGGGAAATCATCGACCAACGGGTGCAAATAGAGCTCGAAAACAGTCTCTCAAACTTCATCGTTTAAAGACACTTCCACCGTGGTCCTATTGCCAGCTCACTGACAATCGCCCCACTGTTTCCCCGTCGGTATCAGCAGCGTATCTGCCTGAAGGGTGCACATTATACACGGATGCATCACATTCTGCAGAGAGGGGAGTTACTGCTGTGTATTGTCCATCGCATCCGCATCTCAACTCTCGCGCGACGTATACTGCGGATACGTGCACTCCCCTGGCATTGGAACTTCAAGCCATTTATAATGCCATTCCTTCCCTTCCGCTCGTTCCAACATTCAATACAGTTCATATTTACACCGACTCCCACACCGCCCTTAAACAGCTTAAGGCTGTTCGACGAACGTTCCAGATTTCACAATCAATTCATGTGCTCTGCGCAAAGTATCGATGTCCTGTGCGCATACACTGGATTCGCGGCCATGCCCAGGATCCACATAACATTCAAGCGGATGCTATGACTCATCTTCATACATTAGACGATCCGCCACGTTCCCCTCTTCCCCCAGATGCGTTCCTGTCCCATGTATCCGATTCCGAATTTCTGCGCCAGCGAACACGCGCTCTAATTCCTCCGTGTTCGCACCCTCTCCCCCGTAGTCTTACTCGGCAGGAGGAGGTATCCGTGCGCCGGATTCGGGCAGGGGCAGCTCTGACACCATCTGTCCGTCATCGGTGGCGTGTCAAAGATCTGCCAGTACCTGAAAGGTGCCCTCACTGTAGCGCCGCACCGGACATTTGTGATGTGCGGCACTTGTTGTGGACGTGCCCAGCGACGGCTGCTATCAGAAAACGGCTCCTCAGGGAGGTGGGCCTGCGGTGGAACCGCGAAAGTAACTACGTGAAGTGGGCAATGGACAACCGTTTCATTAACAACCTCTGCGACTACCTAAGCGCAACGGTTCTTCACTCCTTCTTTTAACTTTCAATCCCGTACATTCCTTCCCCCTTTCCTTTTTTCAACTTAAGCCTCATGGCACACTTCTCGAATAATAAAAAAGAGTTACAGCAGACACCGTCAGTCCCGTAGCTGCCGGGGTCCGTTGGAAATGGTGACTTGACGTGGACATCCCACAGCTGCCATCCTGTTGTTTGGATGCAGGATAGACCGGTCGGACCGGAGAAGCGACGAAGAAGATCGGAGACGCGGTGAAGAAGGGAAAGGCTAGGAAAATTTATAAATACTATTTACATAATGTACAAGTAAGAACACCTGAGATTGCCTCTCAGTAAAATGGAGCTTCTTAACTGGACGGGGTCTCTTAGGAAGTGAGTATCTCTACGCCGACGGGTCTATCGGGACCAAACCAGCAGCCAGTTACGTGCCTTTCATACTCCCCAGATCCCCGATTGGGGAATAGTTTCGAGAACAATGTCCCATCGAGCGAGCAGACGAAGACACTGATGATGTCGCCGACGGCTGGCGGCGGTGCTGATGCTCGCACGGCTCGTCGATGGAAAGGGTAAAAGAAATTTCCCCAACACTGTCACGTTGATGTCAACGCAGTTGCCAGGTGGGCGCCTACGTGGGACAGGTATGACAAGCCAGTTCCCAGCGGCGAGGTGAATGACCTTGAACTTCCCCGCCTGTTGTCCGAAACGCGGGAACTCTGCTGAGGTCGCAGCCGTCCGTCAATTATCATCCCCAGCGTGACTATTGAAAGCAACGCTCTGTGCGGTGACTTGATGGCATACTCGGCCACGTTGAGACGTCATTGTCGTCGCCAGAGGTGGGCGAATGACCTAATTTTTAGTTTTTCTCTATCACCCTCAATTTTGAATCTGTGCGCCGTCCCTCATCCTCCCCTCATTTTGAAAAGTTATTCAGCCCTACGTCACCCTCATCCTCACTTCTAAAAATTTTCTGGCGCTCCCTCGCCCCTATATCGTCGGTCCCCCTCACCCTCATATTCACTAATAGTCGATTCAAAACTCGAGATATTTTTTTGTAGTTGGAAACTTCCGACGACAATAGTAATAACATTATATAACAAGCCCTCGAAGCACTATTGGACGAGAGGCTAGATGCTTATATTGTTGTGCGTGTGCGTGTATTTGAGTGTTGTTTGAGCTAATACGTGTGGCGAAACCGAGTCAGTTGAGCCCCGAAATATCTCCCCGCCTTTACTAATTGCGCCCACTGAATCCATGCATGTGCGCCGCACTTAGAACGTTTCATTGTAATCTATAGGCACGGCTCAAATGAGTTAGTGCGTTATTGTGTCGTGTACAAAAACTAATGAACGCCAAGAACATTTAGAAAGCAATGCAGTAGCGTTTACCACGACAATTACAATAAGTTCTAAGCACAGAATAGCCCCACAATAAGGAATGTTTGTAGGTCGCTTAGTTACCATTACAGGATGACATTGCAATAGCACTGGGTCTTCTGAATTTCACTGCTTCTTATCTCCCGCCGTTTCGTGCGGTTTGCTGCATGTTTGTCTGATGAAGCTTTCATGCGCACGGACAGAAGATGATAAAGACAGCGCTTTCAAAATACAGCGTGAGAGACCGGCAGTTTAACACGCATGAACGCGGGTACGTGACGAGAACTTAGACGTTGCAAGTACAGCTCGAGAGCTTGGCAGTTCTTTCAGACAGGATGTTAAAGATTTCTACCAGTTGATTGTTCATCTGAGGGAAGTGTTATAACCGACCGATTTCAACCAGAGGGCACTCCCTCTTGGTGATGTGCTCAGCCTTACCTCGCGTGTAGGGCTCTGTTTCTCTGTCCTTTTGCAGTGTGTTTCGTGGAGTTTTTTAAATGCTTCGTAAACGCTTTAGCTAATGTAAATAGAATATATTTTCAATGTAATAAATTCCATGCTTAAAAAATTGTCTGTGGTTTAGCTCTGGTTAACCCAAGTTGAATTGCGAAAGCTTCGTTTCCTCGGCACGTCGTCTACGCAGCGTCTCATTCCGACGCTCTCGAGAATTCAAAGCGGTCTCTTCCGCAGTTGAAGAGTCACTAAGGGAGCTGTCACTTCTTCTAGCCGCATCTGCGTTACGACGCTTCTCGAGTCTTGCGGCGCGTTCTTCTGTCGTCTCTTGAGCGGCGTTGTCTGTTGCTCGCTTCGTTCTGTCGTTGTTTCGTCTCTTTCGCGCTCTCCATAACGACTACAATATGCACGCCGTTTAGCTAAACGTTGTTCCCGTTCTTCATCTGTTTCTTCCGCACGCCGCCGCTTCTTAGCTGCAGCACATCGTTGCAGCTTCACCTTATACACATCATCCGACATACCGTGGAGGATTCGCTGGGAACACTGCGACGAGCCGAGTTGGGGTGCCGCTTATCCACAGCTGGCGTGACGTCACGTAGAGCGAGCGCCACCCCCGCGGCAGCTGCGCGTGGAGGATTCGCTGGGACGATCGCTACGAGTCGAGCTGGGCCCCGCTCTTCCACAGCTGGTATGACGTCACACATTGGCCACGCTAAAGGTCAATGGTGGATTCTCCGGGACGACGACCAAGAGCGGAAACCTCGAGCAGTATTTCTTTCGCAATAAAAAGCTGTTGTGATGGCGTAGTGATCTGAGCAGCGTCCAACGGAATTGATTTTTTAGTGCCGCCGCGTGTTCGGATCCTGCTCCACGAGCTATGAAGTTTTCATTTCTTTAGTGTCTTCCCCATGTGCGATGCCGGCTTTCCGCTGAAGTGAGTCTCTTATGCTGTCGCTTAAAATAAAACATTGTTCAGGCCACTTGAAAATCAAAGGGTCGCTAAGATGCAGCATTTGAGCTGACTAATGGCAATCACTAAATCACCGAATCTTTTGTGGATGATTCCTGTGGCTGTCATTTTAATGCCCTAGCGCTTCCATTTCGCCGAAAAGCGGTTGTCTGTCTGCCCGAAGTCTGCTTCGAGCACGTGGGTCACCTTCGTCACGTGATATTGTGACGGCATCACAAGCTGCCCACCGGCATGTGAGCAAACTGCCAACTATAGCAGCTCAATTAATGATTAGCCGCGCAAGATTCCCCATGAACAATATTGGTTTCGCAAGCACCACTGATGGCCGCACCTGCCATCGTAGGGCAGTGGCGCATAGCTTAACAGTTGACGACAACAGCTGCACCTCTGCGTCTGGAGCGGAATCCGGACTCCCAGGGATCTGTCAATGCAGAGAATGACCATTTCTACCGCAGTGCAAGTCTAAAATGATGCAATATTACGCAAACTTACATGATGTGATATATTATTAAGCCAGATCACATCAAGCGAAGTAAGCATAGAAAGTCCACATAAAGCACGCAAAATTAGGGCTAATGGTGCTCGAGCACGATAATTTGTGGTTAACTCCAAGCTAAGCCACCCGTGATTTTTTTTTTCTTCCACGATACGCATTTTCAAAAATGCTGAGTGTCGATTCCCTACCGTGCCTGAAAGAAATTGGGTTCATAAAATCAGGCACGCGATTGCGTGGCCACACGTCTCACCAGGGACAGAAATAACACAAGGGATGTTCCAATTATCTGGAGGACAGTACATCTTTCTTCTGTTTTAGCACATCGTACAATGCAAGGCAGAGCGAGTGGTGATTCAGATCAAAGTAGCTAAGCTGCTGCTTTATTTTCATCGTAAGACTACAGTTGTCGGCTTTACCCACCACATTGCAGCACCGCTTTCCCATACTATATGTAAAAAGAAGATGCGACTGTGCTGAACTACTGACTCTAAAAGAATTCCACACCAACGCAGCCAACAGGCTTTGATTTGACAATGGAATAATAATAATAATAATAATAATTGGTTTTTGGTGGAACGGAAATGGCGCAGTATCTGTCTCATATATCGTTGGACACCTGAACCGCGCCGTAAGGGAAGGGATAAAGGAGGGAGTGAAAGAAGAGAGGAATAAATAGGTCCGTAGTGGAGGGCTCCGGAATAATTTCGACCACCTGGGGATCTTTAACGTGCACTGACATCGCACAGCACACGGGCGCCTTAGCGTTTTTCCTCCATAAAAACGCAGCCGCCGCGGTCGGGTTCGAACCCGGGAACTCCGGATCAGTAGTCGAGCGCCCTAACCACTGAGCCACCGCGGCGGGGGGGAATTTCGCAAAGGTATTTTTGCGCTGCAGGCAGTTCTTTAAAGCCTGATATGCTGAAATCGGTCTTCATTCCAGGAAACAATGCTCCTAACTTGTTAATTCAACAGCATTACCTGGCATAATTTCTACATGTCTTACTCTACACTGTGATCGTGTGACAGCCTCGGGGCTGATAATAAAATGTTCACTGTGGTGCCACGGTTCCCGTTGGACCGGCAGCCACCCGCCCGGTCCGGCCAGTGCCCCCTTGTTTGCGCAATATACCGGGTGTTTCAGCTAAGATTTACATAATAAAAATAGTTTTTTTTTAGCAAGAACAGCGCTTTTTCTGCATAGCATTTTCAGCGGTCTGGTACATCGCGGCGACGGAGAAGGCGTGCGGCTCCCCGCTTTTCGTGTTCGCCTCGTGTACTTTCTTCCCCGGGAACCTTCACCCTAAGAAATAGCGCTTTAAAATGAAAATTCATAACGGGCAGCACAGACAAAAAATTTAACCCGCAGTATGGTTCGGGCCACCACCCTCGACCTTGGACAGCGCATCTTCTTCTCCCTCACCCTCACCTCAACATGTCTTCCCTCCCTCGCCCTTACTTCACCATGTTTTTAATTCCTCAGCCTCGTCCTCAACAATTTTCTTGCGCCTATCCTCCCTCAGCCTCACCTACCGAGTGAAATCTTCGTGAGGTGAGGGTGAGGACGCCCTCATGAGGGCTCGCCCTCGTGAGGATGCCCACCTCTGGACTCGCAGGTGCTTCCGCCACTGCTTTCGCGGACACCAGTCCAGGCAGCAGCTTTTCTTGAAAGCTCATTCGCCATCACATTGGTTTTCTAGAAATTCTAATCGAGAGAGTCTGCGTCTCAATACATTTGGGCTTGAAGGCACGCCGGGCGTAACAGTGTAGAAATACGACGCATTGTGTATTGAGAGGCCTGTAGCAGATCATATTCCTTACGGGAAGCGGCAATATAACAGTACGGTGGCGGCATACATGCCGACCCGCGCGCTAAATTCGAGGAATATCGCCTGTATGTAATGGCACTATCTCAGGGCAACATGACTTCTTTTCTGAATTCAGCGACTGCTCGCGTTTCTCACCACGCTTTAGTTTAATGTGCCTAGCATTCGCGGCAAATTAATAGAGAGTTTTAGAATTGGGGACCCAAGACTGTGGGGCCCCAAGGCGCGTTGCGTAGTTGCTCTTGGGTTTAGACGAGCAGCAGAGTTTGAGAATTGGGTCAAACGCAGACAGCGTTGGGTCGAGCGCTCGTTACGCCACAGTGGTGAATATAAGAAGGTGCTTGAAAGCAACAACAAAAAAAGCTTTTCTTGCAAGTGAAAACGAACAGAATGCATTTTTGACCAAGAAGAGCTAACGATAAAATCTGAAGCGTAATAGTTTTGTTAGTACTACAAATTAAGTAAACTATTTTAAGTCAAGCGAAGCCAATCGCAGCCAAGTGCTCTTAAATGGTGTTTTTTTTTTGGTGATTCACTTCAAAACTGCGAATTCACCTGTGTAAAATGGCAAAAATCAGTCGAAGGACACCAAGTTTGCTCTGCGATCATCTGCTGTACGCTGATTTGAGTTAGGCTGACATCGAAGATCTATTTCTGCAGTTGCCAGAAACGGCTTTGGATGGCTGCGGCTCGAACGGCTCTCCTGGCTATCTCGCGATTTCTCGTCACTCGCGAGGCTGACCCAAGGCGGCTTGGGGGCCCACGCTAGCTTTAGATTTTTGGGTCTTGGGTTAACGCGAACGCAAAAGCCCAAGACTGGCTTGGGTTCTGCGCATGCGCACTTGCGGCCGGCAATTCTCTTGGGGACCCAAGCCGCTTGGGCCCCCAATTCTAAAACTCTCTAATGGCGTGGAAGTTCCCGTACTACAAACTCCTTGCAGTGAAACGCCGAACATTTTGCCATTGCTTATTGACTTAGAAAGCCCTTTGGCTTAAATACTATTGGCTTTTTCATCTCAGCAAAGACATGATGAATGAAAAGTGATTGTCTTACAGGTTAATCCTTCTGGGTGAAATGAGTCCCAAATAACTGAATACTGCTGCTCCTTTATTTATATAGCCCTGAGCTAAGCCTTACAACAAATTAATCTGCAAAGCATAATTCCGCCTAGCCACCTCTTACAGAAATGGTCCATAGGCAGTCTATAGACTTTTCATAGACCACTGCTTTCCTGCAGATGTTTCTTTTTGTCTATAATTAGTCTACAGACTTTCAATACAAAAAAGTCTTCTAAAAGTACATGGCCATAAATGTATACATTTCCTTAGACTTTCTGTAGGATATGTATTGCCTATAGACTGTTCTGTAAGGTTCGTCTACAGATTCTACAGATTTTATAAACAGAAGTCTATAGGATGTCTATAGACTGTCTACAGAAATTTTTGTAAGGAACGAGCGTAATCCAGAGCGATCACGTCTTCTTGAGAAGCCATTTATTCCTCCTCATGTTTCCAGAAATAATTTTTAAAATTGTGTTCGAACACGCAAAGACGACAACTTCTGTTTATTGCAAATTTTATAATTTTACAATAGTACCACTATAAAATAGTCTTGCGGAGAACGTATAGTAAACTGCTAAGTATAATGTAGCACTGTATATTACAAGAAAAATCAAGGCAGGGTAAATAGAGTGAAGAATTAATTCGAGGAACATTTTAATTTATTAAGTATTATTTAAATATCAGATGTTCTACGAGCAGCCTTCAAATATATATGGTGACCAACTGCTAAAGGTACTAGCCCGATGACTATTGAAGACTTCTAGAATTTAAAGTTTACATTCTCCACTATGTTAGTATTGTTGAACAGGGCTGAATTCTAATTTAGTTTTAAATAAATTAAAACACGAGTTGAGACTGCGCTTCTTCACCGTAACACATATAATTACAATAATCAATTCATTTGCGTCGTGTAGAGATAAAAAAGGCCAAATTGATGCAACTTCTTTTATTGAGCTATGCGTTCGACATTGTTTATCATGGTAAACTAATCCTATAAATGAAAGAAATTGTTTCTTATATCTTCATAACATGGATCACCGCATACGAGCACAGTCAGTTTTTGAAGTGGGTGGTCAACGTTCGGACTGTCTTCTAATATCATCCGGTATTCCGCAGGAAAGTGTATTGGGCCGTCTGCTTTTTGTATGTTTCAGTGAAATCGTTCTAGTGTTTAGCCCATTGGTGCACTTTCGACTGTTCACCGATGATTTTGCTTTACTCAGAGAAGTTACGAATAAGGATGATCAGAATGATAGGAACAACGCTGCGATCATTATTTTGGTTTGGTGAGACCAATGAGGAACGGTTATGAAAACCAAGAAACTGCGGATCATCCCATAACAAGGAAAAAATGCGACAGAGCTACATATAAAAGTTAGGCTCGTTCCCTCTTTAACAATTATCTAAGTGCAAATGCTTAGCTTTTACTGTAACAAGCAATCTATCATGGAAGTTGCATATTAGTAATATTTGCTCCTCTCCGTTTCCGAAATTGTGCTCCTTAGGACGTGAAGATAAATATGGCCCTCCCAAGAGTAAGCTACTTTGCTATTCTTCTAAAA
Organism: Amblyomma americanum; assembly: GCF_052857255.1. Classification (NCBI taxonomy): domain Eukaryota; kingdom Metazoa; phylum Arthropoda; class Arachnida; order Ixodida; family Ixodidae; genus Amblyomma; species Amblyomma americanum. The sequence continues at coordinate 121,055,298 of NC_135507.1, read as the reverse complement.
TATGGTCTAAAATCGAAAATGCATGATTGTTTGAGACCACCATCCTAAACCTAACACAAAAACTCTGTAACGAAAACTTGAGAACGGCTGTTAGGTATATCTTTAAAAATATGAAAGGACTGACTTTCTCGCCACTTTAATGTAAACTAATGATATTGAACGACTTGAACTTTAAAGAAAATGTTCTGGATATAATTTCATTCTCTCTTATTAGATAATGAACGTGGTCTCGACATTTCATTTATACTTAACACCGTTATCTGTTCTAAAAACGACCCTAATGCCCCTTTTTCGAACCTTTATATTCTATTAAACCCCGAGAGCTTTCTTTCTTCAGCGGACAATAACTGATTCGGTTAAGATAGTAGAACCATTGTCCTGTGAGTTCTAACAAAAAGTTCAACTTGTGCCTTTTATTTCATTTCTGCTGCTTTGTATTTTCGCTAACCTTGGCGCCTATCCTGCAGTTCTTGTAAATAATAAATGAATAAATAAAAACTCGATGAGCCAGGCAGTGACTACTCGTCCAAATATTTATCTGCTTCCTATGAAGTTCCCAACCCTGATCAGTGAAGTGGGAAATAGGGCCAATAAAAGACTTTTAGGGTGATATTTGTTTATGCATTGTTTACAGCAGAGTAATGCAGCGCACCTTTTCTTCCAGACGGTCCAACAGAAAAACACGACGGCACGGCCGGACGTGAAGTACGCCTGCTTTTACACAACGTAAAATATAAGCACAAGTGAACGAGGCAAGAAAAAATGTCAGACAATTGTAGTGGTCATGAGAGCAGATTCATTTAGACGCCCGAGTCTTCTGGATCTCTCTAGCTCCATTTACCTCACCTAAAAATTCACCTTGTGCAATAAGACCCCTTAGAATGTCTATGATCGGTGCAAGAGTTACACGGACGCGCACGTGCCCAACAAATTCTGAGTTTAGGAACAAAAAATACACACGCGAATATTCGCGAATACGCCCCTCGAAGCTTGGCGATCTTTCTAGCTTGCCAATGACGCATACAAAAACCAAGACATCGCGGACAACATCTTCATGCGCAGACTAGGCTCTTGCTCCAGTCTGAGGCGTCGCAGGAAAGCAGCCGAGCGGAAAGGAGTACCACGGGGAACCTGGTGGCGCGCCGTAACGAAGTTACTTGTCTCAACGAGCACTTCTGTTGGGCAACTAGGTCCTGCTCTGCTCGGGCTAATCAGCGCCGTGCATTGGATTAGGCTTAGCGTAGCCCCGGGCGTACGCGCTTTCACTGGCTTGTGGTTGGCCGGAGGAGCTTTCATGCCGCAGTTTTGCCGAGCAGCAGGCCGCGTAATAAATGTGATGAATACGGTTCGTGGTGCCCCACAAGGAGATCAGTCTGAGGCTGCTGTCAGACTGCGTCTCCTCCGGTCTGGTTACGACCTGCCTCCGGCTAGCGCGATGATTGCGTACTAGATGCTGCCAGCCAGTGGTATAGAAATTAAGGTTTTCGTTTTTCGTGAACGTGAGCCAGGTCAGAAAATTGCTTCGAACTATTCTGTACGAGTTCTTTGTTAATAACGTGATAGTGAGGAAACTAAAGTCGGCCGGCTATGCACCTAGCGGTCTTTGCTACCTTTATTCTCATACATTTGTTAAGTGGCAAGCTGCTCTCCTTTCTGGAAGGACAAATGTTTTACTCTGAAGCTGATATGCTGTACTGACTAGGAAGGTCGGTTTCGTGGTGATACGCGCTGTGGCGCAAAAAGTTTCTATTATTCACTTCTTCATTGATGTGCAGCTGAATGAACAAATCAGTAAAAAGTGGGAGTGAAATTGGGAGTACATGATGCGCAAGAGCTTTACGCAGTTTTCTGTGTGCTGCAAGATCGATGGACCAAAAGGCAACAAAGATTTCGTGAATGGAGACGAAGCTTCAGAAAACGATGGTGAAAGCTGCGATTAAATGTGGTCGTTGATTTAGCTCTGTTGCAAGCATCTAAAATCATGCTTTTTCAAGTAAAAAAACTGATCATTGTCACGGAACTAATACCAATGTATAATGATTTGTTGTGGAGTTAAACGTGCTGGTTATGGCAGTGTTTATTTTTTTTTTGTGGCACAAATTTAAGGTTCGCTTTCGGTACATATGAATTCACCCTCGCTCTCATTGTTGATTTCCGAAGCACGCGTGCTGCTTTATATGTAACACCCATGGGTTGAATAAATTGGTTAGTGGACTGCGTTGTTGCATTCCACCTCAACTCTGTGTCATTTTTGCGCATGCTGGAAGGAATGATTTCATTTAATTTCACTTTCTCGAAGGCCCCGGCCCGTGGGGCTATTCCAGACTATGAAGAAAATATTTAACAATAAAACATTTATTTTGCATTCATTTTCAATGAACTTGGATGAGCAGGTGATCACAGCAGTGCCGCTTAGAAAAGCCGTTCCGGTCTGCAGGGAAAGGAGAGTGTACGGACGACTTGTAACTTATGGCTAGTGCGGGTTCATACGCATGTTAAAGAAACACAATAAGACGCGGTGCTCGTGAGGCTTTGTTACCACCTGGTAATTTTAAGGCGCAAAAGTGACAGGCCATAGTTTAAGCTTTCCCTGAAATGATCGTTCAAATAACTGGCCAAATAGTCTGCGGTGCCTATCAACAGGCCTAAAGCCATGCCCTGCTGAGTGATGGTATAGGACAAAGAAGGTTTCGCTATGGTTTTTTCCTTACATCATTCATAAACAGAAGGCACTTTCAGCTTTTCATAACTTCGGACAACCGTGTAATTTGGCTTATGAAGCTAAATAAACGTTTTCTATAGAGAATTATTTGAGCCTACAAAGGTTTCCAAATGCGGTAAAGTAATAAAGTTGTATGGCGCAAGGGAACGAACACAGGGAGGCACAGAGACAGAAAGAGCGCCTACTACCAACTGAGTTTATTGCGGAAAACACCACCTTTATACGCCAGAACATTATCACCACCAGTGCGTTATCACAGCCAGGGACAAGCTAAGCAGAACAAATATATGTACAGAAATAACGCAGCCGGCACGCTTGCCGACATGCGCCTCACGCTGCTGTTGCACATGCAGGTCTTTTTTACGCTCGGAACCTCGGCTGTGCTCGGCCCGACAGGACAGGCGATGTCCCCTTGCCCTCATCGAGCCTTTTTCATCGGCCGCGAGCGGTTGGAAGCTGACCGCCGTGTCGACCACCGTCGACAAGAGGGGATCGCCGGTTATCAACGTTTCCAAGCTTCACTCGGACACTGATTCCATCGACTGCGACCACAAATCTTCTTCGAGCATCAGGAGCCACGTGACTACAACCAAGCCTACTTAAACCCGCTGCGCTTTTGCTACGTGGGATTTGGAGCCGGCACGCTTGCCGACATGCGCCTCACGCTGCTGTTGCACATGCAGGTTAGTTACCGCTATTCTATTGTGATACGAGAACCTCTGTATGCATTGCCGGCTCCACCCACGCCAAGTGCTTCTGTTGGTCGTAGCAGACGAGTACGCAAACTTGTATGTTGCAGGCAGTTTCGCCTGATTGTGAATCGGGTGTTGTACCTGGTGCTTCTACTGCTACTTTCCGGAGATATTGAGCTCAATCCTGGCCCTCTTAGTGAATGTCAAGTGGAACTGCTTAAGAGTTTACAAAGCGGTCAGGCAGCTATTATGGCTAAGTTAGATAACATCGACGCGAGGATCGCTAAGCATGAAGCCATCATAGGGGATATAAGCAGTAAACTTGACAAAGCTGGAGGACAGATTGACGCTCTCGACAAAGTGGTTATTGAACAGGCTAATGTTATTGAACACTTAACGCGAGAGGTAAAGGATCTGCATAGCAAGAATACCGACCTTGAAATCAAAGTCGGAGGCAAAACCTTGTCTTCTATGGCGTTAAGGACAGCAACCAATCAGAAACATGGGAAGAATCTGAGAACCTAATCAAAAGCATCTGTCAGTCAAAGCTAGGGATCGAATTGAAAACTGTACAAAGGGCGCACCGTGTCGGGCGTTTCAGTGATAAGACTGCACGACCCTATCATAGTGAATTTTGCCTCCTATAAAGAGAAACAAGAAGTCATGAGTTGCGCGAAAAAGTTTAAGGGTTCTGAGTATAGCGTGGATCAAGATTATTCAACAGAGACACGTAATGTTCGGAAGCGACTGTGGGAATACGCAAAAATTCAGGAGGCCGACAAAAGCAAGATAAAACTAAGTACGACAAACTTATTCTGAACGGAAAGGCTTTTATATGGGACAAAGAAAAGCAGGTGGTTGTTCCCGCCATGAAACGATGACGCCCCATTCATCCAAGGAAAAGCCTCCAACGAGATTTAGTTGCCGTAATCGTTAACTGCAGAAGCATTGTAAATAAAGTCGATGAGTTTGCTAGTCTTCTAGAGTCTGTAAAGGCAGACATAGTGTTTGTGCTGAATCATGGTTAGATGCATCAATCAGGGATAGCGAGGTGTTTCCTAAAGAATTCATTGCTTACCGCAAAGACAGATCCCGGTTTGGCGGGGGGCCTCTTTCTGTTGGTGCATTCCTCTTTAAGATCTTCATTACTAGATGTCGATTACAATGATATTGAATCAATATGGTGTACACTTACGCTGCAAGACAACTCGTCATACGCTGTTGGATCATTTTATCGCCCTCCCGGTTCTGATCTGAGCACTTTGCAATCACTTTATGAAATCATTTCCGAGGTTTCTCAAAAACCGGTATTGCTCGGGGGTGATTTCAATCTGCCGGATCTGCACTGGGGTGATGGCATGTGTGTAACCACAACAGGTTGTGGAATCGATATAGAAATGAAGAGCATCATAGATACTTTTGGCTTAGTACAGTACGTTCAGGAACCAACTAGGGATAAAAATGTTTTAGATCTTTTCTTTTCCAACTCTCCGGATCAAGTTAATGCTGTTCATGTTATTCCAGGCATTAGTGATCATCAGGCGGTCATTGCATGCATAAAAGCATCGCATAGTAGACAAAAGAAATGTGAGTCAAGGCGAGTCTTTTTTTACGATAAAGGTGACTATGCTAGAATGTCCGAAAAATTACAAAATCACTTGCCCGTTTTTGAGTGCTTTTGTGATGAGTGCGATATTCATGAATTATGGCGTTTATTTGAGCAAAACCTTTTTGAACTGAGGGATGCACACGTGCCAAGTATAGATTCAGCTAGACTGAAGAAACGCAGAAAGCCGTGGGTGACTGCCAGTTTGATAAAAATGATAAGGAAAAGAAGGCGTGCGTACCTCAAGTTTAAGAGAACAAAACGTGAAGATGACTTCAGCAGATTACTTTTACTAACGCGTGAGCGTAAAGAAAAACTAAAAACTGCGAAAGAGGAGTACTTTAAAACGCTGGACGTTAAAATGAAGAAAAATCCTAAACTTTTTTGGCACTACTTAAGGGAGTGTGGAACAGATTCATCTGGTGTAGGTGAAATCGTTTATAATCAACAGGTCATCTCAGGTGACTTAGAGAAGGCAACGTGTTTTAATAATCACTTCAAGTCTGTTTTCTCCCCTAACCATATCAACAGTCACCAACATTACACAAGTTATGCGCCAGCAATGCCGCCTGTCGAAATAAGTGTAAGAGGGATTCTAGCGCTCCTAGAGGATATAGATGAATCAAAGGCCTGTGGTCCCGACGGCATATCACCCCGGTTGCTAAAGAACTGTGCTTATTCTATCTCACAGTATCTATGCCTTATTTATAAAAAATCTTTGGATACAGGTCTTTTACCACACGACTGGAAGATAGCTCATGTGGTCCCAATTCACAAAGGCGGATCAAGAAAAGATGTATCAAATTACAGGCCTATTTCTCTAACATCAGTTTCATGCAAAATTTTTAAACACATCTTATACACAGAAATAATGAACCACCTGGTAAAGAATGATTTGCTGATGAAGGAACAACATGGGTTCCGGAAAGGTTTATCATGTGCTACTCAACTTGTTGAATTTTATCACGAACTTGTATCTGAAGTTGACCGCGGGGGCCAAACAGACTGCATATTTCTGGATTTCCGGAAAGCGTTTGACACTGTGTCACACCCACTCCTTCTCTATAAACTAAAAATTTTGAATCTGGACACAGCTGTTATAGTATGGATTCAGAATTATTTGCTCGGCCGCCGCCAACGTGTAGTCCTTAATGGTGTATGTTCAGATTACGTTGATGTGACATCAGGGGTCCCACAGGGGTCGGTCCTGGGGCCACTCCTGTTCTTAATCTATATAAATGATATTTCACTCGGTATCTCCTCAAGTATACGTCTGTTTGCAGATGACTGCGTTTTGTACAGGAAAATTAACAATGCCAATGACGTCGTTCAACTCCAAACTGACCTAACACTTATCCACGATTGGTGTCTGAAATGGAAAATGTCTTTGAATACGGAGAAATGCGCTCATCTTTGTTTTTCACGAAAAAAAAATCAAAGTCCAAGCTCAGTATCGCATAAGTAATTAATTGATCACACAGAAATGTACTTACAGATACTTAGGTGTTATACGAACGGATGACTGTTCCTGGAATGCTCACGTGGATCATGTGGTTACCAAAGCCGGTAGGGCACTAAATTTCATACAGCGGAGTTTAAGGTCTTCGCAGCCAAACCTCAAGAAAACTGCTTTTCTCTCTTGTGTTCGACCTATCATTGAATATGCCTGTATTGTATGGGACCCTGCACATCGGGTGTTAATTGAAAAACTTGAAAAAATTCATAACAGAGCAGCAAGGTTCGTCTTGGGCAGGTACGGGCGAAGGGATAGTTGTACAGCAATGAAAAAAGAATTGCAATGGGAACCACTCGCTTCCCGTAGAAGAAAATTGAGGCTAAAATTGCTGTACTTAATAGTTCACGGAAAAATGGGGATTGATTTTGAAAATTACTTAAAACAGCCCTTTTACGTTTCTCAACGACATGACCATTCCCGTAAAATTAGAGAGTACCGTACCAGGACGAACTTGTTTGCAAATTCATTTTTTGTTATAACAGTGCAACAGTGGAACCGGCTTTCCGAGGAGCAAGTGTGCTCTGCAAGTGAAGATGTATTTTTTGCCAATCTGTAACCCCCCTGCTATAACGCCTTCGGGCAAATGCGGGGTAACTCTTGAATAAAGAATAAAGAAAAAGCCAGAGAACTGCTATTCACAGAACAAGGCATGAAAAATATACGAACATGATAGCAAGATTAAATGACAAGATGTACACATGACCATCTAAGAAATCCAGTTCCTGCACGCTGAGTTTGATCGACGAAGTGCTTATGCACGTGGGCCCACCTTTCTGTATGTGAAATGCTTCTGTAACTTCCCTTTCAACTCGCTCACTGCCTCTGCCGATAAACTTTGCCTGTTCCAGCACCGGTCCGCAATCTTGGCAATCTCTGCAGTGATCAGGAAGGTTTCCCCTTTCATTGTTCTTTATTGTTCGTTTATGCTCAATCGCTCTCTAATTGAAACAACGGCCGGACTGCCCAATGTAGAGCCGTCCACACTTGAGCGGTATCTCATGGATGACTTTTGACCTGCAATCCGTATAACGCTGCCTATGCTTGATAGCGCACCTCGGGAGTTGCTAGTCCATCATGGAGCATCGATTGCTAAGCTTACATGGTGCTGAAAACACCACATTCACACCATAACGACCCCTTATCTCCTTGATGTTGTGCGATATTTTGTGCGAATACGGAATCCCCGCCACAGGCCTCTTACCTCGCTGCTTGCTTGATAGAGCACCGCTCAAAGAGAGCTGTCTTCTGCAGCAAGGCTTCACAAACAGCGGTTATGCCAAGGCAGAGATATCCAGCGTTGTTTAATCTCTGAAGTTGCTTGTCAAAGCCAGCCTGCACACAGTGATCACATGATTTATAGAGAGCGGCTTGTAAACACGTCATGGAAATACTTTGTTTCACCAGTTTAGAATGGGCACTGCTGAACGGCATCAGGTTTTTCTTGGGGCGGGGGCTATACACCCAACACACATGACCTATGCCAGTAAAATCATACTGAACGTCCAGAAACTGGATCTTGCCCCCTTGCGGCAGTTCCCAAGTGAAGGTGAGGCCTTGGGAATTGTCTCTAAAAATGTTAAGATCATCAGCAACAGCTTCGTCAATGTTAAAAGAGGTAGACGGGTCAGAAAGAATAAAATAATCGTCAACAAAGCGGATCACCCGTCTGACAGGTGTCCGGTTTAACTGCGCACAAATGCCCTGGTCAATAAAAGGTAAAAAGACGTCAGTTAAAATGGGGGCTATAGATGAGCCAATTTAAATTCAAGTTCTTTGCAGATAAAACTTCTGGTTAAAATCAATGACAGTTGATTGCTGATAAAATTCAAGCAAATATATTAAATGGTCACTGGTAATTACAATAGCATTCTGGAACCTTAGTTCATGAAAATCATTTATGCTCGCACGAATGGCTGTAAAGAGGCCATCGTGGGGAACAGAGTAGTACAAGTTTTCGACATCTATAGAGAACGCACATGATGCTTTGTCTAATTCAGATCTCATTTCAGTTAAAACTGAATCAGAGTTCTTAATAAGAAAAAGGCCGTCCACAAAACGGTGTTTCAAAGAATGTTGCAGAAATTTAAACACATTGGATTGCCATGTCCTTTTTTTTCGATACAATAACTTGTAAGGGAGACACAGGTTTATGGGATTTGCAAGTGAAAACGAAAAGACGTTTAAAACTCTTTTTTCGCCGAGTTTACCAGCTTCCGCACAGACTCTAAATTCAGATCCTCTAATTATTTTAAAGCAACCGGCTTCAGCTTGCTGGGACGAAATTTGATTGGTTTAAACTTCTTTTCAATACCTTGCTCTGATTTCGTTCGCATAAAGCTGTTGGGAATAACAACAAAGCCTCCTTCTTTATCAGCCTCAATGACCGAAAGATCGGCTTCTCAAAGTTTTTACAACGCGCTTCAACAGCGGATTACTACAAGGACTTTCACTCACACAGCGGATAACGGCGTCCACTCCGTCTCCTAATGTTCTCTCCCGGTGCTGTACCTTGGCTCGTGTGGCGACATTCCGTACCATCCCAAGGAGTTGAGGTCTGGAGGCTGCTGGCTGAAAGCTGTACTTTGGGCCTAGCTGCAACGTGTCCAGTACATTGGAGGGAAGTTCAATGTTGCCCAGCTTGGTGACCTGACACGGAGTACTTTTCTTTGGTCTCTTGGGAAGGTGAAGTCTTGCCTGCTGCCAGATGAACTCCGTTCAGATGGCGGCTTGCTTTTTGAAAGCCAGTATCTTTTCCTCGCTGCTTTGAGGGTCCCGGGCGTCATGCATTAGGACAATCAACCAGTCTTGTAACAGACGGACGTGTGTCTACTTTTCTGACTTGAAGATCTTGCAGATACTTCGGGCGTGGCCCCATAAAGAATACACACCACCCAAAATGCGTTGTAGCGCTGGTTATCCCTGCCTTGTCATTACCGCTGTTAGTGAAGCCTTACTGCAGAAGACTAAGCTCTCTTTGAGCGGTGCTCTATCAAGCAAGCAGCGAGATAAGAGGCCCGTGGCGGTGATTCCGTATTCGCACAAAATAGCGCACATCAAGAAGACAGGGGGTCGTTATGGTGTGAATGTGGTGTTTTCAGCAGCATGTAAGCTTGGCAAACAATGCTCCATGTTGGACAAACAATCCCCGAGGTCCGCTATCAAGCATAGGCAGCGTTATACGGATTGCAGGTCAAAAGTCATCTATGAGATACAGCTCAATTGTGGGCGGGTCTACATTGGGCAGACCAGCCGTTGTTTCAATGAGAGAGCGATTGAGCGTAAGCGAACAATAAAGAACAATGAAAGGGGAAACCTTCCTGATCACTGCAGAGATTACCAATACTGCGGACCGGTGCTGGAAAAGGCAAAGTTTATCGGCAGAAGCAGAGAGCGAGTTGAAACGGAAGTTACAGAAGCATTTCACATACAGAAAGGTGGGCCCACGTGCATAAGTACTTCGTTGGTCAAACTCAGCGGGCAGGAACTGGATTTTTTAGATGGTCACGTGTAGATCTTGTTATTTATTCTTGCTATCATGTTCGTATATTTTTCATGCCTTGTTCTGTGAGCAGCAATTCTCTGGCTTTTGTGCTTAAATGTAATCTTTTTCTGTACATATATTTTTTCTTGTTATCTTGCCCTGGCTATGATAACGCACTGGTGGTGATTGTTTGTAGGCGCTCTTTCTGTCTCTGTGTTTTCCTGTGTTCGTACCCTTGCGCCATACAACTTTATGATGAACTAACTAGCCCAACAGCAAGTACTTCTGCGGTAAAATAGGCAAGCTTATGTGATAAGAGCTTGTCAGTTATGCTCTAATATCGCCTTGGACACCAGAATGATTCAGTGGCTATGGCGATTGGCTGGTAATCCCAGCGTCGCTTGTTCCATCCCAGCCGCAGCGCCGTGTTTCGGAGGCGGCTAAATACCAAAAAAAGACACTCTGCAGCGCTATGTCAGAACACAATAAAGAACCCAAGTTAGTCTACATCAACTGGATATCTCCTCCACCACAGTGTCGCCTCGAGACATTTAGCCCAGTAAGTCATAATTGCAATGTCGATCTGCAGATAATAAAGCGACATCACAATTTTCGTTAGTGAGATTGTAGATAAAACAAGAGGTGAACTTTGGGCCCAGCTTTCTGTAGACGGCACCTCCGGCCTAATCCGACCAAGGGAAATCGGCAGTCGCCTTTTCCTGTCTTCACATCTATCTTTCACTCTCCTACCCCTCTTTCCCAACTCTCCTGTATTCTACTCACTTGTCTCTTCCTTTTTTCCTGGGGGCGAGGGTTAACCTTGTGTTGCCAACCACCCTGAGTTGCGTCATATTTGGTTATATTTGGGGTATACAGCTGGCGTAGGCAAGACTTGCTTGCAAGTTCCTGTCCCGTCTCCTAGTTGGGCTTCATGGTGGATGGCTGGCACCGTAGCCGAAAAATATATACTCTTTATGGCTCCACTCCTATCCAAACACGATCGCACTCCGAGAAGAGTACGGAACGACGTAAGACTTTTTTTTTAAAAGAAACATTTACCAAATTCTATGTCCTCCGCAGCAAAATAGCTTCGAAACAAGCCAGAATTTTATCCCCCATTCCTTTTGTCGAAATACCTAACAGATACCTTGGGCCCCAGCTACAAACTATCCAAAATAGCCAGTGGTGACATACTGTTAGAACTCCTTGACAATGTTCAGAACGCGAAAATCGCAAACATTGCATCCATTGCAGAAACCCTAGGCTCCATAACAGCACAGCAATCTCTGAACTCCGTCGATGGCGTCATCTCTGAAAATGATTTCATACACCTAACTGAAAAAAATGCTGGAAGGTCTCTCCGACCAAAATGTAACAGATGTGTACAGAATCAAAATACTGAACGACAACAAAGAGATAGATAAAGAAACTTGTTCCTGGCTCAAACAGCTTTCGGGTTTGAAGGCACGGGCTCCTTTCGCAAGCCGTGCACAATGATAAGCCGTGCACCAGGCTGGCGAATGGTTTGTACACAAGTACATTACCTGAAACCATCGAAGTAGGATACCTTAAAGTAAATGCCAGGCACTATATTCCGAACGCACGAAGATGCTTCAATTGTCAGATGTTTGGCCACGGCCCACATAGCTGCCGCGGCCGCAAAACTTGCGCTAACTGCGCTTCGAAGGATCACGTTTCTGATGAATGTGACGCAGCCCTGCTCCGCGCTAGCTGCGAAGGAGAACACGCTGCACACTCGAAGGCCTGTCCATTCTGGAAGAAGGAAAACGAGATAATCACCATAAAGACTAAGGAAAACATTTCATTTAGAGAGCGAGAAGGCGATTTGCTCTTACCAACACATCCCTCACAGCAAAATCCAGCCTCGCTGGTGTAGTGCGCAGGGGTGGTGCACCACACAGCACTCCGGCACCTCCCGAGGCCGCTTTCACCGGGCCGGTGGCAGGGCCATCTACGCGCCAGGCAGGGAGAGCGAAGTGTTCTCTGCCACCTTCAAAGCAGGGAGCGCTGGTCCACGTGTCGGCATCCCGCAGGACTTCCCCCCGTCTTGGGTGGTGTGAAACGCACACACCCGCGGCTTCTTCGGGGTCCTCCAGCACCTCTTGTGGGGTGATCCCCATCTAGTCGATAATCATGGCATTTTTAGTTCATTGCAACTGTCGTGGACTTTTAAACAACTACACTGACGTAACAGATATGTTAAATTCAATCTCTCTGTTATAGCACTGTGTCTCCAGGAGTCCAAAATAAGACCACAAAAAAACAAACGTCCTTAAAAAGTACCAAGTCTTTCGCTGTGACCGAAAGAACAAAAGCAGGTTCTTTGGAGGCGCTGCTATTGTGATCCAGGGTGGTGTTGCTATTCAAAACATTGACCTCAAATCCTCAAATGAGGCAGTTTCTGTCACTGTCCTCGATTTTATAACAATAACAATACGTTCCATGTACATTCAAATTCACCTAACCGTCACACTTCACGATTTATAAAGATTTTTATTACAACTGCCGGAGCCATATCTTTTAGTTGGGCATTTTAACGCTTATTCCTCTTTTTGGGGAAATGAACAAATGGACGTCAGAAGGCGGATACTAGCAGATTTCATTCTCTGCAATAATGCCTGCCTCCTGAACACGGGCAAACACGCTTACTGTTCTCCAAGCAATCTTGGCGAAGCCAACAAACGGATGTCAGGGGCCAAATTTTAGAAAATTTTATCCTCTGCAACAATGTGTCTGCCTCCTGAGCACAATAAAACAGACTTACTTTTCTCCAAGAAGTGGGAAAATGAGCTGCGTAGGTTTATCTTCTTGTTCACCGAGTGTGTTTGCCGATTTTAAATGGGATGTTCTTGACAACCTGTACTGAAGCTACCACCTTCCTGTCATAATAAGCCTGTCATCCTCATCCTCACCAACAGTCATACCTAGAAAACCACAGCGTTGCAAGATATATTTAGCTGACTGAGAACATGCATCCTTACTGCCGCACACTTATCAATCCCAAAATCCTCAGGAGTGGTATGTCAGAACCACAAATTGTGGTACACACGTGAATGCAAGTGTGCAAAAAAGAACAAAATAAAGCGTGGGGAGTGTCGCAAATACACATCAGACGAGAACATTATCCTTTTGAGAAAGGCGAGAGCACAAGCACGGTATATTCGGCGCAATTCCGAAAAAACGTCCTTGAGGGCTTCTGTCTCATATAAACAGTTCAATCCCATCGAAGAATATGGGAGCAAGTTCGAAAATAAATGATAGCTACTCACCCTTCACAGTTCCTTTTTTGACAACACCCGGTGCACAAATTTAGGCGACCAGGAAGACATATTGGGGGAGCACTTTGGTGCAGTTTCAAGTCCTTCAAACCGTTTCAAAAATACAAAACCACAGCCGAAAAACACAGGCTCCCAACAAGTGAAGGTCTTAATGAAAAATACACTAGTCTAATTACCTTCCAAGCAATCAATGAAGTACTGCATGCCGGCAAAAAAAGCAGCTCCAGGACACGACCAGATAGACTGCGAAATGCTTGCCCATCTTTTTAAGCCCGCCAAAGAGTGCCATAGAAGTACTCTTGAATATCTTTATTGAAATATTCATAGAAGGAAAAACACCAAAGAATGGAACAGAGCCATTAGAGTACCATTTCTGAAACCTGAAAAGCTACCAACTTCCCCTAGCCAATAGCCCTTACAAGCTGCCTCGCTAGGTCTTTTGAAAGTGTTCAAATATAAGCTTATCTTTTGTTCTTGAAGCTCACAAACTCATTGACATCCATCAATGCGGTTTTAAAAAGACATGCTCAACAACTACCGATATAGTTCGTCTTGAAAACAAACTTAGAGAAGCTTTTATACGTAAACGACCCTGCGTTTCTGTATTTTTATCTGGAGAAAGCATACGACACAACATGGAGATTTGGGATTATTGGCTACCTTGCAGAACTTGGCACCTGCGGCAGTATGTTAAACTGCCTAAATGATTTCCTGTCGAACCACTGATTTCAAGTACGCCAGGGATCAACCCTTTCCAGGAACTTCGTTGAAGAGAGCGGGGTTCCTCAAGGGCGTATTTTAAGCACAACACTGTTTATTGTAAAGATGAATTCTATTAACAAAATAATCCCAAAGTCTATGATGCATTCAGTCTATGTAGACGACCTTCAAAAAGCTTGTACATCCTCCAATGTTGCAACATGCCAGAGACTAACACAGTTAAGAATAAACAAACTAGAGACATGAACAGGCAAAAATGGGTTCCAGTTCTGCACACAGAGAACAGTGGGCCTGCTGTTCTCACTAAAGTGAGGTCCACAATCTAACTCGAGCTTACATACAATCAAAATCTAACTGCCTATAAAAATGAGGTAAAATTTCTGGGCATTATTTTTGACAAAAAGCTGGCATTCCAACCTCACAATATTGATCTATAAAGAAAGCTTCTCAATCCTTCAGCATTCTTAAAGTACTTTCCCGAAAATACTGGGGTTCTGATAGGACGTGCTTTTACAAATTTATAGATATGTTGTTCGTTCTACATTAGTTTACGGATGTATATCTTATGGGTCCGCGATACCATCGTGTCCTAAAAGACTGGATCCAATACATAATTTAGGTTTGCGTCTTTTCACTGGTGAATGCAGGACGTCACCGAAAAGCAGTGTGTATGTAGGAACTAACGAAGCACCACTTACAAAGGGAAGCACGGTGCTGACGCGTTCATTACTTCTAAATATCCGTTCACTACATAAACGCATCTATCACCAAATAGTAACGAAGTGCCCAACTAGAACACTATTAAACAACAATTCACAGACTACTAGGACAATGTCTTGAGTTTTGAAGAGATGTGCGAAAACCTCAGCCTACTCAACACATTACCTGACAATGCTCAAGGATGCGATCCGCTGCCTCCATGGTATCATTTCCCTACAATTTGCGATTTTTCTCTTAAGCAGTTCTCTAAAAAACAAGCCCCACAGAAACATAATCTGCAAGAATTTCTTGCACTCGAAGAAAAATACAGTACCTTCAGAGCTTTTTATACAAATGGCTGAAAAACAGATTTTTACGTTCGAAGTGCAGTTGTACAAGGGAATTGCAATAAAATCGTAGGGCTTATACAGTGTTCATCAATCTTTCCTGCCGAATGCTACGTCATCGCTGTAGCCATTGAGCAAATGCAAAACAAGGACCTCACAGACAGCATTATATACAAAGACTCCCTAAGTTTACTGACTGATCTCCACCCAAGAAATTCAATCACTCCTATACTCGGTGACATCATACTCAACATTGTAGCAGCCACAGCGCAAGGACAAAGCTTAAAACTGCGCTGGGCCCCGAGTCAAGTCGGAATAAAAAGGAACGAGAGGGCACACTTCTGCGCTGCTTTACCTCGTGACAAGCATATCAAAAAGTAAATATGCCGTTTAAAGATTGAATTAACTTAGTTCATAGCAAAGGAAGAAAAAAATGTCAGCCCGCTTGGAACAACGAAAAAAATAATGAACTACACATTGTAAAATCAATGTTAGGTGAATAGAAGTAATGTTTGCACCAGGAGCGTGTCATTTAAGCTATTTTATGTCGTCTTCGTATATGTCATGCACACATCACATACAATTTTTTATTGACAAAAGAAGAGAAACCTTTTTGCAGAAAATGTGGAGATGAGCTAACAGTAAATCACATTTTGTACTCATGCACTAAACTTCAGAAACTAAGAAAAAAATGCTTTTATCAGTTATAAAATGAACACTTTTTTTAACACGATATGTTGCTTTCAACAATTGTCAACATATCCTTCTTGTTTAGCTTTTTAGGAGAAGCAGTTCTTAGCAAACTCTAAATTTTACTCACTGATTCGCTTCATTTTTTGATGCACCTCAGCCACCTTCTAATTCTGAGAAGGCAGAGGTTTTGTTTTACTGGTTGGGAGGCTCAACATCCTTGCGCGGCCTAAGGATGCCTGTTGAGGTTACCCGAATTTTTTAAAGCTTTTAATACTAGCCATTCATACTTTTTTTTTCTTCTATTAGCATTAGGTAATAGATAAAGACGTTTTATGCCCTCTACACCACCGATAATTATTATGTCTAAAAATTCTGCAGAGAACAATTTTCCTTACCTTGAGTTTGGCGCATGATGGCCTGAATCACCTATGTTTCATAAAATCAAACACAACACAGCACAAAAGGTGATCTTTTGCAATTTATTGCTTCTCGTATTCATCCCGACGGGGAAACATGGTCTCCTCGTCGACTGCAAACGACCCGGGACGCTTGAAGTCAATTCGTAGCCAGCCGCTCCAAATACCACTTAGAACACGTAAAGCTCCAGAGAAACACCGCCGCAAATAAGCTTCGTGACCGGCCCAGCTGACAGTGAAAAACAGACGCGTCTTACAGCAGAGAGCTTAAAGTAAATGCGCTGCCAGCGCTATATGTGCAGCCGTGGCAGGTAACGCGAGCAATTACAATGCAAACAGAACCTAAAGTATCGGGCGAGTGCAGCTTGCAGAGGTGTTCCTATAAGCGCCCTGACCCGAACGAATCGCTTTCGGGTTGCGTAAATCGTTGCCTGATGGCCGTTGATAACCATCCGCCCACACTAGCGGCCAATGCTCCCAGCCGCTGTGCTACGAGTCGTTTCTCGTTCGGGCCGATAACGGACTCGCCGTTCATCGTAGCGCGTCCAAGCGCCACGTTTTGCGATCGCGTGTTTTATGGTCCGATTGATTGGGCAAGTCCGGTCAACTAATTTTGCTTGCGTGGGTCCAGGAGTGCGTTGGATGCAGCGATGAGAACAAGTGGGCCGTGAGTCCGTTGGAAACGAGACAGCGCGCTCGCGATTTGCGTGGATCGCGAATATCGAGCGCAGCTTGTCGGCGCGCTTTGTGTCGCCACGCTGAAAGAGGTTTGCACGGACACCGGTGATATCGGAAACCGATTCCCGGAGGCGAAAAAACTGAGTGGCAATGATGGCGCTGTTCATCGGTTTGGGCTCTTCCAATCGACTGATTTCAAAAGCGAAGCGCAAAGCAGGCAACCACAAAAAAGTGGACGAAGATGACGGCACAAGCGCTTTTTCCCAACTAAACTATTTTATTTAAAAAAAACATATACCACGTCACAAAACAGCCAATACAGTGCAAAGCAACAACTGAAAGAAAAAACTAATAAATGCAAAATCTAATTAGGCATAAAACAGAAGCGGTTACAAATAAGAGATGGCAAGGAGTCAAGCCCTTTCTTACAGAAAAAATGGATCTATTGCACAATCGGGTCCTTTATTTGCTATGTGGAAAGCCTCGAATATTTCACGTGTGCACTTGTTCGTGCGTGTTGCCAGAATGGCTCTGTTATAGCAACGAGACTCGCACGATGGACGCTGGAGGCAGGGCCTTGAAAGATGTAGAAGGTTTGAGCCAGACAAGCATCTTTCGTATTTCCTTAATCTATGGTTTATGGAGCGACCCGTCTGTTGACAAATTATTTGCCAAATTTCAAGATACATATCAAGAGCACGTGATATACAGTGGACTATCATTAAACGGAACCTCAAGTGATCAGGAAAATATGTTCCGTTTATCAGGAGTTTCGTTTATGAAGAGAAGATTTAGGATTTCGCAATCCGTTCCACACTGCTTGGTCCCGACGAGGCAGGTGTGCGCGCAGTTGGCAGTCTCCGCGGAAGCGGTTCTCGAATGCAAAATCTAAATAATAAAAAGAACGGTACACTATGGGCACAAACTTAATTGCACAAAAGCAGTAAGTAGTAAACTTTTTTTTTCAAAGCACTACTGAAATTTTAAAGAATATGTCAATAGTCCACTTAATCCATGGAAATCAGGCGGAACTGCAATTTATCGCCTTGTGAAAAGGACTTTATGTTTGCTTGTTTTAGCTCTCGCAACCGTTTTCTTTGGATGGCGCCACCCATACTAGACAGGCTGCTCACTTCTGCAGAATTTTGGGGAGCCGTCTTGCTCGCCAGTCCCCGCATGCTGTCGTATCTGCAGGGGTAGCCTCCTCTAAAACGGCACGGCACACTATGCTATTCCGATCTTTAAATCTCGTCAACCACCCTTCGCTGTACGAGAAACCTTCAATGCCGAGCTGCAGAAGAAATTCTTCTGCTTGCGCGTGAATGAGTGGCCCGCTGATCGGAATGTTTTCACTGCGGGCTCCACGCAGCCAAACCACCAGGCGCTTCTCCAGATCTTCGTGCTTGTCCACCCGCTGTCGTTTTCTTTGAGGGCCAAAGCGTGACGTCCCGAAAGCCTGCCGCAGCTTGTCCTGAAGTATCCTCGCGAGGCTGCTCTTGGGGACAGCGTAGTTCGTCGCAAGCTCAATTTTTGTGAAGCGACCACTCTCGAGTCGTTCATTTTCTCCACCTTCCTTTCTAACGTAAGGGCATTGTGAGGTCGCTTCTGCGCTGCCATCGGATGCTGACTGCGCGACGAAATGTCGCAGAAGACGCTCAACTGCGGATGTAAGACTTAAGCCTAGCTGAACACAACGACAAGCACACCGGGACAGAAAGCAAGCGATGCGGTTCCAGTGTGCGAGAAAACCGGGAACGTCCAGAGACTGAAATCAGAAAGAGGGGGGGGGGGGGGGGGGGTGGGAGGGGGAAGGGGTTGCAGTGAAGCGTACCGCGGTGGGACTGCGCGTTCACGTCAAGTTGCGGTCTCGAGCACATTTTCGTTTCCGCTTAAACGGTGGTCGGAAAATTGTTGTTCCGATTAACGAGATTTTTTTTTTACATTGCCTCAATACAAAACCAACCAACTGCGAGGCGTTTGTTCCATTTAAGCGTTGGTTCCGTTCAACCGACTTCCGTTTATCGAGATTCTTCTGATAACATGCCGCGCATTTACACTTTGATTCTTGTTGTCTGGCTGTTCTGCTAATGAGACTGGATGCGCTAGAAATGTTTTCTTTCGAAAGCGTTGCTAGTCCAATTACGTGAAAAGCCGGCAGCGTGTGTTAATGTGTTAGTGTGCTTACTTCCTTATGATACAGAAAGTTCCAGCGATCGCAACAAAATTAGGGTGACGTCATCAAGCGGCCGTAGGTCACGTGCATTGTCAATATTTTAAATGAGCCTAAAGTGGAGCATAGATGGCTACCATGTGCTTTTAAACTCCTTATCATAAAATAGTGGGACCGGCAGTAAGTGGTGAAAATAAGAAAATCACCCTTTTATACTGCCGTCACTAAATCAAGAAGTAAAATAAAGCAATCACATGAATTTACTACATTTGCAAACAGGAGTACGTTGGCTTGAATAGTACTGTGGATCTTATAAAAACTCTTTAGGTTCTGCCCGCCGCCTAGTGGTATAGCTGCAGGTTGGCCGCATTTGCAGCTGACGACACCGGATCCAACATCCCTCCTTGCTCGCTTCTGGCCTCGGTTCTTGCAGCTTTACGCTCTTTTGTCATGTGTTGCACAATGTGTTGCACAGACTGCCTGTGAAGCCGCCAGCGTGTTTGCGCTACGCTGGTCGTTGATTTGCGTGCGCCGCCGGTCCGCTAGAGGCCCAGCTTAGTCCAGCCAGCATGGCGGTGTGTGACGCATCTTCCTCCCCCAGCTTACCACTGGCTACTTTGAGGGCGCTCACCGTGACATAAGAGGCAGGACACCATCGACCTTGGCAGCAACTAGCTGCATCGAACGTCTCACTCAAGCCGGCAATACGTGCAGAAGCAACGAGTGGACAATCATTGTCAACGCAGCATATCAATGTTGGCGTCTGCAGCTTCGTCTCGCCGCCACCAGCTTCTCGACACCGACGCGCGGCCTTCGATTGTTCGCTTCATCTGCACGTGAACCTGCCGGGATGAAAAAGACGGGATTATTATCGTCGTGTATAGGAATAAGAAGTATTGAACCCTCAATTGATGCCACTGATGCGCATGCACTTAACGCCGCTCCCTCGTTCAGTGTGCGGCGACTTGCTGTGAACCCCTGATGCACACAGACGAATAGCTTCATCGTCTCCCCAAGGAGTCAACTATACCCAGCGGTCACTAAGTACGTTTAATTGCTGCATGCGGCTGAAAAAAGTGTGTGGCAGCACTGTCGTGGCTCTTTATGTTAATATGTACAAGTGCAAGTATGGTCCGTTTTCCTAGGGACCAAGTTAGTTTGTTCCATGTATTTATGCCGCATGAATATGAAAAGGCTGCCCCCGGTTTGAGCGTGAGCGTGTCGTTCTGGCTGCAGCGTTCCGCAGCTTACATCCTCGTCCGCTAACAGAACCCAAGGTTCCGGGACCTTGGGAATGCTGTCCTCCTTCATCGAAGAGGACAGCTGTGAAGGCGTTTTTAAAGTTCTTGAAGGATTCAGGATTGAGCTCGAGGTTATAAACTTTCGGTATGTGCCCTGTGTACCATGGTAGTAATGGCCAGTTGGATACGGTAAAAAGTGATCTTCCTTTGCTCTCTCCGCTTTCTAGATCTCCATCCGTTCCCCTTCCCATTTGTAGGGTAGCATACTGGGCGTCGCTTTGTTAACCTCGTTGTCTTTACGTGCATATCGCTCTCTGCAAGCAATGAGCAGGGTTATAATGCAGCGCTGTTGAGGTCTGTGAATTTTTGACACGTTGTTACGAACAGCAATGAGAACAAAACCTCGCCTGCCCCAATCGGTTGCTTTCTTTCCTGTATTTTAAGAGGGCCTTGTGATGCAAAGAAAACAACCTAATTTATTCTTTTGCAGTCGTAGCATACGAGATGGCGATGTCACAGCGCCCAAGGAGATTGACTAAATTGTTACATTTTCCGGGTTGGTTGCGTCGAAACATAGCAGTGATTTGCGGCAGTGGATATGAGGTGGCAGCCATGCTGAGCGCTTCATTTGTGGTTCGTTAGGCGTCTAGTTCGAAAATGTAGTACCTTGTAAGCTCTTCGCAATTGAAAAATGTAAAACGAAGCAGCTTTCTGTTCGCTTCCGCTTTCGGAACATTTCTCATTTATGTGAAACTAACAAGGAGGCAAGCGTTAAAGTTCAAGCTCCCTATCTCGAGAAGGCAGCGAACGAAAAAGAATAAAGCCTACGGAAGTATACAAGATACCCTGCTGGAATTGCTCGGCGGATGTCAAAGAAATGAACAGGGAACGGAGCGCGGTGGCGGAACACTGCTAGGCATGTCACCGCAAGATTGAATTCGAAGGAACTTTTGTGCTGGACACTGAGCTGCGCGCGCGCTGAAGGCTCTTACATGAGTCATGGCATATACAGCAGACGCGGGACAACGTTAACCGCTTCCTAGGAACTCTTCCTCCCTCTTACATCAGTGGTCTACTTCCAGTACCCAGCGGATGAATAGCCAATGGCTGAACAAAGGCTGCAATTCCGCGAACGTACAGCTGAACACAGCGAACGTACCATTTAGCCAGCGGCGATAGTTATTCCTTTGAGTATTGATATATGTTTAGAATGGACAGAAAATGCTTCAAGGGCTCTTCAGCTGGTATCTTTACCGCTTCGGGGTGGTGACTGGTGCGCTTACGGCACCCAGGTGCAGTGTTTTTAGTGCGATGGGTGGCTATGGTGCCCTGCCTGCCCCTACTACAAGTGAAAAGGGTAGGGAATATTTCCGGAAAAAAGGATCGATTTTTTGTGTTTGTGTAAATTAAAATCTCTATCCTTCTCTTAACATGGACCAGTGTTTCATTTACTTGCACGAAAAATATTTACCTCGAAATCAACATTTTTCAAAACCTAGGCGGCAACCAGCAACGCCCCCTTTGACACCTGCTGGGGATCTATGCATCTCCTAAACTGAAGAAGATTTTTTTTTCAACGCTTATTTTGTTCACGTTTAGCGGGACGGCTATCACTCATATGGGAACAGTGCAAAGCTAGCTATAATATTCTATTTAGCCAAAACAATCCTCAGACGCCACCGGATTAGTCGCAACGCGTGGCATTTTACTCGCAGTTCGACATCCGAATTTGTTTTTACTTTGGTGCTGGTTATTTAGCGGTAATTCAATGCCGAAGACAAAGAACTGCTTTAAGAAACGTCGCTACCAAGAGAACTGGCAAAAGTCGATCTCGAATGACACAAAATATCCGCAACACAATCCACGGGCGGATGCCGCGGCCACCCTCTGTGCGTCTAAATTGAAGCTTTCACAGTCGGCGGAGTGGTCCTGGAGGCAGTGAAGCCGGTGTACCAGCAACTCTCATAGCTTGACCTTCCCAAAATTGCCTCCATGGAAAGACTCAGAATGCGAATGAGGCGTTCAAAAATGTCGTCTGGGAGCGCGCTCCGAAGAATGTCTTTTTTGGTCTCAAGACGCTGAAAATAGCGACAGTGCATGCTGCGCTAACTTTAATTACGGCAGCATTTCTGAAGCCCACATTGTGAGGCCGTTCGGAATTTCTTCACGACAGTTCACAATTCAGTGGATGCGCGAACCTAACCGGCGGAGACTGTACATTGCAGAGATGGCTACTCGACTGGTCACTAAGGAAGCCCGGAAAGCAAGGCAGCTAGCACAGAAAATAAGTGTTGATGATGGAGGGGTCTACGACGCTAGTGGCTATTGAAAAAAGCAATTATTTCTATAGTGCTATACTGTAATAAGGCTCTTTCTTCCACTTCACAGCCAATAATCTCAAAACATCAAAGTTTGCTGCATTTGAGCTTTTTTTTCCAGAAACTGCAAGCACTAGGAAGATAATACTTTCCAAATATTGAGAAAGCTTTACAGAAGGTGTACTGAACTAGGATTATGAATATTACTTCAGGGAACATTCATTTAGAGGCTATTTACTGCACATTTTGAATTTAAAATTTGGTGGGTTCAGTAAAAGAAGGGAAGAAAAACTAATTTTTAGATAACAATGATCATGTTCAGTAACACCACCTAAAACTGCGGATTAGAATGCTACAAATATTATTGCTCTAACCCCACCAGATCACAAGAAAAAGGGTCGCAAGCATAGGCTAAAATGCATGAGAAGAATAGTACCTACGCTGCCCTCTTACGCGCGACAGGAGTTCATGAAATGACAGCATCTTAAGCCCAAACACAGGCGCACAAGTCAAATCATGCATAACATGTAATGTCATGATTTTTTCTTTCAAGTACAACTAGAAAAGTGCGCTGCCATGTATGTGAATCAGAGACGGCTCGGAGACACGCCTTGCTTCGGTGTGTGCAGATCATTCCTGGAGCTAATACCGATACGGCTCACACAACCCGCACCGCGCTGTAAACGTCACCTGCTTCCACCTTTACGCTCACGCTCGAAAAGCCCTGTGCTGCCGATGGGACACGAGTAGGAGGAATACATCGTCTGGCATTAGCGCGGGACTTCGGTTTCCGCTCAATTTCTCTTCCGAGTCTGCTTCTTTGTGCGGCGACCCACAAAATCGCTGTTCTTGTAGGACTCTGGAAACATCCTTGAAGGTATTGGTGAGCGCTACCAAAATACGGAAAGGGACGAACACACAAGACAAGCGCTTTCTAGCAACTGTTTATTATCTGAAGGAGCATGCCTATATACACATATTAACGTCAAGTCATACACAGAAGAGGGAAGAGCACACGACGATGACAAGAGCGATATGAAGGAAAAATATATAATAATAAAATATCAACACGTGCCTTTACAACAGCCGAAGATTGCTATTCCTGAGGTAGTTTAATTCGGTTCTCCCTAGCATCACCGAAGGGGAGCTGATGCATTGGTTATCTGGAGCAACGTGCATAGCGAAAGCTTCGATAATTTCGCGTTCCCGTCTGTTTCTGGCCCGACCTATTACCTTGGTGTTGTTTAGCATCGGGGTGCATTTGCAGTGTGCGCAATGTGGTGCCAGGTTTCCTGATTTCGCTACTTGCTCGCATAATCTTTCGTGCTCTCTGAGCCTCTTGTTCAGGCAACTACCCGTTTGCCCTACGTAGGTTCGTTGACAGCTAAGTGGAATGCTGTAAATGACGTTTTCTTCACACTCTCGATAGGTGATGTCGTGTTTGACGTTTCACCCAGGTTTCGTTTTGTGGTCTTCATTCTCGTTGACCTTTTTGCACATTCCAATGAGCTTATTGGGAGCTGAAAAAATCACCTCAACTCCGTACTTGTTCGCTGTCTTCCTTATTCTGTGGGAGATGTTGTGAATGTATGGCATCACAACGGGGCGTCCTTCATAGCTCGGTTTTTTATTCTTATCGGACCCAGTAACTTCCCTTAGTAAGCTTTCTGCAATGCCGCCAAGTAACTGCTCAGAATAGCCACAAGCCCTCAATCGGGAAACCTGTTCAACAATGCTGTGACTAATCGAGTGGGGACATGATTTTTTTATAGCTAGTTTTAGGCAAGAAGTTGCTACAGCTCGTTTAACAATTTCAGAATGACCAGAATTAAATCGCAACAGTGGTTTTTCTGCCCTGGGCTTATAAGCCCAGCAAGTGTGGTTGTCGCTGCAAGTCACCAGCAGGTCTAGGAATCTAATCTGGCTGCCCTGTGGGGTTTCAGATGTGAACACAGGGCCAGGAAAAACACTCTTCCATTCATTAAGAATACCTTCCACGTTTATGGAGTCGGTTAGGCTCTTGGGAAGGCAAAGCAGGTAATCATCAACGTACCTAAAGCAAGCTAAAATATTGTGCGTATTTAGTATGCTCGATATCTTCCGATTGCCCTGTGCCAAAAAAATGTCGGACAGCACAGGTGCCAAACAAGATCCAATACTTATGCCTCATTTTTGCAGAAACAATTCGCCTTCAAATTCCACGTACAAGGAGCACAGGTAGCATTCAACCAATTCAAGACAGCAGTTAACATTCATTCCACACTGGTTTTGAATTGGTTGAATTCGTAGGTGCGAAAAACGCGGGCCAATGACTCGCTCACGCCTGGCACATAGGGTATTGCAGCTCGGGCACGGCAAGGTGGGCGAACGGGCTGAGCTGGTCTCGTTGTCTGCTGTATTACAGCGTTCACGAAGTGCTGTGGGTAGCCACAATTGTTGAGCTCGCGTCGCACTTGGCGTATGTCAGAGGCTTTTTCTTCGGGTTTCGAGCATATTCTTTCCGCACGACGGACGAGGGTAGAAACGACGGAGCGCTTATGGCACGTAGGATGGACTGAATTAAAGTGAAGGTATTGGCCTGTGTGCGTGTCCTTTCTGTACACCTTGAATGATAGGCGGTCATCACGTCGCTCCACCATGACGTCCAGAAAAGGAAGACGGCCAGAAATCTCCTCCTCGACGGTAAACTGGATGGAATCTTCCATGCTGTTCAAATAGTTCGTGAAAGCAGCCAAGGCATTCTTTTTGATTATGCAAAAGTAGTCATCAATGTACCGCAAGAAGACCTTCGGGCGCGGCTCGAACGAAGCCAAAGAGCGGCTTTCCCACTCCTTGCTCAGGAGCGTGATGCAGTCAGGAGCCTGCGGAGCAATACGGATATCGTAATCCTACCTGCTGACAATGGCAACGCCACCGTCATCCTAAACCACAGCGACTACGTTGAGAAAATGACGAAGCTTCTGGAGGATGATGGCACGTACATGCGACTCAAGCGGGACCCTACACTCAAGGTAGAGCGAGAGTTGCAAAGGCTTTTGACAGACGTCTTCCAGTTTGTTCCACCACCGCACAGGTCGTTATACTTCACGCTCCTCTGCCACAATGGATGTGCCCCTGCTTTATATGGCCTCCCGAAGATCCACAAGCCAGGCGTTCCAATGCGACCAATAGTGGATTTTACCCGCTCTCCCTTGTACCGGCTTTCAGGCTACTTGCACAAAGTTTTTTCGCCACTCGTTGGCAAGAGACCGACTTTCGTACGCAACTCCTTTGATTTTACTGAAAAAATACGCGAAATCACGATTGACAGCGACGAGATAATGGTGTCATTTGACGTCAGATCACTGTTTACCAGCGTCCCCGTGGATCTGGCGGTAGAGGTATGTCGTTCAGCGCTTCGGGACGACGACGGACTGAGTGCTAGGACAGCCATCGATCCATCGGACCTGTTGAAGCTTCTGCAGTTTTGCTTGAAGAACACGTACTTCATCTTTCGGGGCATTGTCTACAAGCAGGTTCATGGCACTGCCATGGGAGCATCTATCTCGGTCACAACCGCAAACCTCACAATGGAAGCACTGGAAAGCCGCGTTTTGGCTTCGTTCGAGCCGCGCCCGAAGGTCTTCCTGCGGTACATTGATGACTGCTTTTGCATAATCAAAAAGAATGCCTTGGCTGCTTTCACGAACCATTTGAACAGCATGGAAGATTCCATCCAGTTTACCGTCGAGGAGGAGATTTCTGGCCGTCTTCCTTTTCTGGACGTCATGGTGGAGCGACGTGATGACCGCCTATCATTCAAGGTGTACAGAAAGGACACGCACACAGGCCAATACCTTCACTTTAATTCAGTCCATCCTACGTGCAATAAGCGCTCCGTCGTTTCTACCCTCGTCCGTCGTGCGGAAAGAATATGCTCGAAACCCGAAGAAAAAGCCTCTGACATACGCCAAGTGCGACGCGAGCTCAACAATTGTGGCTACCCACAGCACTTAGTGAACGCTGTAATACAGCAGGCAACGAGACCAGCTCAGCCCGTTCGCCCACCTTGCCGTGCCCGAGCTGCAATACCCTATGTGCCAGGCGTGAGCGAGTCACTGGCCCGCGTTTTTCGCACCTACGATGTGCATATAGCTCACGTGCCTGCGTGCAAGCTTCGTCACGAGTTGGTGTCCGTAAAGGACAAGCTAAAAAAGGAAAAGTTTCCCGGAGTAATTTATAAAATCCCCTGCTCAGACTGCGATCACTCCTACATAGGTAAAAGCGGATACTTCGAAAGACGGCTGAATGAACACAAGAATGATGTCAAGAAAAAGAAGGCTTGTTCCAACGCACTGGCTGAACACGTTGAAAACACGAAGCATGATATCGCTTGGGAAGAAGCGGCAATTATCGGCCGTGAGAAAAACTGGATGTCACGCCAATATCTGGAGTCTTTGTTTATCCAGACAACAGATCAGACGCTCAACCGTAACATCGGCAATCTACCGCCCTCGTACGCTAGATGCCTGCGACGATTAGCACAACGTACTTAAGCTTTGTGTGCGAAAAGTTTTTTTTTCCATCAGTGAACAAGACTTCCGTGTGGAAGTCGAAACGTCCTTCCATCTTGACAACACCTTTTGGTCGGCGCTTCGTTATTTTCGCGACAACCACACTTGCTGGGCTTATAAGCCCAGGGCAGAAAAACCACTGTTGCGATTTAATTCTGGTCATTCTGAAATTGTTAAACGAGCTGTAGCAACTTCTTGCCTAAAACTAGCTATAAAAAAATCATGCCGCCACTCGATTAGTCACAGAATTGTTGAACAGGTTTCCCGATTGAGGGATTGTGGCTATCCTGAGCAGTTACTTGGCGGCATTGCAGAATGCTTACTAAGGGAAGTTACTGGGTTCGATAAGAATAAAAAACCGAGCTATGAAGGACGCCCCGTTGTGATTCCATACATTCACATCTCCCACAGAATAAGGAAGGCAGCGAACAAGTACGGAGTTGAGGTGGTTTTTTCAGCTCCCATTAAGCTCATTGGAATGTGCAAAAAGGTCAACGAGAATGAAGACCACAAAACGACACCTGGGTGAAACGTCAAACACGACATCACCTATCGAGAGTGTGAAGAAAACGTCATTTACAGCATTCCACTTAGCTGTCAACGAACCTACGTAGGGCAAACGGGTAGATGTCTGAACAAGAGGCTCAGAGAGCACGAAAGATTATGCGAGCAAGTAGCGAAATCAGGAAACCTGGCACCACATTGCGCACACTGCAAATTCACCCCGATGCTAAACAACACCAAGGTAATAGGTCGGGCCAGAAACAGACGGGAACGCGAAATTATCGAAGCTTTCGCTATGCACGTTGCTCCAGATAACCAATGCATCAGCTCCCCTTCGGTGATGCTAGGGAGAACCGAATTAAACTACCTCAGGAATAGCAATCTTCGGCTGTTGTAAAGGCACGTGTTGATATTTTATCATTATATATTTTTCCTTCATATCGCTCTTGTCAGCGTTGTGTGCTCTTCCCTCTTCTGTGTATGACTTGACGTTAATATGTGTATATAGGCATGCTCCTTCAGATAATAAACAGTTGTTAGAAAGCGCTTGTCTTGTGTGTTCGTCCCTTTCCGTATTTTGGCAGCGCTCACCAATACCTTCAAGGATACATTTCCAACTAGGCCCAGTTGTAGCCCCTGTGGAAACATATTGGCTCAGTGCTTCTGCAATTCTGGCATAGCTTGGCTGACACTTGTGTATTCTTTTTTGTTCACTCTGTATATTTTCAGCTAGCAACCTACAACTCGCGCCATTAATTTTGTCTTATTGAAGCAGCGGCCCGGCAAAGCCTCACAAGAGCCTGTAATCTATGAGGCTATTGAACATTACAAGCGCACGACCCTCAGCAGAGAAAAATTGCGACGCAATTCCATGCTACGTAAGGGTGTAAACCATTCTGGACACCTTTCTTACTAAAAGAAAAAAAAAACGCCGAGTGACAGAAATTCTCTCGTCGCTTATACATGGAGGCATAAGGATAGATTAAACACGCGGTCTTTCAAAAACCAGTTGGAACTTCCGCATCGCCACAATGGTGAAGTTACGAGCGCAAAGCCGACCTCCTATTCCTCTTCTGGACTGCAAGCAGCTGTTATAATTGGAAGCGGCTACCTTCTAAAAGCCAGCTAGGTTAGTTCGAAGCCTCTTGAATTCGAGACGGACCACTATACGAGAATATTTAGAAAAGCCAGATGAACACGAACAAAAGTTTTTTATGCAGCTGCAGTGTAACGCTAGCTTTATATTAATTTGATAAGAAAGCAAACTTCAAGGACTTGAAAAATTAAAGACCGATCAGCTTACTGTCCGATGCCTAAAAGGCATCTACTGTGGTGATCGCTAATAGAGTTAGAGAAACCTTACATTTTTATCAAACAAATGATCAGGCAGGCTTTCGTAACGGATATTCTAAACTATATCATATTCACACTATAAATCAGGTGATAGAGAAATGCGTACAATATAACCAACCCCTATTAAAGCCCTCGAAAGACCAAAACATCATTGTCGTGTACACCTCGAATGTCAAGGCGGCGAGCCGACTCATCGGGGAGTTTGTATTAGAAACCAGCAATGGATCAGTCGCACTTTACGGATACCTAAAACAGGACTGCGAAGACATCTGCCACGGAGTAATCACGGTCCTCAACGAGGACACCTTCGAAACCCTCCAACATAAGGTACAATGGCGCACCGGTACCATCAAAGAAATCCGAAAATTCGGCAAGTCAAACAAAGCACGCATCACTTTCGAAGGGAAGGAGAAGCCCCGATACGTGCACTACGAAAGCGTCCTTACACCTGTGCGAAACTATTAGAAGACCATCCCTGCCTGCGACAAGTGTGGAATCGTTGGGCATCGATCGGACACGTGTCCAAACCTGCGACCGGACGTCTGCGGAACCTGTGGAACCCCAGTCCCTTTAGTGGATGGGGTGCGGGCCCCTCATGAATGCAATCCGCGATGCTCCGTGTGTGGTGGCGCCCACGTCACCAACTCTCGCGAATGTGCGGCAAAATACCGCACACCAAAAATGGCTGCCCTCATGGGGGCAAAGAGCAACAAGACGGGGCCCAAGAGGAAAGCCGCCACCTCGGGCCCACCCTGAGGAGGAGGTGAAGAGGCCAGCCAGGGAACCTTCAATACCAAGAAACAGCAGCAACTCACCACCGATGGGAAACAACCACCGGAGGGGCCACCTAAACCACACAACGGCCCGGAGAAGAAACGGCAAACAACGCAGACGCAAGACGGAGCCCCCAGGGCCTGGGCCAACGTCGTCGAAAACGGACACCAGGTGAGCGGTTCGAGAGGGGCTGCATCTCCCTCTCCTTCCACTCCCCTCCTTAAGACACGAAGTGTCGGGCAAAACCAAGAAATGGCAGCACTCAGGGCCCAAAATGAGAAGCTGCTGAACCAAAATGCCCTACTGTTAACGAAAATCACCCAAGTAGAATCCAAAATGAATCAGACTCTCCCTCCTCTTCCCTCAGTTCCCCCTGCGGTCGAGGTTATGGAGAGTGAGCCCGCGGCGCCTAAGACGACCCAAAAAGCAGAAACCTCACTCGAGGCCCGTCTCGAAGCACGTTTCGAGGCACGATTTACCGCCATCGAAGCACGTTTCGAGGCACGATTCACCACTATCGAGAACCAAATTTCAAAGCTCGTCCAAGCCTGCTCCACTTTTCAGGAGCAAGTTACCCAACAATTTGCTCAAATCCCCGAGATGATCGCCCAGCAAGTCACCCAGTTTGCCCAGACGGTCCCCGGGATGATTACTCGACAAATCGCCTCGAATAAACACCGCAAAACTACTACCAAAACCATTATTTCAGAAGACGAGGACGATAGCTGTTCGCTCACCGGCTCGGAGGACACTCAAATCTCCGACAGCACTGGCCCCGGGATAGCACCGTTACGTCCTTTCGCTAACATAAACAACAATCATGGCTTGCAACAACCCTAAGACTAAACAACCCCCCAAACCCAATTCGGTCTCCCCTGTCCAAATTGCCCAATGAAACTGTCGCGGGTTCCGCTCCCGTGCTAAGCGGGCGGACCTCAGACTTTTCCTATCAACCCTCGATTCTCTCCCGGCAGTGGTTGCCCTCCAGGACCAGGGAGTGGCGCCACTCTTACAAATTATATCACCTTCCAGCAGGACCCCTCTTCCTGCATCTACGTGCATAAAAGTTACACGGCCAATTTAGTCGACCTCGACCTCCAAACCGATTTCGCGTACGTGATGGTGACCCTCCTTCCGCTCAGGAAAAGAAACGCACCACTCCACACACTCAGCGTTTGCTGCCCCCCAAAGCTCAAAAATGCCACTTTCGCGACGCTCTTTAGTCGTGCCCTAAAAACAGCAGGCAGGGACCCCCTAGTAATCCTGGGCGACTTTAACGCCCCCTGCTTGCTTTGGGGATACGTGCGCGAAGAGAAGCGAGGACGCAAGCTGGCGGACCTCGCGTCCACGCTAGGCCTAACTCTCCACACAGACCCTGCACACCCAACGCGAGTGGGTAACTCCGTGACCCGTGACCCGTGACACGTGTCCGGATCTTACCTTCACCAAGAACATCAGACATGCTGAGTGGACAAACACCGAGGAAACCCTCGGGAGCGACCACTGCTTCATCCAAATCACCGTTAGGACTAAACCGTTGGCAAGACCCCACGCGCAAGCCCGACTCCCCGACTGGAATGAGTTCCGGCAATCTTACACAAACTCGGCCCCCATTCGCGAACGAGGATACCACGCGTGGACTCAGGAAGTAGTTACACACCTTCGTTCGACGCAGAAAGACATTCAACTCTCGGAGGCCACGCCGGAGGTGGATAACCACCTCCTGCACCTCTGGGAGGTGCGGCATAGCCTGGTCCGCAGATGGCGCCGACAGAAACACAACAGGAAACTTAAAGCCCGGATCACCGAGCTCACCCAGCGAGCGGCAGAGTACGCGGCCCAACTCGCCGACTCGAACTGGGTAGATCGCTGTAACACGGCAGCTAGGCAAATGTCAAACCGGCGTTCAGGCGGCGTCTGGATTGGGACGCGACATCGTGTTGCAGCATTGCCAAGGAGTCGACGGAACGCCATCGCCGGTTCGGCGCGACGCCTTGCTCGTTGGACAATTTAAGGAAAGGAAATGACGCCTGTCTCACATATATCGGTCTACAACGGAACCGCGTTTGAATTACAGCTTTAGTGTGGCAGGTTTCACGGGCGGACGGACGGACGGACAACGATGAGCCACTAATGACTTTCCCCTTAAAAATGATAGGTGTAACGCTGAGGGAACGGAAGAGGGCGGAGTGGGTGAGGGAACAATCACGGGATAAAATCAAGACAAAGAAATCGGTGTGGGCAGGGCATGGAAGGCGAAGGCAAGATAAGCGCTGGCCCTTCAGGATAGCGGAGTAAGTTATAAGGAAGAGAAAGCATAGCAGGGGATGGCAGAAAACTAGATGGGCGTATGAGATTAAGTTTGCGGGAGATAAGGGGCCGCATTCGGCCAAGGAATGGGTTATAATTGGAGAGACATGAGAGAGTCATTTACCCTGCAGTGGGCTTCGTCCGGGTGATGATGTTGATGACCGGGCAAAAGGGCGCCATCGGCTCGTCAGTGCATTTTAGTAGTTCTATCCATGGAGCCGTTACAACCGGGTGTATCCAGTTAAAGCCTACCCCAATGCTCCTGCATACTGGTATCTACCTCAAGGGACTCGTACCTCAGTTTGTCAGTGGCCACAATCTGCTGAAAATAAGAACATATAGGAGGAATTTAACAGCTTACGAGTGTCTAATTTTAAAAACTGTGCGGCATTTTTCGCTTGTAACATTTAACCCTTTTTTTTGCTTGTTGTAGAGACCGCTGCTGCAAATTTACGTGTGTCGAGCGGGAGAATTGAATGCGCACTGCCTTGCCAGTATTTATGATAGCAGAAGCTGCACAGCTCCTGGAAAGCCTTTCTAAAAGGTTGGTTTGGTATACCATTCGTTTTGGCATTCGTTCTGGCATACGAGTGGTTATTTACAATACAATACAATCTTTATTCAACATCTTAAGGATGTTGGCGCCTGTGTTGTGTCTGCCTTTCTCTGTCCCTTTGTCCCGTTTTGCGCTACTCTCACTTTCCATGGATCATCTTAAGGATGTTTGGAGTACAGACGAAAAGCCTGACATAGGCTTGACTAGGCCCGCACCCCAATACAAGGCAAACAGAGGCAGCGCATGGTAAAAATATAGGGGAAAAAAAGAGAAAAAAAAACACAGCATTTGGATTTTGGGAACGCAATCTGCAGCTACTGCTGCAGTAATAAAAAATATATATATAAGTGCATAAAGCAGACTAATAAGTGACAGTGAAACATACGCCAGTCCAAGTTGCGCATACATCAATAAGACATACAGGTAATGAAATTATTACATAACATATAGAAGCGTGCACAAACCTAGACCCCCGTATAAGATAGTTGAAATATATCTGGTAAAAAGTAGAGATACAGAAGTAAATGCAAAAAAAAATGGTTCCAAAGAATAAGAAAAACATGTTCACAGTCTAATTCCATACAAATTTCTTTCGTAGGTTTTTCAATGAAATAGATTGTATATCTGTGTTCTTGTCCTTCAAAAAATCGTTTAGCATTGTCGGCAGTTGGAATTTCAACATTTGATTTCCATAACCCGTACGGCATTTACTCACATTCCATTGTTCGGGCTTGCGCGTTGGGTAGGTAGGAGTGGGCTTTTCTAGTCCGGCCAGCAATTTTAATGCATTTATATTTTTAGATTCTTGTAATCTATATTGTTTAGACAGTCTATAGGTGTACATAGATTCTACACTAACAATGTTCAGCTGCCTGTACATGTCCTTCGTATGTCTTAAATAGGGGTACTTTACAAATTATGCGGACGGCACGTTTCTGTAGCAAGTGAAGATCATTAATATTATTTTTGCTTGTGGTTCCCCATACAAGTGCGCCGTAGTTGAGCGTGGATGAGAATAAAGAGCTGTAAAGCAGAATATTAACTGCTCTTGGAAAAGTAAAACAATGACGCCGCATGAGACCAACAGTTTTCGAAAGTTTTTTGATGAGGTCATTTATGTGCTGATCCCAGGACAAATTTGCAGAAAAAATAACACCGAACGACATGAAACTCTGCACAACCTCTATCTCTATACCCTCAATTAGAATTTGTGGTAGTACATAAAGTTTATTTTTTGGATGAAACATAACAGCCTTGGTGTTTCCAATGTTTAACTTCAACCCATTTTTTTCTGCCCAAGTGCTAACTATACGAAGTGCACGATTAGCACGACGGGACAAATCTGCACCGGAAGAGCCGGAAAAGAATAAACTTGTATCGTCTGCATAAATTATGTACTTGGCCGTTGGGTCAGTGTTTACTATGTCATTTATATTGTCACGTAGTGGTGACGGCAGTCGAAGCAGCGATGAAGACGGACGAAAGGGTCTTCAAAATGAACTTTATTGGGCTGACTTGCACCCAAAATGGACTGAATCACTCGGCGGCGGCGAAGCGACAGGCGTGCTGGGCGGTCGTCGAACAGAATGCCCGCCACCGTCGGCCGTGCTCAATTTAAAGCTGATAGCGAACATTCGAGATAAAGGGCGCAAAGTTACTAGAACATTCCGGAACAACGTAGAATCAGCTTTGCCTGGCTGCGATCAATCCAGATAAATCTAGTCGCGTCTTGCATCGCAAACAAAGCGATAAGGTGGTGTCGCGGCAGATTTTAAAAACGATCAAACACTGCAAATATTGGCGGCATTATATAAAACAAATAGAAAAGGACCTAGAATGCTTCCTTGCGGAACGCCTAGTTTAACCGGTTTTACGGTGGAAGAATGCCCTGTTATCACAAAACACTGTGATCGGTGTTCAAGGTAGGATGAAATTAACTGAAGGGCTACACCGCGAATACCATAACACTCCAACTTTTCAATCAGTATACGGTGACTAATATAGTCAAAGGCTTTTGTAAAGTCAAGGAAGACACCAAGGACCATGTTTTTGTTTTCGAAACTTTCCAGGATAATTTCTTTTTGCGTAAGTAGCGCTAATTCAGTGGACCTATTTTTTCTGAAGCCATATTGCGCGGGAGCTAAGATGTTGCAGTGATCGGTGAAAGAAGTTAGTCGTTTGAGAATAACTTTTTCAAGTCCTTTCGAAATAACTGAAAGTATTGAAATCGGACGGTAATTAGAAAGGTTGCTTCGGTCGCCCTTTTTATATATTACGGTTACCTTGGCACACTGCATACTCCGGGGGAACACCCCTGATGAAAGGCAGATGTTGAATATATGCACCAATGTATGGGCAATTAAGTCTATTACATGTTTTACAGGCTTCACTTGAAGGCCCATTATGTCAGTGGAGGTGCTGTTTTTTAGGCTCGCAAACGTAGTTATTACTTCAGTTTCCGAGACAGGCTCCAAAAACACAGCTTGTGGGCAAGAAGGTTTCATGAAAGTTGAGTAGTCTCCGCCGGACGACACTGAGGCCAGAGAAAGGAAGTGGTCATTGAAAGTATTTGCTAATCTCTCCCCTGATATTTCTACGCCATTATTATCTAGCTTTGTGATCGTCTCCGAAGATTTTCCGAAAATTTGGTGCAATCTACGCCAAACCTGACCTGATTGCTGATTTGAGGAAGTTAAAAGATTATAGTGGTAACGATTCCTAGCAGTACGAAGTTCTTTGGGGACTGGATTTCTATACCTCTTAAAGGCTTCGAGCGCGTCCGGGCGCTTGCTTTTGATAAATTTCCGGAAAAGCCGGTCACGCTTTTTAATGCGGTTTAGCAGTTCTGACGTTACCCATGGTTTCCGGATTTTCTTTGACCTATGAAAACTTTTTTTCGGAAAGCAGGAATTATACAAAGACAAAAACTTTTTTAAGAACTTGTCTTAAGCTACGTCAGGATTATATTCAGAGAGGACGTCATTCCAGTTTACTTCTGCAATGCATTCACGAAAGCTAGATAACGTGCGCGGATTGATTTGCCAGCGGAGCAAAGGCAGCTCAGATTTCGCATTGATTTTAAAACCGTGATACACTGACAGAAATATCGGAAGGTGATCACTCAAAGAGTAATTAATGATACCAGATTTAATACGACAAGTTTCGAAGTTAACTATAAAAAGATCAAGAAGTGTTTGGGAGCCAGCTGCTAGCCGTGTAGGTGACGTTATCACATTTTGGCATGAGTGAATATTCAAAAAGGATTCAAATTTCATCTTTGGGCTATTCTCAGCCAGAAAATTAATATTGAAGTCTCCACCCAATATAATGTAGAGGTTTTGAGCATTGACAAACTGTAGCAAAGAATCCATGAAAGTGAAAAATGAAGAGACGTCACCGCATGGTGGACGATAACAAGTACACAATAAGTATTTGCGCGATTTTAGTACAAGCACTTCGAAGTCAGTAGAAGCACAACAGAACTCATCAAGAACTTCGCACTCAATTTCGTTAGAAATGAGCATCGATACACCGCCACCACGTTTACCTACACGATTAACAAAGTAAGATTTGTAGCCAGATAGCTTAATCACGTGCTCTTCACAGTCAAACCAGGTTTCTGAAAACATCACTACATTAAATATAATATTGGCTTGGCTAAAGAAAACCTCAAGAGCGCCATCCTTATTCCTGCCAGATCGCAGATTAAAATGAATGCAGTTCAAACACTGTCGAGAATCACCCAATGCACAGCCGTCCAGCTCCGTCGCGTCAACTAAGCCGCTCATACACGAAGCCATCGTGAGAGAATTAGGACAGATTTATATCTCGGCAACACGCTATCAATAGACCAGCGCTTGAAATATGCGGAAAAACAACATCGCGCTGTTGCGCACCATTCATACTGGAGGCGGTGCATTAGGCTGGCATTCAGGTTGTTCGATATCAAATGTACGCAGAAACCTGCGCCAACATATGACGACTCATTGAGAATGCTTTGTGCAAGCAATATCGGCAGTAGTTTAACTTTTAAAGGTCTCCGTAAAAAAAAAGGGGGGGGGGACTTCAAGCGCCAACGGGCACAAAAGAAAGAGACGTGCACTGTCGTAATCAACTGCAAACCTAGTGTACATGTTACAAAAGGGCGATGAAGGCGGGTTTCTGGTTTCCGCTCGAAGCGTAATCGTTGGTGCTACGTTAGCTTCGTTGCAATATGTTGTGTGGAAGTCTGAAAACTTCCACCGTATACCGTTCCATTTTTTGTGAATTAGTGGTACCATCACGCGTTCAACGTCCCGAAAGGAAACGTTTTTAGACCTAACAGCGCCGCTCCAACGAACGTTAGTTTCCATGTTCTGCTCCATTGTTTGTTTGCTTTTTTCCCCCTTTTTGCAAGTCCTAGCTGATACAGGGACACTTTCACTGCATCTTTTCAAGATCGCTTTCCTGCTTAATGACCAATGCGTCAGAGCCATCTGACTTTCTAGCGAAACTTTTTCCGTTGCGGCACCAGACATACTTCCAGCCAGAAGAACCCTTTTT
The DNA here is from genome assembly GCF_052857255.1 of Amblyomma americanum. NCBI lineage: Eukaryota > Metazoa > Arthropoda > Arachnida > Ixodida > Ixodidae > Amblyomma > Amblyomma americanum. The sequence continues at coordinate 121,018,108 of NC_135507.1, read as the reverse complement.
GGCAGCAGCCATTCTCAAAAGAAGCTTGAGAGCAGGGCACAGGTGTTCATTAACAAACACAGGGGATTCTGAAGTGTTGCCAAGGTCGGAATTCTTAAGGCGCAGCTTTCTAGCTTTTTCGAGTAAGGAATCCCTCTTTTGGCGCTGACTGAACTGAACGACAATGCAGCTGGGCTTATTCTTGGATGGGACGCGATGACAAGCCTCAATGTCCTCAGGGGCAATGGCCACACCAGCGAGCGCATCAATATCACAAACAATGCTGGTGACGTCCTCGTCGGGTTTTTCATCTAAGCCTCTAATTTAAACGTTTTTGTTTCTCGAGTATTGCTCTGTCTGTGTCAGACGGAATTCCGTGCCAGCTAGGCGTTTCTTAAGGGCATCAAGCTCAGCACGCAGTGCATTGTTTTCTTCTCTTAGTGCAGCATTCTCTGCCTTGACGTCACTGCAATCTTTCTTAAGCTCTCCAAACACTTCATTCATGTGAGTCATACTTTTTTCATTTTCACGCGCTTCCGCACGCAGTTCCCTCATAACGGCACGTAAATCCCGTTCAACTGTTTCACGGGCTGCCTTTATCTCCTGCCGCAGTTCTTCCCTCAGATCGTTGATTTGTTTGCTCATTTTGAACGAAATGCACAGCAAAGTAACTTCGCACAATGTATATTGAAACACTCAAGGGCAGCAGTGACAGCGAACGCACGCGCAGCGTGCTAAAATAAAGAGGGCTGACAAACCAACCTGCAAAACAGACGGAATGAAGGCTCAGAGCGTGCAGTCCGCTGCGCTGCCACTGCTGCCAAATGAGGAGTGGCTATGCCGGGCGGTTTTTTTTATGCGCTCTGATGATCCTGGTGGCGTCAAAGTCCCAACTGCGCAGAAGCTTCGGTCGTTTTTCGCACCACCTGCCGGTAGAGACGACGATCCCGATGACGGCTTTCTTTCTTGCTTCTGATGACTGCAAAACAGACGGAATGAAGGCTCAGAGCATGCAGTCCGCTGCGCTGCCACTGCTGCCAAATGAGGAGTGGCTATGCCGGGCGGTTCCTTTTATGCGCTCTGATGATCCTGGTGGCGTCAAAGTCCCAACTGCGCAGAAGCTTCGGTCGTTTTTCGCACCACCTGCCGGTAGAGACGACGATCCCGATGACGGCTTTCTTTCTTGCTTCTGATAACTTCAAAACAGACGGAATGAAGGCTCAGAGCGTGCAGTCCACTGCGCTGCCACTGCTGCCAAATGAGGAGTGGCTAGGCCGGGCGGTTCCTTTTATGCGCTCTGATGATCCTGGTGGCGTCAAAGTCCCAACTGTGCAGAAGCTTCGGTCGTTTTTCGCACCACCTGCCGGTAGAGACGACGATGCCGCTGACGGCTTGCTTTCTTGCTTCTGATAACTGCAAAACAGACGGAATGAAGGCTCAGAGCGTGCAGTCCGCTGCGCTGCTACTGGATCCTGGAAAAAGTCAAGAGCTAAAAGCTGTCTCGACAGCTTGACTAGGCCCATGACCCCTTCTACAAGGAAGCAGTGGTTAACAGCAACAGGTAGTGTCCATATTAATTGACATCAAGAAATGCAAAGAACATTGAGTTATACAATACCAGAAATCCCATCAAATTATTAACTAAACAGCATATGAATTCAAAATGTGTCTATAGTAACTATACTTATAATTTTGAAAACAGCAATATACCAACAAGATAAATTAAGCAGACAGAAATATAAAGAAAAATAGAATACATACATGTTCATGAAAAAACAGCACTTGCAAATGAAAAGGTAAACACGCATAGCCATTCATTCTTTAAATAGAAAATACATTTTCAGTTCTTTTACGCCGCAACTCATCACACATTTATGCTCATTTAGAATAAATGGCAGATTATGCTGTAGTTACTGAAATTTATAATTATTTCAAAATTTCGGGCGGACCCAGACATCATCATTATGTGTTGATAGTGCAACATGTCTTCTTTTTAGGGATCCTAGATTCAACAAAAATGTTAAAAAGCTACAGTGGAAAAGTAAAAAGAGTGGAACAGGCGATACGGATACATATATTCAGCACTAATGATGTTGTAGCTTATAAAAGCACTTCGCGTGGGAGACACGTAGTCAAGGTTTGCAACCTCTTGCTACACGTAGAAAGTTCGCCCGGTTGTCATTATTTCACACCTTATACTATAGCGAAACGCCATTCTCCCGAAATCATATCTTTCCTGCACTTCATTGTTCAGCTCGCCTGGATCATGCGCATAAGGTACGTCCGATTTTCGCTCGCACACTAAAATATCAGAAGTCACTGCTGGTTTTGTCAATAAATGAATGGAACTCATTGCCAACCAGCCTTGTCGGCCATACTGAATTATCATCTTTTCAAACAGCTTTACTATCATTTCTGAACACGGAAAATGCGTCATAGAGTGCTGAATGATTTACCGTGTCCGTGACGTTTTGGCGGTCCTTTTTTGCTTTTCTTTTGTGCTGAACAGCTCCGGAGCCTCTTTTATGTGCCGTTGTATCTTTAGTTACTTATTTTGCCCTAATTATTACTCACTTGTTTGAACGTGTTAAATTTTGTGGTTTCAATATGTCATACTGCACTTAACCAAATGTTACCCAAACTCTGCCCTCTGTATATTTACCATCATTTGTTATGAGTTGATTTGTTATGTGTGCTTTCTTTTCGTCATTCCCCCCCTATGTAATGCCCTGTTCTGGGTCTTTAGGGTAAATAAATAAATAAATAAGTCGCATGATCCTTTTTTGAAGTACAACTATCTTTGCAACGTTTCCTTTTGTCGTTGTAGCCCATACCAGACCACAGTAGCCGATATGTGAAGCAAACAGTGCGTGATGAATTTGGATTTTGGCCTGTGTTGGAAGAAGATGTCGGCAGCGAGATAAGATTCCCGTCCCTGCGGCCAGTTTTCTACAAACATCTTCTATGTGTTTATCCCAACTTAAGTTTGAAGAAAATGTAAATACGAGAATTCTATGTTCATTCACTACTTGAACTTCTTGGCCCTGGCCCGAAGTATACTTCTGAAAGAACAACATTGGAGGCGACCGTGAAAACCCTGGACTCTCGCCCTCTCTCTGAGGAAACTCTTCTGGGCGCAAGGACGAGACGTTCTGATTGGTGGCGTGTGACAAAAGCCCTGCTCAACTTTTTGTGTGAAACAGGCCTGGATACTCGTTTGTGACCGCCTGTGCACAACCTACATGGTTAATGACATGTGTCGGTGTTATGTTGCAGACACCAGTTTTGAGTTTTATGTGTGTCCAGTAACCGCGATGCGAGCGCCAGCCAGTGTTGTGTGTGTGTGTGTGTGTGTGTGTGTGTGTGTGCGTGTGCATAGACATCACCCGTGAAACTCATTGTATTATGCCATCATCAGCCTTCATTCACACTTTCCTTTTCCTCCTCTTCCCTTTCCCCTGTGTGGAGTAGCAGGCCAGGGCCCTGTTACCACCGGCCGACCTCTCCGCCTTTCTTTCATTAAAATTCCCTTTCTTCTTCTCTGGGCCCTGGCATCTGACAGCATGGCATGTTTTGACTATCTTAATTTTTTGCTCTAAATATTACTAGTTTCGTGTTCTTAGGATTTATCTTAATGCAATGTAAATTGGACCAGAGGTTTAATTTGTCAAGTATTTCTTTTCATTTGATAATTAAATCGCCTACATTAGGACCAGAAATTATGCTGCTGTCTACTGCATATATGAAAAATTTTACGTTTGAATCAATGTTCACGATATCATTTATATATATATATATATATATATATATATATATATATATATATATATATATATTAAAAAGCAAGTGCCCTAATACACTGACTTGTAGTACACCGCTTTGCACTGGTAAAAAAACGGTATTTCTGATTATCTATGTACAGTGCCTGCTTGCTGTTTTCTAAGTACGAATTTATTAAAGCAAGAGGTGTTCCGCGGATTCCACTAAGTGAAAGTTTGTAAATTAATATATTATGGTTGAGGCAGTCAAACGCCTTACTAAAATCGACAAACAGGCCGAGAGTGAAAAGATTTTCTTGAATATTTTGCACAATAATTTCCTTAAGCATTAGCAGGGCGGTTTCTGTTGATCGCCCTTTCCCGAAGCCAACTTGGGCGTCACATATAATATTCTTACAATGAAAAAATTTAGGCTTGCGAGTGAATATCACCTTATCTACTCCTACAGAAAAGACAGGAATGACAGAGTGTCATGGATCTCTCCGGAGAACACTCGGACCGAAAGAATGGACTAGGCGACGGGTGTACCCACAAAAACGCACATTTAATGCACCCTACGTGGCACACACACTAGAACACAAAACTAACAAAACTAACACAAAGCACAAAGACTATAAATACACACGACCCGGGCACACTGCTACTAGCGTCTACTACTAGTGTTCTACTATTAGCGGTCGGCGTTCGTGCTCACGGTTGGTTCGGTGGGGCTGCGGCGTTGTATGGGTCCAGTAGGCGGCGTCGAGGCGGAGTTCGCCGTGCTTGAGCTGGCGTCGCTGGCGGCGTTCGACGCGCTTGGGCTGGCGTCGCTGGCTGCGTCGTACAAGCTCCAGGTGCAAGCGCCCGTGGAGGTGATGCCGGTGTTGTTGGCGTTGGGGAACCACCCGGATGGGTGGCAAAAGCGCTGGAGACAACCCTGGCCGTAGCAGGTGGTAGCGTCCTCTGTTGACTCCCCGGAACGGGCTCAGGCACGGCAGGAAGTCCACGATGCGATTTCGTAGGACACGAGCTCACCGGAGCTGTAGCCGGCGTCGCTCTCAGCCAAAGTGTCCCTGACCCGCCGGAGCCTCCGCTTCTCTGCTGTTCCCCCTCGTGCCTCGCTGTCACTCGCCCTTTTATAGCCTCGGTGTTAGTCCACGTAAGTCTTGTCGTCGTCTTCTCCTCTTCTCCGCCAATCATCTCTGTCCACCTCACCAAATGCTTCTCCACCAATCATCTCTCTCCACCTCAGCGAATGCTTCTTCTTCCTCTTCTTTATTCTTCGGTTAATTTGCGTCGTCTTCTTCACACTCTTTCCTTTAAAATTTAATTTAGGCTCCTTAATATATGTGACAAGGACCCCCGCTCTCAAGAGATTTTCTATGAAAAACCGCTCACGTCAAACTCATCTCCGAGCCATCCAGCCAACCGGCTATCTCCTGAGCAATTCTGAACCCAGCACACACCACACCGCAGAGGTCCCGCACACACCACACCAAATTGCGTGTTCAGACCACTAACACACCACTGCCGCTGTCCGTACAGAGTCCTTAGTAAACATGTTCGTGTCCACACTCCTTTGTATGGTCACATAACACCAACAATAGCAACAACAACAACAACAAGGTAAATCCCAGAGACACATTAACACAGCAACAACATGATATATCTCAGAGACACCCAGAGCTGACTAGTTAGCTCTATCTCTATACAAGTCTAATTTGTGACATATGACCTCAATTTGGCTTGGCCCATCCCAAAACGTCTCCCTCTTGATTTGGAGTAGAGCTGTAATCCTCTGTCTGCATTCAAATTGGGCTTCTTCAGTACCTCATATCCTCCTGCGTCTTTATTCCCACTGAACGTGAACACCTCGGCCGCATCACCTGTCTCCTCGGCCACTACCGAACATGTTGCTCTGGGGTCGTACCGCCGCACAGGACCTCTTTCTTCATATTTCTTCAACATATTTACATGTAAAACCCTCTTAATGCCATCTATCAATACCTCATAATCGATATCCCTTTTCTTCCGTGTCACAAGGTATGGGCCCTTCCATTGCATCATTAACTTATCATGATCCATGGGCAGCAACACAAGAACCCTGTCGCCCGGATTCAGATTTCTGAGAGTGGCTTTCTTTTCATAACATCCCTTGTGGCGTTCACGCGCCTTTTCCAGGCTTTGATGTGCAAGCCTGCATGTTTCCCTCAATCTATCCCGCAATTCAAACACGTATGTGTAAGTTGTCTTGAGATCTGATGCAATCTCTTTAATAGCCCAAAGCTCCTTGAGTATTGCAAGTGGACTTCTAACGGTTCTCTCATACAAAATCTTGAAGGGCTAGAAACCAAGACTCGTATGCGGTAAGCGAACAAAAGAGCTGGGAGATATCTATCCCAATCAGTAGGTCTCTCCTGGCACATTTTCTTGATCATATTTTTGAGGGTGCCATTGAACCGCTCTACAAGCCCTTTACACATGGGATGGTAAGGCGTCGTGAGTAACTGCCTCACTGACAAAAGGCGGTTAACCTCCTTCATTACTTCCGATGTGAAGTTCGAGCCCCGGTCACTCAAAACTTCCCTCGGGAACCCATAACGCGAAAACATTTCCACGAGACCCTCCGCAACTTGGATACTGTCAATAGTTCTCAGTGGAATAGCGTCAGGATAACGAGTGACAACGTCCACTAGAGTAAGCACATTTCTATTGCCTTTGGCGGATACTGGAGAGATTGGCCCCACAATGTCAATAGCCACTCGCTGAAACGGTAGGTCGATGGCTGGCATCTTGCCCAGAGGTACGGGACCAAATCTTCCCTTCGGAACTGTGCGCTGGCACACGTCACATGACCGAACAAATCGCTTAACTTCACTCTGAACACCCGGCCAAAAGAACTCCTCGGTGATCCTAGACACCGTTTTTTGAACCCCCTGGTGTCCGGCCATAATGGCCTCATGTCCTAAGCGTAGCACGGTCTCTCGCATATCTGTTGGTAACACCAGCTGTTGGACACGCCTACCTGAACTAAATGTGCATTCCCTTTGCAAAAGACCATTTACCAATTGAAACTCGAATGACGTCCGACTCTTCTTTTCACCTTTTCCTCGACTCTTTCGAAGCAAGCCTTCAAGCTCGGGTCTTCCTTTTGCCTAATTGCAATTTCGCCCGGTGTTACGCTCAGGCACATTGTAACAGGAGCAGAGAGCGGACGCTGCGTTGCTCGGGCTATCGCTTGAGCTCATGTCTGCCCTGCCGAAGAAAAACTGACTGCACCCGTCTGTGCTTTCACGGGTATTTCCTCCTTTGGATGTTCTTCAACGCCGAGCATCTTCCACTCGGGATCGAGGTCTTCGACACTTCTTGCACCCGTAATGTTTCCCAGGATGAGATCGTAGATGGATTGGTCTACGCATTTTGCCACTACCTCCCCCGTATAATATGGCGTGGACTCTAGAATCCTGGCTTCAGGAAGGTAACTTGCTGTGCTATCTACAAGAGTGACGGCCGACGCTTCCCCTGTAAGATCCTCGTCCTTAACCAGGCTTCTACGAACCAAGACTGTGTTAGCTCCGCTGTCTCTAAGCACCAATGTAGGACGGTCCCCTATTTGCCCAACCACCACTGACATTGCTGCTTTCGACTTGGGTGTTCCACTCACTCCCTAATTTTCCAGCGGCGTTTGCTCTCCTTTCAGCTGTGGAACTTCGGTTGGCGTGACAAGTTCTACCCTAGAGTCGACAACGCATGCAGCTCAGTCCTGCGTTCTGTATCGGCACTCATCCAGAGTATGACCCCTCCTCTTACAGCCTTGACACACAACCTGTGTTTTCTGGGCAGCGCTACTAGTCCAACAGTCAGCTGCACGGTGTCCCACCTTGCAGCAGAGAAAACACCTTACTGGCGCCTTTGATGCACCGCCATATAATCTTGGTTTTGCCGCATCTGCCTCTAGGACCTTTTGGGTTTCCTCCTTTGCCTTACTCAAATTTCATAACCCTTCAGCCTCGAGAAATTGGTCAGCAGTGTCAGTGAACTCTTCAAACGAAAACAACTTTCCTTCAGGAATAGCGCCAGCTTTGAGCTGCAACACGCTAAAAATTGCACTGTGACCAGCTTGTCACGCACACCTTCAAAACTCTTTTCTGTGTTTGACATATCAAGCCACCTATCAAAATAGTTGGATAGCCTGCAGGAAAACGGTTTAGCGGTTTCCGAATCCTCAGGTTTCGCGGTGCGAATCTCTCACGCAAACCCTCAGCCGTAAGCCTGAATCCTTGGAGGAGTGCCTTTTTGACTTTCTCGTAGTCCATGGAATCAGCACCAGGCATCCTTCCAAAAACATTCAGCGCCTCTCCGACTAAACACATGCTCAATGCCGTGGCCCATTCACAGCGCTCCCAGCCTTGCCCCAAAGCTATCCGCTCGAATCGTTGCAGATATGCATCCAAATCATCTCTCTTGCCATCAAAAGGAGCCATCAGCTTCCTTGGGAAAACTCTGGCCGGTCTAGGAGATTCTGTACCCGCTAAGGAACGCTGATCATATTCCGCGATCTCCTCATATCCTCCCGCGACATGCGCCTGTTTCCACAAAATAAACTCCTTCTCCCGTTCTATCCTTCTTTTCTCTTGTTCTTCTGCCTCGCGGGCTATTCTCTCTGCCTCGCGAGCTCTTTTCTCTTCTCGCTCTTCCGCCTCGCGAGCTCGTCTCTCTGCCTCGCGAGCTCTTTTCGCCTCGCGCTCTTCTGCTTCACGAGCGTCTGCGCGAACTTGCGCCCTTTCCTCTCTCTGTCTATCTGCCTCCTCTCTCTGCCTCTTTCCCTCCACTTTTTTTCTCTTTCCCTCCTCATCATAGAGACGCATCGCCTCTTCCTTGCTTAACCCTAGTTTGAGCGCCAGTTCTAACGTTTTTGCCAAGTCCATAGTTTCCGCCGTCGAGAGATCGGAAAAATCCGAGACAGAGCAAGAAAGAAAAAAGGAAATTAATCCTGGCAGGCTCGCCACTTATCTTTATCACAGATCTCTCCGGAGAACACTCAGACCGAAAGAATGGACTAGACGACGGGTGTACCCACACAAACGCACATTTAATACACCCTACGTGGCACACGCACTAGAACACAAAACTAACATAAAGCACAGACTATAAATACACACGACCCGGGTACACTGCTACTAGCGTCGACTACTAGTGTTCTACTATTAGCGGTCGGCGTTCGTGCTCACGGTTAGTTCTGTGGGGCTGCGGTGTTGTATGGATCCGGTAGGCGGTGTCGAGGCGGCATTCGCCATGCTTGAGCTGGCGTCGCTGGCGGCGTTCGACGCGCTTGGGCTGGCGTCGCTGGCTGCGTCGTACAGGCTCCAGGTGCAAGCGCCCGTGGAGGTGATGCCGGTGTTGTTGGCGTTGGGGCACCACCCGGATGGGTGGCAACAGCGCTGGAGACACCCCTGTCCATAGCAGGTGGTAGCGTCCTCTGTTGATTCCCCGGAACGGGCTCAGGCAGGGCAGGAAGTCCACGATGCGATGTCGTAGAACGCGAGCTCACCGGAGCAGTAGCCGGCGTCGCTCTCTTCCAGCCAATGTGTCCCTGACCCGCTGGAGCCTCCGCTTCTCTGCTGTTCCCCCCGTGCCTCGCTCTCACTCGCCCTTTTATAGCCTCGGTGTTAGTCCACGTAAGTCTTGTCGTCGTCTTCTTCTCTTCTCCACCAATCATCTCTGTCCACCTCACCGAATGCTTCTCCACCAATCATCTCTCTCCACCTCAACGAATGCTTCTTCTTCCTCTTCTTTATTCTTCGGTTAATTTGCGTCGTCTTCTTCACATCCTTTTCCTTTAAAATTTAATTTAGGCTTCTTAATATATGTGACACAGAGACTGGCCTATAATTGCTTGTGCCGTTTCTGTCACCGCCTTTGAATATGACGCTCACCCTACTTTTCTTATATTCAACAGGAGAGACGCCTGTTCCTAGAATAAGGTCATTTATCAGCTTCCAAACTACACTGGGGCTGTTTCCTTGTAAGTTCAGAAAATAGTTGCTGATAATATGTTCGCTTGGCGTGTCTAAGCTCACCGTTTAGTTTGTTTCGCGCGCTTTTGAATGTAATCAAAATTTCTAGCTACCGAGTACGTAGAGAAGCGTGGTAAAGCTTATTCTTGTTTCTTATCATTTTGATATGTGCGGGTGTGACCCATGGTTTTCTTATTTTTTTAGTGTTTAATTTCTTTGATAGGAAAATGTGAAGAGTATTTTGTTATAAATTCGGAAATAAACTTTGTGTATGCAACATCCGCGTCTTTTATCTTGTATAAATGGGACCAATCGTGAATACTAATGTCATGCTTGAATGTTCCCAGAGCGCTATTTGATATGTATTGAAAGTAAATTGGCGTTTCAGGAAGCCTGCAATTTTTCTGATCTGTGTAAAAGAACATAAACACAGGACAGTGATCACTGACATCTGAGGTAGTGGTATCAGCTTGGTTGACGATAGTTTCAATATTGGTAACGAGCAGATCAATACAGGATGAAGTAGCCTGCGTAACACGTGGAAGTGCGTTGATTAAATTCATGAAACCAGTCGACTGAATGGTAATCAGAAAACGTTGCGTTAAGGTGCTATCCCGTGCGATATCTACATGAAATAATTTCTGTACCCATTTAGGCGTAATGCGCTGCTATCGTTATTGAACCATGTATCGGTTAGCATAATAATACTAAAATGAAAACCGAATTGGCTCAGCAGTTCTGTTATCTGGTCTTCTTTATGGTTAGCAGAGCTAGCGTTGATATGTAAAACTGAACTAAAAGGCTGGTTTGGAAGCTGAAACTTATCGTCGTTTCGCCCGTTGCGCTGGGAGGCGAACAGTTCGGAAGATGATGCCACAGGCGAATGACAAATGGGAGCGGCGAGAAGTTAAAGGCGTCAATGCTGCCATAAATGAGTGCTAGTTGAATTATTGCATTATTTGCGTGATGAATATAAGGATTGTTGTAGGTGCGATAATGGCGACCGAGTGACGTGGATTCATTTTGTGAAACAGAGAGAAAAGATGATGTCTTGACAAATTTCTTACGAAGGAAGTGAAAAGTCCAGTTTTATTTAGGATACGCTTGATTGATAACTGTAATGAGCTACTTTTCTGAAAACAAGAAGCGCACTCAACAAGAGATCGAACAAAAGTAAAACTGACCGGTTTCCAAACGTCAGCTGCGGTACTTCTTAACTGCACCGCAGAAAACCTAATGACTTTGAAGCATTAGCAGATGAGGTTGTAATGTGTCCACAGCACGAGAGATTTATTTAGGGTTAGGTGAATGCCTAAGTATATATATTGAGTAGCCTTAGCTAATATCTTGTTATTAATGTTATAAGGGAAGAATGAATTTCCTGACTTTCGAGTGAAATTTTTTATTGCACATTAAAATGTTTAATGTCATTAGCCGGACTTTACACCAATCACTAATAATGTCAAGGTCATTCTGGAAAGAACTGTGGTCGTCAGTGCTCTTTATTGACATGTACTTAATATAATCATCAGCAAATATCCGCATGTCGGAAGAAATGTTATTCGGCAAGTTATTAATAAAAATAAAAGGAATAAGGTTTCAAGGATGATTCCTTGTGCCTGACCTGATGTAACACGAGAAAGTGGAGACGAATGATTATAACAACTGTGATGTGCTGCCGGTTCGAAAAAAAATTTCAGAGTCCAATTTGAGCACCGAAGCCTTAGATATTAGGCAACAAGGTGCTACTTTTCTGAAATCAAGAAACGCAAAATCAATTTCTAAGCGGCGAACCATGTTGAAATGAATGCCTGCAGCAAATTCAAATAACTGTCTACCAGCAAAAGCTTTTTCTAAATTCATGTTGAATGGGGAAATGGAAGGATCAATGTCCACGTGACCGTAAGCATGAGACGCAATAATGTGCGCAAGAATCTAGCAGCAGATGCATGTTAGTGACATAGTATGGTAATGTTTGCGTGAATGTTTACTGCCGCTGTTATGAACTGGGGCCGCTTTTGCTATTTTACAATTACTAGTAAGGGTACCCGTTTATAATGACTGCCGAAAGAGATGAAGTAAGATAATACCAGGTACGGAAATGATGTTGTTTTGTATTTTGTAATTAGTTTCACCCACACCACATGAAGAGCATATCTTAAGGTTAAGGTTACTTAAGTTTAGCCAAAGGATCATAGAAAGTACCACTTCAAGTATTTTTCTTGTTTTCTTAGCTTTAATTTTCTTTTCATATCGTTTGCGTCTCTGGCGCTGTTGGTCTGTACTTCGTACTCAATAGAGTGGAGAGATGGGTGGTTTTTTACACATTTCGAACAAATAAAACCAGCGGAAGGACGCAGACTTGCGACTTATTTCTGGGAATTCTAGGCGCTTCTGCGGGGGGCGCGTGTACGGAAACGAATTGAAGGACTTGAGAGTCACGCAGAACAAAATAGAGTAGGCGGAGCCAAGCGATTAGCAGCAAGGAGAAAGCCGTCTTGGTTAGTTTTCCGTGGTGGTAGCAAAAGCCAGAAAACACAGACTTCTCCAAACAGAAGAAACATCGCGTGACAACTGGAAGACATTTTGTATATTTCTGGACTGTCGACAGAAATACGCGTCGAAGAGGGCTCATCCGGCGCTAACGAACAGGCCTTGGTATCTGATATGTACTTTGTTTCACTGCTGGCCTTCTGTCGAATAGTCGGCGGTTCGTAAATGGTAAGACTAAACGAAAGAACAACTCCATCGGACACTAAGGCTCACCAAGCATAAGCAAGAGAGCGAGCTCGTTTGCTGGTGCATCGAGCGCGGGTAATCCAATCTACGTAATAATTAGTTAGATGGCTCGCTACGAGGATTCTGGATACAAGCGGTTGCGGTCGTTGGGAACCTTAAATTCCTTCTGGCGCCATGAACAAGTATACAGCAGAGAGGGAGAGGAACCCTTTAATGAAAAAGCAGAGTGTTTAGCCGACGTTTAAAAGTAGCTGCCATGCTACCCTGCAGGGGGAAGAAAATTTGGGAGGTAAAGACGGAAGGGCAGGAGTCCGGGAAAGGTTAAATTAGAGAAAGAAAACCAAAAGGGAATAGCACGGGGTGGTCTTCGCCACATCTCCATTTCTACTGGCGTCCACACGCGGTCCAGACATATTGCGGTACGCTGGGCCCTACGCTTGCTTACGCTACTCTGCGATGAAATTCAATGACAGCCGCTCTCTCACCCTACGCGTAACACCGCTATGCCTACCGAAAGCCAGCACAGTGTGACGTCAGTGGTGTTTGAGGCATTCACTACTGCAGAAGCCTTCTCGGTCTTCAGTGCATCTTTTATGAAGTAACGTGGGATGCAACAGAACATGCAAAGAAATGAAAAGATAAGCAATTTTCACAGCATTTAACGCTATAAGCCGTGGAGGTTTCATTTTATAAGTACACAAATGCACTTTCCGTAGGATAGTCAGACACTTATCAATGTCTGAAGATGTGGACCTTCATTGTCGGGATGTGGGCCAGATTGAAAGACGCTGCAGCTGTTTTAGTGCCATTCCGTTTGGGTTTCATTCGTGTGGTATACTTTGTGCTGTTTTTGCAAACTTGTGTTTGATCCTGTCTTTAGCACCTTGAGTCAGGATTGGTTTGGAAGTCCCATCAAGCACATCTGAGTCTTAAAAATGGTATAGAGAGACCGAAATGTTCTATCAAATATACGTGTTTTGCACCCTGAAAATCATAGAGGACGAAAAATTATTGCTTAAAGCAATGATAATCTGAATACGAGCTATAAGTCTTTGGTATGGGGAATACAAGGTTTAGTACGTTTCACCTGAGGATGCTCTGTCGAAATTTTATTTATTGGTTTACTGAAACGGCGCAACCCCACGGCTCCAAGCATGCGTGGCCGTAAAATAGCTATTAATCAATCAGAAAAGAAAGAAATGTGTGCACCATAGAAGTGGGAATCGTAGAATTTGTTGGGCAATTGGTCCATTCTGACATGAATAAAACACCGAGAATGAAGGTGCCCCTAGGCGAAACGAAGAAGGGACAGGAAAGAGCGCTGAATTGACAAGTAATTTTATTAACGCGGAACGTGCACAATATTGTCGCGAATATTTACAGTGTCTTTTTTTTTCATTCTTCAAATACGCCGCTACACCATTTTATCGCTTGGTTTGCGGCGCAAGACGCGACTAGATTGATCTCGATTGATCACAGCCAGGCAGAGATGATTGTACGTTGTTCCGGAATGTACTAGTAACTTTGCACGCTTTATCTCCAAAGTTCGCTATCAGCTTTAAACTGAGCAGGCCTGACAGCGGCGGGCATTCTCTTCGACGACCGCCGAGCACGCTTGCCGCTTCGCCGCCGCCGATTGATTCATTCCATTGTGGGCGCAAGTCAGTCCAATAAACCGTTTTCTTTTAGAAGAACTTGTGTCCGTATTCATCGCTCCTTCGACTGCCGTCACCACTACGTGACAACTGGTGCAGGTGTTGGGTAGCCTTCCATGTTCCGGACGCCCCCTTCAAGTCGTGAAGCCAGCCCTCGGCGGTTAGCACCCGAGGACGAGCCAGCAACTCAGCGAGCCAGCAGACGTCTCCAGGGAGAGGAGCCTGAGTTCGGGACATTGCCGGACCGCACCAGAGAGCGAAAAGACGCTGCTACGAGCCCCGCAACCTCGCCGAAGATGTTGACACCGAGAATACTGCAGCGACCGCGGTTGCCGCCAACTTTCAATGGATCCTTAGGCGAAGACCCTGAAGAATGGTTGGACCAGTTTGAGCGTGTGGTGTCATTCAACAAGTGGGATGATGCGACGAAAATTGGACACGTATTTTTCTCATTGGATGGCTCCGCCCGCACGTGGTACGAAAACCACGAGTCGTCCCTTACGACATAGCAGCTATCCAAGAGAGAACTATTGAAGGTATCCACCAGTGTCGTGAGGAAAGAAATAGCCGAACGACTCCTCTAGTCTAGGATCCAGCTTCGGAATAAGCCCGTCCGCGGTTACGTCGAGGAGATAAAGCGCCTCTTTCTCCGCGCCGATCCCGAGATGACCGAGGAAAAGAAAGTTCAGTTTTTAATGTACGGCGCAAAATAACAACTCTTTGCAAGCCTCGTGGGCACGGCGAAGTGGCCAGGCGACGATCGCTAACTATGCGGCTTGTTTTCATCGTACAGGCGCTGTTCCTGTCCGTCAGCGGAGCGCTATCGCCGCCCCAGGCTTCTTCGTCGGCAGCAACGGACTTTATCGACAAGCATGCTGGGAAGCTTATCATCACCACGAGCGCTACCATTCGTGCGACCAATCAAGGCTTCGTCACGTCATCGGGTACAAGCTGTATAAAGGAAGCACCACACCCGACTTCAGTCAGTGGGCACGGCGAAGTGGCCAGGCGACGATCGCTAACTATGCGGCTTGTTTTCATCGTACAGGCGCTGTTCCTGTCCGTCAGCGGAGCGCTATCGCCGCCCCAGGCTTCTTCGTCGGCAGCAACGGACTTTATCGACAAGCATGCTGGGAAGCTTATCATCACCACGAGCGCTACCATTCGTGCGACCAATCAAGGCTTCGTCACGTCATCGGGTACAAGCTGTATAAAGGAAGCACCACACCCGACTTCAGTCAGTGGGCACGGCGAAGTGGCCAGGCGACGATCGCTAACTATGCGGCTTGTTTTCATCGTACAGGCGCTGTTCCTGTCCGTCAGCGGAGCGCTATCGCCGCCCCAGGCTTCTTCGTCGGCAGCAACGGACTTTATCGACAAGCATGCTGGGAAGCTTATCATCACCACGAGCGCTACCATTCGTGCGACCAATCAAGGCTTCGTCACGTCATCGGGTACAAGCTGTATAAAGGAAGCACCACACCCGACTTCAGTCAGTGGGCACGGCGAAGTGGCCAGGCGACGATCGCTAACTATGCGGCTTGTTTTCATCGTACAGGTCAGTTATAGCTTCTCAATCCGTAGTGATGATAGATTTTTGATTATTCTGCCGTGCCCTCACACCTGTTTTTTTATTTATTTATTGATACTGCGATCTTTTACAAGACCTTCGCAGGGGTGGGCACACAATACATAAATTCTGGAAACAACAAAAACGACCTCAGGAACAAGCAAACAATCAAGAACAATTGATCAACAATTTAAGATCAAGAAACAATGAAATGTAGCGGTACGACATTATAAAAAAAGTTAAAGGTGGCTTTCAAACCTTTTCAGTGAAGTTTGGGTTACTGCATCATTAGTTAGATTATTCCAGTCTGTAATCGTTCTGGGGAAAAAAGAGTACTTAAAGGTGTTATTTCGTGCGTTTAATGGTGTTACTGTAAAATCATGGCGTTGTCTTGTGTTGTACCCTGAGGAGAACGATATAATATTGGATGTGTCAATATTGTACTGACCTTTGATTAACTGAAATAAAAATTTTAGACGACAGATGCGATTTCTATGAGAGACTGGAAGCAAACCACTTTGATTAAGAAGTGCAGTGATAGATGTGCGGTTATATGAATTGTAAATAAACCGTGCTGCTTTCTTTCGGACTCTGTCTAATTTAGCAATGTTAGATTTAGTGAAAGGATCCCAGATTATGACGGCATATTCTAACATAGGGTGAATAATAGTGTTATACGAAAGTGAACGTACACTGGGGGGGCCGAGCTTCAGAGCACGTCGGAGGAAAAATAGTTTGCGTAGGGCATTAGCTGTAACGTTGTCAATGTGCTCTGTCCAGGAGAGGTTATTGCAGATCCGCAGACCTAGGTATTTGTAAGTATTCACTTGAGAGAGAACTTTGTTTTTAGCAGTATAGGTAAACAAAAGAGGCTTCTTTTTCTGGGTTATACGCATGAACACTGTTTTATCATAATTAACGCACATTTGCCATTGGTCACACCATGTTATTATCTTAGTGAAATCGTTATTTAACCGTACTTGGTCCTCAGTAGTAGTAATCTTTTCATATAACACACAATCGTCAGCATATAATCTAACAGAAACTGAGATGTTATCGACAATGTCATTAATAAAAATCAAGAAGAGGAGTGGCCCAAGAACAGATCCTTGGGGAACGCCGGAATCAACAGGAACTGGAGGGGAAGGGGAATTATTTACTACTACAAACTGACGACGGTTTCTTAAGTAGGCTGTAATCCATGCAAGTAATTTGTCATTTTTTAGTACATTACCTAATTTGTGAAGAAGTTTGTTATGCGAAAATTTATCAAATGCTTTTTTAAAGTCCATAAATATAGCGTCAGTCTGCTTTCCTTCATTTATTGCCTGCGCAAAATCATGTATAGTTTGTACTAGCTGAGTGGCAGTGGAAAATCCTCGTCTGAAGCCATGCTGTGCATTAGTTAGAAAATTGTTTTGTTCAAGAAAATCTGCTATATGTTTATGAATGATGTGTTCCAAGACCTTGCATGCTGTAGATGTTAACGATATCGGACGGTAATTCTGAATAGATGCTTTGTCTCCAGTTTTGTGAATTGGTTTGATTCTTGCCGTTCTCCAGTCATCCGGTAATGATCCTTCATTTAGTGATTTGTTAAATAAGATGCATAAGTACTTGGCACACCATTCTGCATAACGCTTCAGGAATGCGTTGGGAATGTCATCTGGTCCGGGAGATTTTTTTACATCAAGCTTCAATAATAAATTGAGAACACCTGCCTCGGAAATCACAACATCAGGAATTGAAGGCAAATTCACGGAATAGCAGGGAAGAGAGCTGTCATCCTGCGTAAACACCGATTTGAAGTAGTCATTGAAAGCCGTGGACACCAAAGCATCATCACGCTCACATATTCCATTTACTTTGAAAGTATCATAAGATCGTGAAGCTGGAGTTATCTGCCTCCAGAATTTCTCAGGGCATGTTTTAATGAAGGTAGGTAGCTGAGTAGAAAAGTACTTTTCCTTGTCATGGGCAATCAGCTGTTTGAGTTTTTCAGTTTGTTCATCAATGATCGTTTGGGAATAGTTTCCTGCTTTTAACCTTTTTTTCATTCTTTTTAGCTTTCGTTGTGAGCGTAATGTCTCTCGTGTTATCCAAGGGATACATTTTGGGGACTTTTTTGCAATTTTTGGAACGAAGCGTTCAATACACTGAAAGACAACACTTTTGAAAAATAGCCATAAGTCATTCACATTTCCATTAAAATTCATAAAGCGGTCATAATGAAAGTCGAGCATATCAAGAATAGATTCATCATGTGCACGAGAAAAATTAGGAAAGAAACCGACAGTATTTCGGCGATCAAAGTTTGCATTTATCAATGTCAGTACAACAGCTTTGTGATCAGATATACCGGTCGTTACATAGCATTCGACATTTTCTTTGACAGTACCATTTACAAAAAATAGATCAAGAATTGAATATGAACCATTGTGGACTCTAGTAGGATCTTTAACTACCTGAAGCAGGTCAAAGGCAATAGAAATATCAAGCATAGTTTGCTCAATGATGTTATTAGAATGCGAAAAGGCAGTCCAGTCTATGTTTGGTAAATTAAAATCGCCAGTCAACATTACCCTATCATTCTGTTTTATATGGCGCTCAATATATTTTTTTAGATTCACTAGGAGTGCTACAGAGGAATTGGGTGGCCTGTACACGGCTCCTAAAACGTAACGAACATTGTTTTTGTAAAATTTACAAAAGATGCCTTCTACATCGTCAATATCTGGCATTCTAAAGACTTGCAGTGAAGATTTGAACAGTATGGCCACTCCACCGCCCCTTCCATCTCGGTCTTTGCGAAAAACTTTGTAGTTTTGTGGTACGAATTCGCTGTCGAAAATATTTTTT
Organism: Amblyomma americanum; assembly: GCF_052857255.1. Classification (NCBI taxonomy): domain Eukaryota; kingdom Metazoa; phylum Arthropoda; class Arachnida; order Ixodida; family Ixodidae; genus Amblyomma; species Amblyomma americanum. The sequence continues at coordinate 120,999,531 of NC_135507.1, read as the reverse complement.
CCCAACCAGGTTTCAGTGAGTGCAGCGATTTCTACATCATACGTCAACAGCAGGCCCTCAAGTTGCGTAGCTTTGCAGACAATACTTCGACAGTTGACATTTATCAGTGTGAACCTTTTGTTCATAATATGCGTCTGTCATTCCCTCTTTTTAGATATACGATAGGGCTCATTCTTCACTTCGTCCCATCCGAACATAGCACCGTCGATAACCAGCTTATCAAATATCAGTTTGGCTTTAGCGCCGTTAGCCTTCTCCACTGCACAGCTTTGCCACAGCTTTTTTCTAATTTCACGAACTCGGCTGGAAAAGTCTTCAGCCACAGAGAATTTGGTTCCTTTCAGCCCCGAACAAGCCTGTAACACCGAAAGTTTTTCTCTGTAGTCCTGAAACTTCATAATTACGGGGCGGCTTTGATCTTTCTTCTTTTTTCCCAGCCTGTGACACCTCTCTATGCTATTGATTTCAACTTTCAATTTTTTTTCAAAGAGTTCTTTCCGGATCGCATTCTGAAGACTGGTAGGAGTTTCTTCGTCACCCTCCTCCAAACCATAAACAATCAAGTTATTTCTCCTACTCCTGTTTTCTAAATCATCAATTTTTTTTAGCATGTATGAATTATCTTGCTCAAGTTGAGCTACCGTTTCTTTTAGATCACTGACCACTTTGCTTATAGATGCCAGACAGGATAGTTTGTCTTCCAGGTTGGTAATGCGAACAGATAAACCTCCGATTTTATCCTCCAGCGTAGTCTGTTTTTCCAGCAACTGGTTAATAGAGGCAGTCATATTGGTTTGGCCTGAAACAAGCTGAAGCAACAAATCCTCCTGTGTTAGACGGGGGTTAGATTCAATGTCACCGCATGACAATAGATCTTCTGTGAATGACCGGACATCAGATAAAAAGTACGCAATGCATAGTGGGCAAGGCAGCAGCAATAGGCAGCGGTTATCGCTGCGGAAGCATTTAGTAGGCATATAAGAACAAACCTGAAGAATGAAGCAAAAATGGCTCCTGAACATCGTTTCCGATGCGCTGCTGCCGAGCCCACTGAAGATGAACGCAGATGCAGGGCTCCTTTTAAAGGCTTGGTGAACCACGTGCTCTGCCGTCCCAGACGTCGGGGCATGCGCAGAAATCCTGGCTGCCGGTTCGATGATTCTGTTGACGCTTGTCACATCAGCACGTGCCAGTAGGTCGTTGTTGATATCGGCGATGACGGCAGACAGTCCAGGCAAGCAGAAGACAGGTGGCTGCACTTGAAACAGGCCCACCAGCACCTGAAGAATGAAGCAAAAATGGCTCCTGAACATCGTTTCCGATGCGCTGCTGCCGAGCCCACTGAAGATGAACGCAGATGCAGGGCTCCTTTTAAAGGCTTGGTGAACCACGTGCTCTGCCGTCCCAGACGTCGGGGCATGCGCAGAAATCCTGGCTGCCGGTTCGATGATTCTGTTGACGCTTGTCACATCAGCACGTGCCAGTAGGTCGTTGTTGATATCGGCGATGACGGCAGACAGTCCAGGCAAGCAGAAGACAGGTGGCTGCACTTGAAACAGGCCCACCAGCACCTGAAGAATGAAGCAAAAATTGCTCCTGAACATCGTTTCCGATGCGCTGCTGCCGAGCCCACTGAAGATGAACGCAGATGCAGGGCTCCTTTTAAAGGCTTGGTGAACCACGTGCTCTGCCGTCCCAGACGTCGGGGCATGCGCAGAAATCGTGGCTGCCGGTTCGATGATTCTGTTGACGCTTGTCACATCAGCACGTGCCAGTAGGTCGTTGTTGATATCGGCGATGACGGCAGACAGTCCAGGCAAGCAGAAGACAGGTGGCTGCACTTGAAACAGGCCCACCAGCACCTGAAGAATGAAGCAAAAATGGCTCCTGAACATCGTTTCCGATGCATATGAGTGTTTTTGTTCTTGTAGACTTGTTCTGTGTGGGGATGTTGAGGAAAACCCGGGACCATCTGTCGAGGAAATGCTTCAGACGCTAGTGAATGGCCAACAGGCCATCAGAACTGATATTGCTGACTTGATAACTCGCCTTGAAACCACAGAAAAGAGGGTTACGAGCATTGAGGTTAGGCTGGCTAGTCTGGAACAGAAATCCGAAATTATTCCTAACACGACCAGCACCACTTCTGATGTCCAAATTATTATTGATAAAATGAAAGAAGCTCAACAGATAGAACACAAAAAGCTGGTCGACTTGGAAAATCGTAGCCGGAAGCCTAACCTTATTGTTTTTGGCGTTGAAGGCAGTTCAGATGAATCAGAATCGTCCTTGCGCAGTAAGGTTATGGAAGAAATATTCGAAGATAAGCTCAATGTAAAGTGCATGTCCATTAGCCGCATTTACAGATTTGGGAAACCTTCACCCAAAAGACCGATTAGTGTGCGCTTTGAAGATTACAGAGAAAAAGAGGCTGTTCAACGTAATGCTCGAAAGCTAAAGGGATCAGGCATGTCGGTCCAAAATGACTACTGCACAGAGACGCTCCGAAAGCGGAAGCTTCTCTGGGAAAGCGCCAAGAGCGAAAAAGATGAAGGGAAGAAAGTGAACCTATTTTATGATAAACTTCGCGTTGACGACGTCTTCTATGTATGGGATGACAACACGATGTCCCGCCTGGCACTACCGAAGAAAGCAGTTGCCTTGCCTGATAGCTAGCAAACAAAGTTGAGTGAGTTACGCATGGTTTCTTTGAACGCTAGAAGCATAGCAAATAAAACAGACGCTTTGGAGACACTTCTGATTTCGTACGATCCCCATATTTGCGTGATCACTGAGACTTGGCTGCACGACGATATAAATGATGATGAAATCGTACCACCGGGGTATCACCTGTATCGGCGTGATAGAGGCGCACGTGGTGGCGGTGTAGCAGTTGTTACGAAGGAATATGTTGATGTTACTGTCTGTGAACAAATTGCTGCGCACGAAAGTCTCTTGTTGAAACTTTGCCTTTTCGGAGTGAATTTTTTTCTGTGTGCGGTATATCGTGCTCCGGACGCTGATGACTTTTTCTTGGACCATTTATACGACCACCTCCAAGGGTTTGGCGGAAGGAATGTTGTCATCACGGGGGATTTTAACCTACCATCGATTCACTGGAGCTCCTTGAATTATGGAATTTCTAGATCAGCAGATGCAGTGCTAGATATGATGTTTTATTTGAACTTAGAACAGCGTGTTCGTGAATTCACTCGTGGCACTGCGATTCTCGATCTTTTATTCACCACTGAGTTCTTTCATAGTTCTGAGGTTTCAGTAGAAGAAGGAATTTCTGACCACAAGTTGGTATTTTTGAGGTGGCTATCGCAAAACCACACTAGGCAGAAAAAAATACAAAGAGTAGTAAAAGATTTTTCCAGGGCTGATGATGTTACAATCATTGACTACTTGGATATCCAGTTTGACAACGTGGTCAATAATGTTGAAATTTCCTGGAAAAAGTTTTGCGGCGCCATCAAATTTTGTGTTAATAACTATGTACCCTCAAGGAATCTTCGTAGCCGACGCTTCACTCCCTGGATTACCCGTGACATTATCCATACCAAACGTAAGATGAAGCGACTAAGGAGGCACCACAACACGACAACTACACGCTTCCATGAACTAAGGCAAGAGTTATTGGCAAAGGTTAGGGAATCTAGAAGTAATTACTTTGGTCATCGTCTTACTGCCTTCATAAAGAGCGATGCCAGAAAATTCTGGCGTCACCTAAATGGAAGCAAAAAGGAAATTAAGAAAATTAAAATCGGAGATGCAACAATATCTGATCCCCCTGAAATCGCCGAACATTTCAACGGTTACTTCCAGAGTGTATTCACTGCCGCAGAAGAATTCAGGGTTCATAGTACACACTCAGCAGGCGCGGATGATCTCGTGGTTTCTAGGGAAGGGGTCACAGCTATGCTTTTAAAACTCGATGCTAAAAAACCTTCTGGTCCTGACGATATACCGAATTCTTTTCTGCGACGGTACGCGGAACAACTATCTCCATTCTTAACAGATATCTTCAACTTATCACTTGCCACAGGGGAACTACCACATGACTGGAGGAAAGCACGTGTGGTTCCCATTTACAAAAATGGTGATTTCCTAGAAAGCCGCAACTTTCTATCACAGTATCGGCACGGTTTTAGGAAGCACATGTCAACTGTTACCCAACTTGTTTGTACTGTTCATGATTTCGCACAAGCTCTTGACATGAATGGCCAGCTGGATGCGCTGTTTTTAGACTTTTCGAAGGCCTTCGATAAAGTGCCGCATGGAAAGTTGCTGTACAAATTGGAATGCACTGGCCTTCCTTCCTGCGTTTTGCAGTGGATAAGGGCGTACCTTAGAGATAGGCAGCAGTTCGTTGAAATTATGAATTTCTCGTCAAAAACGCTTTCTGTGACTTCTGGTGTCCCCCAAGGCAGCGTCTTGGGGCCGCTATTGTTTTTGATATACATCAATGATTTGTCTGATGTCGTTCATGGTGGCGTTGCTATCCGATTGTTCGCGGATGATTGTGTGCTTTTTAAGAACATCACAGCACCAAATGACCATACAATATTACAAGCAAACCTAGAGGCTATTCATGAGTGGTGCATTCGATGGGGAATGCAACTAAATGCACAAAAAACAGTTCTGTTGCGAGTTACAAGGAAGAAAAATATCAGCACCTATTCTTACTTGCTTAACAACAATATTATAACAGAAGTAGACACGCATAAATATCTTGGTGTGACGCTAACAAATAAACTAACTTGGTCTCCGCACATATCCGCCATTTGTTCTTCCGCTATTAGTAAGCTGTGGTCCCTAAAGAGGAAACTTAAAGGTGCACCTGTCGAAGTTAATCTATTAGCTTATAATGCCTGCATTAGAGCCAAGCTCGAATATGCCTCCATTGTATGGGATCCGCACAATAAGAAGGACATATTGCAGCTCGAGCGAGTCCAAAGAAAGGCTGTCCGGTTTATTTTTAGCAAATATAAAAGGCACGATTCTCCTTCCTTATTGATGCGGCAACATAGTATAGGAACATTGGAATCCCGTCGAAAAATTAGTCGGCTCGCTTTTTTGCATAACTGCGTCTCAGGTACGCTGAGGTTAAACATGCCAGACTGTGTTAAGCCACATTGCACCAGGAAAACTCGACACACACACCCTCACTCCTTGGCCCCAATTTTTGCACGAACCAATACCTATAAGCATAGTTTTTTTCCCAGGACTACCAGTGAATGGAATTCCCTGCCTTCGCACACTTTCGCAGACTGTGACTTTGTTAAAGAACTGGAGCGTCAATTTTTGCGCTGTTAATTGTAGTTCGCTCGTTATGAATTTTTTTGTGTGAAATTTGTTTCTGAACAGCTGTATGCTTGTTATATGTGTACTCATGTTTTTGCCGCGGATGCCCCTCCTGCCTGGGCCATGTATATGTATGGTCTGCAGTATCTGAAAATAAAAAATAATAAGCCGCCAAAAACAGTCGAGGAATTAATGCAAGAAGCCTGCACGATTGACAAGACCCTCGACGTCCGTGCGCGGCAGTAAAACGGCCCTTCCTCTGTTTGTGCAATGTGTCCGGACACGACGACCACCACCAGCGACAGCTTGCGGGAAGTTATCCGCGAAATCGTCCGAGAGGAGCTACGCCGATTACTGCCGTCCTCCCCACAGCCGCGAACAGGGACTCTCATAAACGTGGTACAGGAAGAAGTGCAACAGGCACTTGGCACCCCGAGGGCCACAGAACCCCAGGCCATGACCTAGGCCACTGAAGTACGCCCTCCTCAGCTCCGACGACAACCCCTGCGTCCTCTCTGACATGAACAACTTGTTCCCGAACGCCGCCTCTCTGCCCCCGCCCGCCCAGCCTATGATCGACGCTCAAGCCCCAGGAAATGGGAAGCCTGGAGGACTTCCGACAACCGGCCGTTGTGCTTCCATTGCTATGAGGCCGGCCGTATTCTTCGTCACTGCCCGTACAGACGTATCGGCCTTCGAGGATTTGCCGTTGACGCCTCACGACCACGCTTCGGCCAACGTCCGCAGGAAATTGACGAGTGCATGCGCCGAGAGGAGTACACACTGAATCGCCTTTCCCACTCACCATCGCCGTCAACCTCGCTCTTTGCGTCGCCACGCCGCAGCTACGCAGCCGCAGTAAAAGGACGGTCTCCCATTCACCGTAGGGGAAACTAAAGACAGCTACCTATGGAGGTGAGGTTGATCACGAGCGACACGCCGAAGTTCCTCCACCGACCACGCCCAATGAAGAAGCTGCACCCGCTACGCCGCATGAAAGCGCTACGCTCGCTGCACCCACGCCGCACAAAATGCAAACCCTGACCACGAAGCGAACTGCTTTCAAAACGACGCCGCCACACAAAAAAGTTTCGACGACACACACCACCCGCGATTCCCATACGCGACGAAGCCGTGACCCGACGCCGAAGCCGAATTGCAATGCAAGAGCCAGGACATCCGAATATGAGGTGACAATCAACGGCCGGAAAGTTACCGCTCTTGTCGCACAGCATCCGATTGCTCGGTTATGAATGTAACATTCGCTGCGCAGCTGAGGAAAGTCACGACTGTTTGGGACGGCCCACAACTTCGCACCGCAGGGGGCTGCCTCATTACGCCATCAGGACGATGCACAGCGCGAATGACTGTCAAAGGACATACCAATCCTACGTCCTATGTTGTGCTACCGCAATGCTCCCGCGAAGTGATCTTGGGCACAGATTTCCTTAATAAGCATCAGGCGATCATCGACCTGCGATCCGAGCTGATCACGCTTTTGACGGACGAGGCCAGCCCTTCGATGAAAATATTGAAAACTCACGTTTCCCTGAGTGCCCTGGAGGAAGAAGTGAGCGTCCAACCCCGTTCAAGCGTTATTGTGACCGTAGGCGCCACGAAAGCCATTAACGCTGAAGCAATCATTGAGGGGAACATGCAGTTGCTTCTAGATCAAGGGATCTGCTTCGCAAAAGGCATCGCACATCTCCGCAATGGGCAGGCCGAAGTAGGGTTGCCTAACTTCAGCGAAGAATACTGGCGCATTAACAGAGGAACGACGGTTGCTTTCTTCGACGAAATATCCGACGTACGAGACCCCTTCGCCCGCTCCGACCCGTCCGCAGAAGATTCGCCTGACAAAGAAAACTCGGCCAATTTCGACATCAACCCTGCCCTGCCCAGAAACAGTCAAACCCAGATCCTCATTCTGCTTCGCAGCGACAGCGAGTGTTTTTCGCCATCGCCGAAGGTCCGACAAACGCCAATTGCCAAGCATTGCATTATAACCGACCAGCACGCCCGACCTCTCCGTCAAAGCACCTACCGTATGTCGCCGCGAGAACGACAAGCCATCCGGGACCAAGTGGAAGAAATACTGCGCGACGACATCATCCAGCCATCAAACAGCCCGTGGGCGGCACCGGTTGTTCTAGTGAGAAAGTAAGACAGCGCACTTCGATTCTGCGTTGATTACCGCCGCTTAAACAACATAACAAAGAAGGTCGTCTGCCCCCTCCTCCGCATCGACGACACACGGCAAGTATTTCTCATCGATGGACCTCAAGAACGGCTACTGACAAATTGAGGTCAATGAAAGCGATCGCGAGAGGACGGCATTCGTCACTCCGGATGGGCTCTGAGTTGAAGGTGATGCCATTTAGTCTCTGTACCGCGCCAGTGACGTTTCAGCGAGTGATGGATGCAGTACTGGCAGGCCTGAAGTGCCAAATGTGTCTGGTATATTTAGATGAAGTCATTTTCTTCGTCTCGAACCTCAAAAGACTTCGAGGAGTACTAGACGCCATCAAGTCGTCTTGCCTAACCGTGAAAACAGAGAAGTGCCACTTTGCCTATGAAGAGCTGCTGTATCTAGGCCACATCGTTAGCAAGGAAGGAGTACGCCCAGACGCGCAGAAAGCAGCAGCTATTGAGCAGTTTCCGCCACCGTCCGATAAGAAAGCAGTGAGCAGATTCCTCGGACTGTGCGCATATTACCAACGAATTGTGAAAAACGTTTCGCGCATTTCCGAGCCCGTAAAAAACTGACGAAGGCAGACATGCCATTTAAACAGGAAGCCCTGCTAGCAGAAGCCTTCAAAGTTCTTCAGAATCGTGTACAGCCCCACGGATTCTCGAGCATTTTAATAAAACCGCCGATACTTAAGTTCATCCACAATGTCCTTCTGGGACGTAACGTGTTTCGAACAACTAGCAGCCTGAAAATGGTGGTTACATATATGTTCTTGTGCTGCCTGCGTGGTTGTATTGTGCTGTTTAAGTGTTCCGAAGTGTTACCGACGCAAGCAGCGTGGGCCTAGGCGCCGTCCTCTTTCAAAGAAGCCACGGGCGGGAGAACGTCATCGCATACGCTATCCGTTCCCTTTCAAAAGCCGAAGCTAACTATTTGACGACTGAGAAGGAGTACCTTGCCATCATCTGAGCTACTTCGAAATTCTGCCCCTAGCTGTACGGACGACCGTTCAAGGTAGTCAGAGATCAACAAGCGCTATGCTGGGTTGCCAATTTGAAGGACCCCTCTGGCCGCCTCTCTCGATGGAATCTGCGCCTCGAGGAGTTCGAAGTCACCGTCGTTTACAAGTCCGGACGCAAACACTCTTACGCCGATTGCCTGTCACTAGCCTCTGGAGGTGTGCCACCACCGGACGACGATGAGGACGCCTTCCTGGGACGCATCAGCTCCAGCTCTTTTGCCCAGCAGCATCGCTCTGACCACGACCTGAAGCGCCTCATTGATTACTTGGAAGGCAATGTTTCTTCGCCCCCGCCTCATTCAAGCGAGGACGGTCTTCCTTCTGTGTACAGAATGATCTCCTCGTGAAGAGCTTCTCACCGAACAAAACAGCCTACCTCCTTGTTGTAGCTGCTTGTCTCCACGAGGAAGTTCTACAGGCTTCACACAACCAGCCGACAGCTGGACATCTCGGGTTTACTCGCACCCTCAGCCGCATTCAAGGCAACTATTACCGGCCCCGATTGTCTGCCGATGTCGCACATTATGTAAAAACATGTCGAGATTGTCAGCGGCGAAAGACCCCTCCCACCCGACCAGCAGGATTTATGAGTCCCATGAACCCCCCTCAAGGCCGTTTCAGCAGATCGGCATGGACTTTCTTGGTCTTTTCCCAAAGCCAATGTCTGGAAATACGTGGATCATCATTGCGACCGACTACATGAACCGCTACTCCGAGGCAAAACCCCTTCCGAACGGAACAGCAGCAGAACTCACCATATTCTTCGTGCAGTGCATTCTTCTGCGACGCGGCACCCCCATGTGGTCGTCACAGACAGAGGAACAGCATTCACTGCGGGACTAACGCAAGCCATCTTGAATTACAGCCAAACCAGTCACCGGATGACAACTGAATACCATCCGCAGACAAACGGGCTGACCGAGCACGCAAACAAAACCATCGCCGATATGCTCGCCATGTATGTCGATGCCGAGCACAAGACCTGGGACGCCATCCTGCTTTACGTCGTCTTCGCCTACAACACCGCAGTGCAGGAGGCCTCCCAGATGACGCCTCTTAGGCTCGTCCATGGCAGGGAAGCAACGACCACCCTAGACGCCATGCGGCCCAACGTTACCGAAGAAGAGAACGTCGGCGTCACCGCCTACCTTCAACGCGCAGAAGCTCGAGAAGCCTACAAGGATCCGGCACCTGATGGTAGCACGTCTTTCACCAAGCAACCCTTCTTCATACATTGCCCGGACGCAGGGATCGTGCCATCGATTTGTACTGGACTTTATCAAATCAGCCAACCTTTTTCCATTCATTTAGATCATTCATCACATCTTCACCCATCATTGATGCCCTGAGGCAATAAATTTCGCTTTAAAAAAAAAAGAAGCCAGAAGGCTTGCCCGAATACGGATCAAAGACCAGCAGCGGACTGACACCAGACGCTACAATCTACAAAGACGCAACGCGGAATACAAGCCAGGGGACCAAGTCTGGGTTTGGACGCCCATTCGCCGCCGTGGACTGAGTGAAAAGCTTTCACGCCGCTATTTCGGCCCTTTCAAGGTTCTTTATCGCCTAGCTGAACTAGACTATGAAGTCATTCCTGACGCAATATCTGTATCCAAGCGACGCCGCGTACGACTAGAAGTTTTCCATGGTGTCCGTCTGAAGCCCTACTATGCGCGCTAAAGGACGCTGCATTTCCACACCCTGTGTTTATTTTGATGCGATCCGTTTTATTTGTTCCTAGTCGCATTATTTGCTTTAATGCATAGGGTCGATGCTTCTTTGAGAGGGGAGTAAGGCCGCGAATATTTGCAGTGTTTTTCTTTCATTCTTCAAATATGCCGCAACGCCATTTTATAGCTTGATTTGCGGCGCAAGACGGGACTAGAATCATCTCGATTGATCGCAGCCAGGCAGAGCTGATTCTACGTTGTTCCAGAATGTTCTAGTAACTTTGTACGCTTTGTGTTGAAAGTTCGCTATCAGCTTTAAATTGAGCACAGCCGACAGCGGCGGGTATTTTGTTCGACGACCACCGAGCACGCTTGTCGGTTCACCGCCGCCGCGTGATTCAGTCCACTGTGGGCGCAAATCAGCCCAATAAACAGTTTTCTTTTCGAAGAACTTTTCGACTGCCGTCACAACTACGTGACGATATATAGGAAGACAGTGGCAGAGAATCACATGCAGTGAATGTAACATGGCGTAAAGAGACATGAAATCGATAAAACACATAACAGGCTGACAAAGATGGAAGACGATGGAATCTAACAAGAGCTGGTAAAAGAATGAAACTTAAACTGGATGATATTGTGACGAAGACGACGACAAACAGTGCTGTGGCGCGGGCAGGGGCGGTCGCGCTAGGCCAGCAGCCACTAAACATCTCGTTGCCATCGATCATCGCGTCTTTCTTTGGCTGGCCGCCAAGTTACATTTGATGTAGCTTGCGGAGTATCATCGGCATCATGGTCCGAGGAGCTTCGGCGTCCTGCGTCAGGCGTGGTCGTCCGCCGTGAGTGCTTCGCCTGCGTCGCCCGGCCGTACGTGCCCCAGCCTTTCAGAACCGAACTGACCTCGCCGTTGTTCCCCCCTGCGCCGGCCCCGCCCGACCACTCAGCACGACGAACTGAACCCGACGCAAGGACATGACCTATGGACCCCTCGGACCCGAGAAGCCGCTTACATCTGAAGACGCCGTTCCCTTCCCACGCCGTTCGGAGCGTCCTGGGGCCTCGACCGCCGGCTCCTGGCGACCTGCGGCCCGGAAGCTTCGTGGACCAGGCATCATTCAGCCATCTCATTCATCGTGGCGGCCAGCACCCCACCACTTTATCGTTCCTGTCCAACCATTCTCTTAACCCCATTACCACTTCGCGCGTCTCGTTGTCACAGATCGGTACGATCGCTCAGTTTCCCCGGGTAGTACGACGAAGACGACAACGAAATGTGCAGTGGCGCGGGCAGGGGCGCTCGCGCTAGGCCAGTGGCCATTAAATCACTTCATTGCCATCGATCATCGCGTCTATTTCTTCGGCTAGGCACCACGTAACAATGTCATCATCATCATCAGAGTGATACGCCAACTGCAGCGCAAGGGCCTCTCCTATGCCTCTCAAATTAACCCTCTCTTTTGCCAGCAGCGGCCACCGTGTCCCCGAAAACTTCTAAATCTCAACCACCTAACTTTCTCCTGCACACTGCTAAGCTTGGTTGATTTGGAAACCACTCCGTTCTCCTTTATGACCAGTGGTTATCTTGCCCTCGCATTACCTGCCCTGGCCATGCCAATTTGTTCGTCTTTATTTCGACTAGGATGCCACTAACCCCCATTTGTTTCCTCACCCACTCTGCTCGGTATCGATCTTTTAACTTTACAACTATCATTTCTGTTTCCAAAGCCACCTGCGTTGTCATTACCATAAGCTGAACCATTTTCCTTGGCCTGCATACTACATGTTTCAGGCCCATAGGTGAGTACTAGTAACACACAGCTGTTGCCTATTTTTCTCTTGAGGAATATTGTGCAACTCCCATTCATGACCTGAGACAACCTGCCATACGGGCTGCACCCCATTCTTATTCTAATTATTTCCCTTTCATGACCCGGGTCTACAGTCACTACCTGGTCTAACTAGACGTATTTGCTAGCACTTTCACCATCCTCCTACCAATTGTGAACTGCTGTTCCCTTGCTAAATTGTTGAACGCAAACTTTGGTTTTTCTGCATGCCAATTTTTAGACCCACTGTTCATTTGTGGCTGTCGAATTCATTGATCATGCTTTGCACTTCATCTCCTCAGTGACTTATCAAGGCAATGTAAACAGTAAATCGCATATTGTTTGGTATTCTCCATTAACACTTATCCAAGACTGTTCCTAATCCAGGCCTCAAAAAACCTCCTGTAAACAGGCTGTGAATAGCACTGGGTAGATTGTGCCTCCCTGCCTGACACCCTTCCTTATTCTAATTTCATTGCTGAATGCACGCAGAGCTATGAAAGCTGCGCAGTGATTATAGAAATATTCCGGTATAAGATTCTTCCACACTCTTGATTCCGCAATTCCTCCATGCGAGCTGAGGTTTGCCCTGAGTGAAATGCTTTCTCGTAATCAATGAAGGCTACATATATACCAGATTCATTTACCCTCGCACGCAGGCTGCGGGAGCGCTCCTAATCTCGACACCAGTCGCCATATGTCGGCGCGCGTGGCACGTTGGACTGCGATCGGGTCGCGCCGGCGGCGCGTAGAATGCGTGTTTACGTGTTCTGACGTATGTGGGTGTGTGCTGTGCATCACTACTCACATTTTCCCAGACCGTTCTACGGTTATTTGACACACTGTTACGCACTGTTACACACTGTTACACACATGCGAGGGTAGTCGACCAGGTACGGTGTGAATAGAAAACCGGTACTTACAAGCACATTTCTGCGCTGGCGTGCCGTTTGTTGCCGTTTTTTACGTACGCTACCAGCTATGATAATTTTATGCATCAGATTGTATATTTATTGATTTGACTGACTGGTGCAGTGATGTGCAAGCGGTAACCGGATCGGCCAACTGCTGATCGAAGGTTGTCCAGGCGAAGCGTGTGTTTTCAATCACCTGTATTTCTTAAAAATCCGTGAACTTAGCTTGCTATTGTTCCCGTAAACACATTTCGTGCATGGGGATGTAAGCACCACCGCCACCAGCCTAAGTCTCTATTTCCGTATGTATCTCAGATGGGTCCGCGGGGTAAAGGGCTGACCGTACAGTATCTCTTTGCAGTTGGTACCTACCTGAATCACAGCAATATATACACGATTTTATTACATTGTATGGCTCGTGGCCAAAGGGCTACGCGACGCTGTCACATGCGCCGAGTGCTTCCAAAGAAAATAAACGCGACTTCGGTCCGCAGAATTTGTGAAACCTGGCCTCTCTGCTGATATTGATTCAATCTTGGATAAATTAAGCGAGAATACGTTTGTGTGCGCCAGACAGTATAAATCATGACAAAATTTGTTTGCTGTTAGCCCTGTGACTCATTTGTGCTCACAACGATAATTTGTTGTGACCGGCGCCCCACGTAGCTGGCGACAAGAAAGCCCCATTTGTGGTGGGTGCTTTATGGCCGGCAGGCAGGATTTAGAGCGTATTGGAATTGAAATTGCATGCTCGCTGTGCACATATTACTTGGTACTGAGCAAAAAATCTTTCTCTGTGATGCAACACCAAGACAGTAGCGATATAAGCGCGAGCGCGTGCTAATCGCCGGCACAATTAACGTGAATGCCGAACTAAATGTCATGATTAACGCATCAGTTTTATCCCTTTGATAAAGCAAAGACCTCCTGCAATACAACCACGCTGTGGAAGTATGCTGGACGACGTTTTTTTAACGACCGAAGGGAAGTAAATCGCGGCTATATGCAGGCGCGGACGCGGAGCTGCCGCCGCCCCGCAGTCCCCAAAGAAACGCCCGCAACGCGGCGCGCCAGTCGGCGGAAAATGGCCGCGCCCGAGAGCGGCTCTTGATTCCGGTTTATAGGGGTTGGTCGTATACTCCGCATTCCTCTATCACTTGATTAACAGTGTGAATAAAGTCTATTGTCGAGTATCCTTTACGAAAGTCCGCCTGATCAATTGGCTTATTGAAGTGTTGTGTTGTGGTGGGTTCAGTGGAACATCTGCAGCTATTGCGAGCATGCGCTAAGCGGAATGTATAGAAAATCTCTCTGCAGAATTTTATAGAAATGTGAAAAGTGATCGGTAGTGTAAAAGGCCTAAAACGATAGTTTTACTATATAGTGATACCAAAGAAAAATTTTTTTAAAAATGGCCACTAGTAAGAGCTTCGAAGAAAGTCGGCTAGAATCTGCAACCATCCTTGGCTGGGCAAGGTGGTCGCCTAAAACGATAGTTTTACAACATAGAGATAACAAGGAAGAGAAATTTTAAAAACGGCCACTAGTAAAAGCTTTGAATAAAATCGGGAAGCCTCTGCAACCATCTTTGGCTGGGCAAGGTGGTCGATGTTCCGAACCAATTGAATAAAGATGTCAGCCTTCTTCTCAGGAAAGAGAGATTAGTTGAAATGTGATCAAAAATCCTGTTTTTGTATTAAGTTGACTACATTTAAATAAATGTACAGTCTGTTTAAAACACCTGCTGTCTTTAAAAACCTAAATATCTGTGGAATGTCAACATGGGTCGAATGGTGTGTGTTCATTGTCAAAATTTTTTAAATGTTTTTTCCTCAGTGTTGGGAATATTCTGCATGAAAATAAAACATGGCTTGCACTTACCACATCATCACTAAATTTACATCGTGGCTTGTATTGCTTTGTCAGTAGGAATTTATGTCTGAAGTATGTGTGTTCTATACGAATACGGCAGGTAATCGCTTACTTGAAACGTTACTAGCAGGTGCAGGTCTTCCATTCTCTTACTTTACTTTTTCCCAAGTGGACAGCCATTTCTTTCTCATGTTACAATACAATTAGCTAATGCAGTCTTTAAGCGGCAGGTTTACTTTTTTATTTTATTTCCTCGAGCTATAGGGGCGCAAAGGTCTGCTCTTTCGTTGCCTTTATTTCTGAAACGAGTCGGTGCCCTGTAGAGTTTTATGTTCTTTCCTTGAGTGCTGGCTGTTATGTTGAACATGATGTCACCAAGCATAGGAGTGATCCCTTTTCTAGAGTGGACCGCTCTAAGTAAACATAGAGAGTCTGTAAATAATACTGCTTGTGAGTTCCTGGTTGACTATCTTTTTTGCTGGCAACACAGATGGCATAACGTTCAACAGTGAAGATGGGTGCAAAATGTGGAAGCGTTACTTTTTCATATTAATTCCCTTGTAATAGTGCGGATTAAACGAAAACATATGTTTTTAACCATCAATATACGAAGCTGTGAAACAACTGTATTTTTCCTCGAGTGCAAAAAATTATTGCATTACATATTATTGTTGATTTCGCTTTTTGCGGGACTGTGTAAGAGTGAAATCACAGATTGCAGAAAAATTTTACTATAGATGCTGTGGATCTCGTCTTTTAGCAGTGCCAGGTA
This sequence comes from Amblyomma americanum, assembly GCF_052857255.1. Lineage (NCBI taxonomy): Eukaryota > Metazoa > Arthropoda > Arachnida > Ixodida > Ixodidae > Amblyomma > Amblyomma americanum. Next base: position 120,983,952 of record NC_135507.1, on the reverse strand, counting down.
ATGTGTCTAGTACACAAAGGTTTTGACACATCTCTTCAGAACCGATAAGCAATGGCCCGGTAATTTGTCTTTTTTTGATAAACACTGGTCCAGAATCGCACTTTGTAACAATAGGGTAACAGATGTATCTCGGTATGGAATATATTTTTATAATATGAGCTGTGAGCATGTTTCTTTTGTCTGCAAGTGGTGATACATTGGTTTCTCCATACAGACTGTTCTTGAATGTCGTTCTGTTTGCACCAGTTGAAATACGTATTCGTAAGCTGTGTGCTTATTCGTGTGCATGGGCCATCGTTCGCACCTCAATGCCAACAATGCCAACAACTCTGACTGCCAACAATGGCCCTAAGCAGAGTCCCTTAATAATTTTACTGGTCATGAAGCTTCGCCGTCACGCTAAGGGAGAGCTTTGTGCGCTGCCTGCGGCGGCTGCAGTGCGGCGCTGCGTGTGGCCGGTGGGCAGGCTTTGAGTGGGGAACAGAGAGAGGTAAAAACTCGCGAAAGTAGCGTACGGCGGCGGGGAAGACATGCAGTGCGATCCGGAGGGCAACTGTCGCAGTCAGAAAGCGAACGGTTAGAGCGGAGGAGGGTTCTGGTAGTCGGTGACTTGAACGTAGCGAGGGTTTAGAGAGGCGTTTTGACGACAGTGAAGGCGGACAGGCGGGTGCAAGTGGAGGCCCAATCAGGGAAGTGCATGGTAGATGCAATGGGGAAAACCCAGGAGGTGATGGGGGCAGCATGGATGGCGAACACCTTGTCGTTATTCATGCTGGTCTCAACGATGTGCTGAAGGGGAGGAGCCAGAATCTCGAGAAGCAGTTAGAAGTAAGGATGCGTAGGCATAGAGAGGCCTCTGAGAGTCTGCATGTGTCCATATGCACAATCCCAGATGTCCAGAGGCAGGCTAGCGAAGCGGAAAGGAGGATCGCTGAGGCTCACCGCGCTATTAGGTAAGTGTGTCGACGACTAAGATACGGTGTAATGGAAGTTAACAGGGATGTGTACCAGGCCAGACCCCACCCTTTTGCACAGGATGGCATTCACTATGGTGGTGCCACTGGCAAGAGGGTGGGTAGTAGGATAGGTCGTCAGGCAACAGCTTTTTTGGGGGGACCCAGAGCTCTGAGGGAACCAGTGTAGAGAAGGAAGAAACAAGATCAAAGGGACGATGGAACCATTGGAGAAGAAATAGACACAAGCGCCAGGGCCAAGTTAATTCACATATATGTTTCATTAACATGCAAGGCGGCAGGAAAAGACTGAAATAGGAGGAAATAGAAGAACAGTCAAGGAAGGAGGCCCCGCCACGGTGCCTCAGTGGTTAGGGCGCTCGACTACTGATCCGGAGTTCCCGGGTTCGAACCCGACCGCGGCGGCTGCGTTTTTATGGAGGAAAAACGCTAAGGCGCCCATGTGCTGTGCGATGTCAGTGCACGTTAAAGATCCCCAGGTGGTCGAAATTATTCCGGAGCCCCCAACTACGGCACCTCCTTCTTCCTTTCTTCTTTCACTCCCTTCCTTATCCCTTCCCTTACGCGGTTCAGGTATCCAACGATATATGAGACAGATACTGCGCCATTTCCTTTCCCCAAAATCCAATTATTATTATTATTAAGGAAGGAGGAATTAATGGTATATGGTTTAGAGGAAACGCATTTTAGAGACATGGAGAAACCACCCTGTAACCCAGACTACGCATGGGAATATTGTAATAGAACACAGGGCAGCAGAAAGGGGGTAAAATTGGGGCATTCATGCATAAAAAAATAATTTCCAAAGGGTGAAACTGGGATGAAAGGAACATTTATGGCTAAAAGGAAAAGTGGCAGGGGAGCAAACACTGCTTGGCTTTGTATGCCCGTGGACAGGAGCTAGTGCCGAAGAAGAAAAAAGCAAAATGTTAGAATGTATTGCAAGCGACATTGATGAGCTAGGAGGGCAGGGCGAGATAATTATATTAGGCGACATAAACGCACATATAGAAGACCTGGATGGGTACACAGATTCGACAGGAAGCATGCTGCAGGACGTGTGTGACAGGCATGATTTAGTTTTATGCAACAGTACCGAGAAGGGTGAAGGGGTCATAACATGGGAGTCAGGGAGTCTGCACTCGGCGACAGATTATGCGCTATTGTCACAGAGGATGTATAATAGATTACGGGTAACGACCATAGATGAACATGATTCCAGAAGTCTATGTAGTGACCACAAGCGTATCAAGTTTAGTTTCAGAAGAGAAACCAAAGCAGGGCTGAAGCGAGATGAACAATCAGAGGGGAATTTTTACTCAGAAAAGCAATCGGAAGCAGCAGCCAAAGAAAATGAAAAGTAATATTGGAGGATAGTGAAAGAGAATGGACTTATACCAAATTAACTCGATCACTGGAGCTAGAGATAGCTAAGGTGCGAGTAAAGCTGAAAGGGAAAACATGCAAACCCAAGAGTTAGAGGGGTCTAGAGGTCAAGAGGGCGATAGAGAAACGTCAGGAAGCGTCCATGGAACATAGATATTGAAAGCAGGGGGAAAAAGAAGTTCAAGTAGACAGAAAGTTCAAGTAGACAGAAAATTGGATACCTTCATAAAACGTAGAAGGGAAGCATTCTATTTGATTAATGAGAAAATTAGAAGAAAGGGTGCCCAATGGATGTCAAAAGTAAATAAAAAGAATAGAAAAGCAGCTCAAAACTTCTTGAAGCATCTAAATGCAATGAGTATTAAGACTAGGCTAGAACGAAGGCTAATTGTTACAGATCACGGTATTCGACTAGAAGGGGATGAAGCGATAAAACACATAGGATCAAGGATGACAGAAAAATTTAAAGAAAGAAAGGTTGCACATAATTTATCGAAGGACGATACACCGGTCACTGCAATAGCTTCACTTGAGCAGAGCGAGTGGGAAAGGGCAGAGAAGAATGTTCCTAGTGGCACGTCAACAGGACCAGGTTGTATACCGATAATGTTAATAAAGATGCTAGGACCAAAATTCAAGCAAACATTAATACAGGTAGTGAATAAAATTATAGTGGTTGGGAAAGTCCCCGAATAATGGCGATTAAGTAGATTGAACATGTTATATAAGGGAAAGGGGGACAAAGCTCACGTAAGTAACTACGGTCCCATAACAGTGACATCTGTGGTGTACAGGGTGGTGATGCAGATTATAAAGGACAGATTGCAGGCTTGGGGGGAGAACGAGGGGATTCTAGGGAAGCTACAAAATAGGTTCCGGAAACAAAGGAGATTAGAGGACAATCTGTTTTCATTCACGCAGTGTATAGAAATGGCTGAAAAGGAACACAGGCCCCTATGGCTAGCATTTCTGGATAATAAGGGATCCTACGACAACGTTATTAATGAGTATCTGTGGGACATACTGTGCACATTCGATGTGAAAGATGGAGTAATTAATCTTTTAAAAGATATATATAAAGGTACCAGAGTGCTTATAAAATAGGAACAAAATAAATCAGAGTCTGTAGAGATACAGCGGGGGCTTAGGCAAGGATCTCCTCTGTCTGCTTTGTTGTTCATGTTGTACCTGCAAGTGTTGGAGACCAAGCTAGAGAGGAGCGCACTAGGCTTCAACCTTTCTTTTTTAAAGCAAGGAGAATTGATTGAACAGTCATTACCGGGACTATTATACGCCGATGATATAGTGCTAATGACTGACAACAAGGAAGATTTACAGAAGTTGATAGACATATGTGGTAGAGAGGAAGACCGATTAGGTTTCAAGTTTAGTAAGGAAAAATCTGCAGTCAAGATATTTAATGATGAGGTCGGCGAGCATAGAATACAGTTCACGCTAGAAATAGTGGATGAGTACAAGTATCTTGGGGTGTGGATAAATAACGGTGCTGAGTGTCTGACAGAGCATAAAAATATGTAATGAATAACGCTGGTAGGAATGCAGCTGTCATGAAAAATAGGGCACTGTGGCATTACAATAGGTTTGAAGTGGTAAGAGGGATCTGGAAAGGGGTGATGGTTCCTAGCATGACTTTCGGTAATGCGGTCCTGTGCATGAGTGCAGATGTTCAAGCAAGGATGGAAATTAAACAACGTTGCGTAGGGAGGCTAGCTTTGGGAGCACATGGCGATATACCAAATAAGGGGGTACAGGGTGATTGATATGGGATGGGCGTCGTTCGAAAGCAGAGAAGCTAGCAGTAAGACAGCATTTGAGAAGCGATTGTTCAAAATGTTAAAGTTTTCAGATACCTGTATATATGGAATGTTGATACGAAATGGAGAAAGCGAACTAGAAAATTGACAAGCAAATATCTGAACAGCAGTAGGGGGCAAATCAGCAATTACCGGTTATGAAAATGGTTAAAGAAACAGAGAGAACTCTGTGGAAAACAAACATGCTGAAGAAATCAGCACTGGGAACACACAGGATTTTTAAACAGGAAATTGCCAAAGAAAACATCTATGACAATTGTAGGGGAAGCTGTTTGGTGCTTGAGGCCAGAATGGGAGTTTTGCGGACTAAGACATTTAGAATCAGGTACCACAAGATAGACACATTATGCGTTGCGTGCGGAGAGGAGGAGGAAACGGCTGAACACTTGATACATTTGTGTAAAGGGCTTCACCCTACAGTGGAAAGCAGCGGGGCTGATTTATCGAAGGCATTGGGGTTAAGGACAGTGAAAGGAAGATAGATTTTAAGAGGGTAGAAATAACCAAGTGAGGGTTATTTGATTGGTGGCTAAAATCAAGGGAAGGGTAAAATTTCATAAGTCAACGCTAGGTGCTTGAGCCACCGCCCGATTTAAAGGGTTAAGCCGTATCCATCCATCCATCCATCCATCCATCCATCCATCCATCCATCCATCCATCCATCCATCCATCCATCCATCCATCCATCCATCCATCCATCCATCCATCCATCCATCCATCCATCTATCCATCCATACATACATACATACATACATACATACATACATACATACATACATACATACATACATACATACATACATACATACATACATACATACACACACACACATACATACACACACATACATACACACATACACACATACATACATACACACATACATGCATACATACATACATACGTACGTACATACATACATACATACATACATACATACATACATACATACATACATACATACATACATACATACATACATACATACATACATACATACATACATACATACATACGTCCGTCCGTCCGTCCGTCCGTCCGTCCGTCCATCCATCCAGGCTTTGGGGATGTGAGAACGAAGGCGGCAGCTGCTGTGAGTGCGAAGTAGCGTAGCATCATGGGAGCTAGCAGTTTTTGCTTCTCCCTGTTGCCTTTCTCATAAAATGTGCCCTGGGTGCGCTTAAAGTCAAGTCAGGATGCCGCGTACTAGTTGCGTACCTGGATGCCGCTCCGGGTGAAGTGTCGATGCCCAGTGACAGCGACCGGCGTAAAAAATGGAAGCGCGCCATACCCAGCCAAGAAACTTCTGGCTTCAGTTTTTACACCCCGCATGTGCGTGTCTTTGAAGAGCACTTCGATGCGAGTGACATTGTGCGTGCACCAAAGTTGCTCCTCAAGTTGCAAGATATTGGCTGTAAGAAAGCGCCTTCTCCAACTCATGTAAGTTACGCATTTTTTTGTTTCGTGACAAGTTTATATGCAACTTTTCATTAGATATGAGCAACACTACTGCAAGTTTTGTGTTTTTTCAAGTCGACACACTGGCTGTGCTCTTCGACGATATTCATTTAGAGCCTGCTGACTGCATGGAAGGCCACAGTAGCACAATGCAGCCCATGTCATCCAAGGAGTGCACTCTAGATCATCTTCCTGGCTACGTGGTCAAGAAGTTTGTAACGATGGCTTGCTTGTGCTGTGTCCAAACCTTAAAAAGTTCAACTCGGAAGCGAACCGATTTGACACCGATAAGATCAAAACGCTATCTACAGGTACCTTCCGACCGTTTGGTTGGCAAATTTAAAATTGTAGAAGGCTATGTGGAGGAGTTCACAGTAGAGAAAATTGCATGTCCTAATCTCTAAATGAATATTTTTGAAAGCATATTGCATGGCAATAGAATTCTCTCTGCTAGCGGGGGCTGTCCATCACATTTTGTGGCAAGCATTGCAGAAATGTTCATTTCTTTCTGGGATGCCGGCTGCATTTTGTCACCAGATTAAGAAACAAGAAGTCCAGGGAATAATCGCGTCGGTCTTGTCCGGCAAGTGGAGGAAAAAAGATGAGTTAAACATTGCTAAACGGTTCCGAGTTATATAGCTGTGTCACGCCTGTGCAAAATAAAAAGATTTGTATAGTTTTCGCTTTAAAAATTGTCCTGTTCTCATGAATAAAACTGGTTTAGTGTCGGCTTAGTATCATAAGTGTACCGGTTTAGTAGTGATGGGAGATTATGTTTTAGTGACTGGTTTTTATAATTAGTGCGGAAGCGCGAGACGAACCAAATTTCAGAGTTTCTTGCTGAAACGGTACTTTCGTGACGTTTTAATAACGCGGTGGCAATTAAGAAGTTATGAAAGAAACCTCGCGAAAGATAAAATGAGCGTAAAATACGGAATTCCTACAGACGCGACACGGGGATGATATTATAGGCCGCGAATATGGGACTGGTGTGAGAGAGGTATTCGTGGTTTGCAATGCAACGGATGAATCTTTTTTGCAGGACGAAGATTTTGTCCATAATAGTGGTTGTTGTGGTTCCCCAGAAAAGATGGAAGTAGTAGAATTGTGAGGCAAATAATGCATGATATAGTTGAAGCTTAATTTGTATTGGAAGGATTGTCCGGCAACGTGAGACAGCGCCAACTGCCTTGGAGATTTTCTTGCATATCTCTACAACATGCAAATCCCAGTTTAGATTACTGTTGAATATAACTCCTAGTATTTTGTGTGACTCCACTATTTCAATATTCAGGCCTTCATAGGTGATTGGACGGTTTAATTGATATACTTTATTTTTCGCTCTTAAAATCATTACCTTCTTCTTTGTTGGGTTGACTTTCAGTCCGTTTAACTTTGACCATGAGGACAACTTTATAAGAAAGTTTTGGCACTGTTCTCTCAACACATTTTCATCTGGACCGGGCATAAGTATTGAACAGTCGTCAGCGTATATGATGAATTTAACTGATTTGTCAATGTTTTCAATATCATTGACAAACACATTAAACAACAGCGGTCCAAGTAGGCTTCCTTGCGGAACACCGTTAGTGACTGGTAGAAAGCTTTATCGATGGTTGCCCAGGCTTACCATTTGTGTTCTGTCGCTTAAATAGCATTTAATTAATTCCAGGGGTGTTCCACGGACACCGTGCCAAGAGAGTTTTGTTATTAGGATGATGTGGCTTAAGGAGTCAAAAGCTTTCGTGAAGTCTACGAAAAGGCCAAGGGTAAAGAAATTTCTGTCAATGTTATCCAAGACAGTCTCTTTCAGTGTTAGGAGAGCAGTTTCGGTTGATTTCCCTGCTCTGAAACCATGTAAGTCATCGCTGAAAACATTTTTTAGTGTAAAATATTTCATGAGACGGGTGAACATAAGGTTTTCCAGCCCTTTAGAAAAGACGGGAAGGATGCTTATTGGCCTGTAATTGCCCACGATGTCCTTATCACCACCTTTAAAAATGACCGAAACTCTAGACCATTCCATTTCGTTGGGATAGACGCCAGATTCAAAAATTAAGTTAAATATGTGCGCCAATACTGGAAGAAGCAATTCCAGTACATGTTTTACTGGCTTGATTTGTAGATTATCGCAGTCTAAAGCAACGCTGTTATTTAGGCTTTTGAAAGTTCTGGACACTTCTGTTTCGTCAGTGGGTTCCATAAAAAGACTGCTTATGGGGCTGCAAATTATATTTTCACCCTGTGTCACGGGGTGTGCTGTTGCGCCTATGGAGACAAAGTGCTTATTGAAGTAATCTGCAAGCGACTTGCCGGTGAGTTCTTTGTCGTCAGCAAGAATCCTATCTGGGGCTGTGTTTAAGCTGCTGCGGCCCAATACTTTGTTCACTACTTTCCAAGCTAGGTTATGCTGATTTCTTGATATATCTGCAAAAAGGTGATGATAATACGCATGCTTTCCTCGTTTGATTTCGGCATTTAGTTTATTTCGCGTCTTTTAGAATTCGTGAAAAGCCTCTGGCTCACGCGTGCGCAGGAAAGAATGGTACAAGCGGTTTTTATGCGTTATCATTCTGATGTGGCATCGCGTTATCCAGGGCTTTTTTTATTTTCTTTGAGCGTGTGCCTGTTTTAAAAGAGAAATGTTGTCCGTATAAGCCCACAAATGTTTCAATAAAAGCAGAATATGCCTCAGCCGCGCATGTTTTCTCAAAAATAAATGACCAGTCACAAGTACTTATTTCAATTTTAAACGATTCCATTGCGTCAGGTGTAATACACTGAAAAGAGAAAGACTCGCGAACTTTCACATTACTGCCGTTTGCGTACTTCGAATAGAACATAAATACAGGGCAGTGGTCGCTTACATCACATGCAATTGTGCCGGCACGGTGGATGGTTGTTTCAATGTTGGTGATAATTAGATCTAGCGCTGATGTACTTGACAACGTGACGCGAGTGGCTGTAGAAATTATGTTGGTAAAACCAGTTGAGGTTAATCTAGTAGTGAAATCGAAAGCTGCGTTGCTGTCTTCTAAAATATCAACGTTAAACTCTCCAGAACACGTTAGTTGCATTTTGGTTTCGGAGACATATTCCAAAAACTCTTCCAAAAACTCTAGAAAGCACAACAGGTTGCCACTGGGAGGGCGGTGAACAGCAGATAGGATTTCATCCTTGCTTTGAAATACCAACATTTCATAGTCAACAGTCATTTTGGTATATTCAGGCAATATATCAAAAATTTTAGTCACATCAGTGTATATTGCAATACCACCACCTCTTCGGTCTGTACGGTTATGAAAGAATCCTCTGTACCCATGTAGGTTAAGGATATTGCAGCCGTTGTAGTACCATGTTTCAGTCAACATAATTGTATTAAATATAAAACTAAACTGGTTTAAAAGGCTATTGATAGCATCATCTTTGTCTATTGCCGAACGGGTGTTCAAATGTAGGACAGATGTGCTGGACAAAGAGGGAGGGAAAACGGATTCTGGTAGTGCAAATGCTTGATATTCCATACTGAACGACAAATTCGCTTTTTGATAGTTAGTTTATCTTTGGAAGGTCGCATTCTCCAGCAATCTGTATTATCTTAGAGGTTTCTGTCCGCTTCGCAAATATTTTGCCATTGAACGACCATACTGATTTCCATTTATGTTCTGTTTTCCTCTTGCTGGCCAGACCAAGCAGCCGTTTAAGCGCAGGACAAAGATGTTCATTGACATATACAGGTGCTGAGCCATTCTCGGGGTCATTGCCATTGAAACCTAAGTCTGTGTTGGTAAGCCTAGCCTTCTTTGCTTTCCTGAGTACCACATCACGTTTTGCGCGTGATTTAAATTGCATTATTATGTTTGACTTCTCTGGGTTGCGAGTTGGCACTCGGCGGCAGACTTCAGTATCATCAGGCGTGACTGGGAATTAGATGGCAGTGCCTATTCTGGATACGATGTCTAGAACATTTTCATCTTCTATTCTTTCGATACCATGGATTTCGATGTTTAAGTTTCTCGAGTATTGCTCTAGGCATACAATTCTCTTCTCATATTCCTCTGCGTTACTTTCAAGATGATCGTCCGACTATGCCCGGCCCCAGTGCACACGGCGGGCTGCCTGGCTTTTTCTGCCACCCAAGTCACCGTTCTACTACTGTTCTGCTGCACGACCGGCTTCGCACGAAATTACTGCGGCTGTAATCGCTGCAAGCATTCAGTGCGCCTGCGCGCCTTACGGGAGCCATCGACCGTATATTAATCGGAAGCACCTAGCGAAGCGGTTATTTCGCAGCGGCAGCAGCACCTGCGAACATCACCACTTACTCTGCTGTCAAAACTGTACAGGTTAGTTTGTACTCATATTCTTCTACTTGATGGTGTTTGTGCTGTGGTAGCTGCCAAGGACCTGTAGTGTACTTTCCTGTGTTGGTCCTAGCAACATCTTGTCGAAGTGAAAACCATGTCTAACGTCTGCTGCACTTGTAATCTGGTCTTTCTTGAGAGCGAGGGCTGCGTGCCATTTCGGAAAATATGCGGGGCTGGAGAAAAGTTTTTCAAGGGAAAACCTGACGCTGCCAAGAAAGCGCGGCGATGCCAAGATTGTCCGAGCTCGGCATCACATGTTAGCTACAGTGATGAAAGCAAGACCGATGGAGATATAAAGGCCATCCTTACGTCTATTATTCTGAAGCTTGAAAGCCTACCAGCCCTTGTAACTTGTAACTGGAGTCAAGCCATGGAAGAATGTATCACGCATATGTCTGCCATTTTTGAAGATTTAAAGAAAGACAATCGGTGTGCAAGAAAATGTAATTAGAGTGCTCAGAAAGAAGGTGCAAGAACTAGAGGAAAGGAATGAAAGCAACCTATCAGCTCAGGTACAGCTTCGACGAGAAGTAAATGAGCTTGAGTTTAGAAATAGGCAGCTTAATTCGGAAGTTCACGGTGTTCGTTTTCTGAAAGATGAACACTTGCTCACGATATTGAATTAGGTTGCAGATAAGCTCAAGACACCTCATCTCTCCGAACAGGACCATGTCCCGGCACACAGGCTGCCCGCTCAGAAAGATAAGATACCCGGCATAATCGTGCGCTTCACAAGGCAAGCGATCAGGGAATCGTGGTTGAGTAAGAAGAACAACCTAAAAGACAGTAAGCCAAACATCCTCATCCAACAAAACCTAACCAGACACAACCGCGAACTGCTTCTAGCAACAAAAAATATGGCGAAAGATGCCAAGTTCAAATATGGATGTTATACGCATGGGAAGGTTCTTGTGCGGTTGATGGATGGAGCAAAAGCCATTGACATTAAATGCCTCGAGGACCTTGCTTGCCTTGAGCCAAAATAAACTGTGCCTTGAGTGCCATACTTGTGAAGAGGGCAAAGATGTATGAGCACACCTTTTACTCAGAAGATGACCTGAATATTACGGTATATAACTTTAGGTCTTCCATACTAAAATGTGTACATCTATACGCAAGATCTGTCCACAACAAAACATTTTCTTTAGAAGAAGTCTTCTGCAAGTTTTCTTTGAGCTTTTCTGTTATGTTCAGCGAAACATGGAGCACGAACGAGAGTGACGTTTTTAGAATGAAAGGCTACAATACGCACTACATCAGCCGCCCCTGTGGTAGCGGAGGTGGCACTGCATTGGTGGCACTCACTTTGCAATAAATTGACTGTGAACTGCTTGATTCATTTAGCATAGTGAATCCAGACTATGAGGTCTTAACTTTTTTTGCAGACAAAGTAATATATTCTGTTATCGGCCGCCAAATGGGTGTTAACACTACTACTAGTACAAGTTTTAACAACCTTCTCTTGTCATATGGTTCTGACGTCATTAATGAACCAACTAGTATAACAACTGAATGTGAGTCAGTGCTAGACATGTTAATAACAAACCTTTCATCGCAAGATATAATAGCTGGTACCCTATCATGTCCAATTAGTGATCATCTTCCCGTGTTCCTTTGTTTACAAGTTGCCCGCACTTTAAACTGGTCGTCTGCTGACAGTCTTCACCAGCCAGTAACCGATACGGCTCTTAACGCGTTTAGGAATGAGCTGCTTCAAATCGACTGCTGCGAAGTCCTGAATATACATGATGCTAACGACGCCTACAATGTTTCTTTAGATACCTTCAAAAGATTGCACGATGCTCAATTTCCTGTTAAAAGACGCAAAAATGATCACACTTGGGATTTTTTTAGACTGGCTCTCCATATTGGCTCTACCAAACTGTTAAACTTATCTGCTGTGTTGGATCCTGGATGTGTCATGTGCTGGGTTTGTGCGTATAAAAGAAATGCTCGAAGCGTTTTTCCAATAAAAGTTGGAGATGTGCGCTCTGTGTGTGTACATGTTTTGTTGTCTTTGTCCCTGTTTCTTTCGCGCAGTTTAATCATGAACGACAAGCACCAACTAGCCCGCCAGAAACCCCTTCATGCTATTACTGCCATCAAAATTTTCGTTGTCATGCTAGATTTAACGCTAAGTTCCCTTAATCATCGTTTACCTAAATTTCTGTACAGTGGTGCGAGCACAGCCACCAGACATATACCTGTCGTTACGCGAGCAGGCATAGCAAGAGGCGCCTGCGCCCATTGCCGGTGCATGTATGCGCACTGCACCTCGTACATTGAGCAGTGAACGAACACGCCAGCCCCGCTCCATCGGACCGGCAGCTGATTATCTCTGCCTCTTAAATACTAGCCAGCACATACTATGCTGGCGCCTGTCTTATATGTTTTTTTCTAATACGGACTCGTATTTCGCGAGCGAGGCCCTCTGGCCAATCGGTTGCGTCCGCGTTTGCTGTGTGTTACGGGGTTCGCCGGCCGCCAGTGCGCTGATAAACAGTTTTATTTTTGTCTGTGCCTTCATCTGCCCAGACACACATCCTTCGCAAAGTAGTATCCCTTCGGTGATGTATTTATTCGCATTTTTCAGTTCCGTCGTGAGCCGCAGAGTGCCAGCCCCGTATTCACTACGATTCCCACAGAATGGCGAGGGCGCCCTTAGCGACCACTTTCGTACCTATATGAAACTTTCGGGGGAGTTTCATGACCAGTAAAAGTATTGAAGGGCTCTGCCCTAAGACCACTGCCAGTGCACGTGCCAGTATGGATGAATAGTGGTTTTTCAGTTATTGGCAAAGCGCAGCTGCCTAAAGGCAATTCCAACATGGCAAACTATTGGCTTTTGCAAAAACACCAGTGGGGAATTATTTCATGCAGGAAGAGGCCCTGTTTGTATTTTTGATACCCTGGGACCGTTTGCGTTGTAATGTGTGATTTGCTGTAGCTCATAAAACTTTTAACTAATACTGGAATCTGCACTGATGCAGAGTATCACTTGACAACAATTAAGTTATTCAAACGGTTCCACCGGACATATTCTATTGAAGCACCATTCATTATCAAGTTTGCCGCCTTTCTGATTATTCAGGTTGGGCTGCGCAGCTTGGTAAGGTGATATTTCATGGCTAAGACATCCATAAAGTGATTCGTGGCACTGTCCTCCAGTGAACTGATAAGTCGTATCGGAACTACTCATGGCACTTGTATTGCAAGAGAACTTTTGCAATGCTTTAAAACAAATTACTCATGCCCCTGTTGAACGATGACCTCACACTGCGTCGAAGCTGTAAAGAGACGCACATTGTGGTTATCAGCATAAGTGTGACAAAAGCAGGAAAAGGCCGAAATTATTAACCCACCAAATTTTTCGGCGCACAGTGCGCGAGGAGATACTCGCAAAGCATTTGTATAGAACAATTATAAATGTTGTTTAAGAACTATCGCCTCATTAATTGCAAAATGTGTAATCGAATTTATCATATTTGTCTTCCACTGAATGGCCGATTTCTATTATTGATGCGCCTTTTCACACCCCGAATTAAACATAATAACATTCACAAAGAAAAAGTTTTCACCGACTAAGTTCGTATATTTAGCTTTATTATCATATTTACGTGTCTATCAATAACTAGCCGTGTTTTTTTTGCCTTTTTATTCCAGCCATGTTATGCCAAAGGTGGCAGCATCTCCCCGCAACTGACATCAAAAAAACATTTAGCGAAGCTTTTTTTCTTTATGGAATAAATTAGTTCATGAAAAGAAGGCTTGCACAGTTTAGCGAAATAAGCTGAAAACCAGAAATTGAGGGCGTCCTTGTTTTGAAAAGAAAAGTAAGCAGTTTACGTTCCTTCGCGTTCATGTAACATAGGAGACGGAACTGTTACTTGAAAACTGCATAACACTCCTCTGTACAGAGCTTTTTAGTTCAGAGGCAACTTGCGTAAAATCAGCTGGAACCAGGAATTCGGTATATTCTGGAGCAACTGCAAGTGGGCAAGCGAAATAGAAACGGTGCGGAACTGTTACACATACTCTGACTGGCCTGTTGCAGTGAAATAAGAAGCATATGTCTAATTCCCATCTTGCACAAACGATAGCCGATCAACGTCTTCATGAACACAGCATGTGTCGGGCCGCAAGACACCCCACCTTGCTGATTTAAAATGTGGTCAAGATTCGGTGAATGCATTCCTCAAAAGATTAAAAATAGTTATCACCACTGAGGTAGCGTTCATGTGCGCACGCCGTCAAGCTAGAAATTACGCAAGAGAGTTTGCACGCAGAAGTCGCCCTAACGTTTGTCACTTTCTCTTTTACTGTCGGAAAAAAAAATGGCGCGTACTCAAAGCCGCAGTTACACTCAGAAACATATTCATTTCCGAACGCATTTAAAGATGAAAGTAAGGTGGCACTTACGAACAGAACCTTGCAGGCCAGGCTTCTTAATTACGTCGGAGTTCTCGTAATGCGTCAGGTGTGGATTTTCGCTTGTGAAGAATACGAACGGCGTCACCTCGAGTGCACTGTACATGCTTTCTCGGCGCACTGGTTGAGTGGTTATTCGCCGCCATGCCAGCCACCGGCCAAGCACGTCTAGTCGCAGCTGCGGCATTGCAGTGGATCGCGCAACGCCATAGCGAGCGCCGGGGAGATGAGGAGAGAACCAGGGGATAGGCTCAATCCTCTTTTATTTAGAGAATTTTGTTGTAGCAAGAGAAACGGCAGCTGGAGGGAAAATGACGAGAGGGAAATCCAGGGGTGGGGGGGGGGGGGGGGGTGAATGTGCGGTGCCCCGGTAGCTGGCCGTGAGCGGAAAACAGATTGTAAGTAAAATCACAAAACAAAAAAGCGCTTAGCGCAGTAGGGACCAGCGCTGTTCCGAGAAAACGGCTCGGTCAGGAAAAAAGGCGACTTTATGTGACTGGGAGGAACGGGGAGGGGGTGAGACGAGCGACAGGATTCTACAGAATTTTCTCAGTGTTACAATGTGTCGCATGGACACTAGCCTTAAAGTTTAACAGCTAAAAATCATAGATAAAATCCTTACGCGAGTAGAAAAACACAGCGAGAAGAAAAGATCAACTTGACCATCCAGATAGAGAAAATAAAAAGGCCCATTCAAACTGCTGACGACAATGTACAATTGCTGTCGGCTGCATAGAGCTTTATGTACCGCCGCTACCTGTTCGTTGTGTTTTACATGAAATTTAACTCCATTGTCGATGAGTTTAAGACGCCGAACGGCAAAGAATCTGCAGCGCCGAAGACCCACGGAGAATGTCACGATCCAGCTTTACCTACCGGTTATAAACAAATATCGTGTTCATTAGAACGTAAGAGGCAAACAAGAAGGTAGGAGCGCCCTCGAAACGAACAACCGTCAGGAGGAATGTCTACCGTATGCGCGCACGTAAACACTGCTGGCCAACAGACGACGCGAGTGGGCATCCACACTATGGAGGTTTCGTCGCTGCGCTGCGAGGTGACGACTCTGCTCGAATTCGGGGCTAATAGGCGTGCTGGTTCTTTAATGTGCGTTTTTGTGACAGCGAAATGTACTTTTTATGAATCGACCTTAAATGTGTCATAACAAGCTGATAGAGGAATTCTAATATGGCGTGCTTTGCCCCTGTTTATAGTGTTTGGATCCCGGAAATAACAGCAAGTTATGTCTTTGTATGTGTTGTGAATAAACCTCAGTGCTTTAGGCTGTATTCTTTCGAGTCGTGAAATATGAGTTACAGACTGAGGAAGCCGAACAGTGTTAGCACATATCAGCACAGGTGTAACAAATATTGGTTTAAACAAGGAAGCATGGAGTTAATGTGAGCGTTGAAAATGAAGCGGACGGCACTTCTTTGGACCATTTCGAGTTTCCTTATATCCTTTTTAGGAACGAATCCAATTCAACCCAAGCTTAACCTATCTTTGGACAAATTATGAAGTCGTAGCAATGAGTTTAAGGTCAGACAGAGGGTGTTTTTATTTTCGTTTTTGAGGACCTTGACGTCCAGAAGCAGATGAGCATGTATTGTTTATACGAGGTTACCACAAAAAGGTTAATAATTATGTTAGCGAGAAGATAATTTTCGTGGCTAGACACCACTCGACAAGCGGGAATCATCCTGAACCGCCTTTCTTGGGCTTGGCAACAGCGCAGGTATTACCTCTGCAACTCATCAGCGAAGCCTGTTCCTTCTGCACATAAACATGCAGTATTCGTAACTCTCACGAAGAGCGCGTTATGCTGTCTGGTTGGGGTGCCATAGCAAAAGTGCTGTGTCGACATTATATTAATTGCTGTGATCTTTCGCTGTTATGGTATCTCAGTTGATTTACTAAGAATGCATTTTTAGCGGTTAAAGGATCTCTTACTCGCGTTTAAAAACGGCATTATTTCCACTCAGCGAGTTCCAGAAGGCTAGTAGGAAGCTCTGGTTATCCCTCTGCATAAGAGTGGAGCGAAAAACGAAGTTCTAAATTATCGTGGCATCTCGATCTTACGGCCGCTTGCGCTGGTTTTAGAAAAAACAAATTTCCTGGGTGATAATTGGTTTTCTTGAGGCCCATGATGTGTTCGTATGTAACCAGTTCTGTTTTATCAAGAGTCGTGGCACTCAGAAAGGGCTTTTTAAACTCTCCGATCTGGTAAATAGCACCAATGAGGAGAGAGGATTTGCGTAGGCAATATTTTTGGATGCTTCAAAAGCATTCAAATCAGTTAATCATGTTGTATATTCTAATAAACTTAATAAGCATTGCTTTGTAGGACCTTTCCTCTCTCTTCTTGCGACTATCTTGTTAACCGCTCACGAATCGTTGCGCTAGGTAAATATAAAAGTGATTGATAACAACTAAGAGCTGGTGTTCCCCAAGGATCTAGTGAGCGCCTATATTAATTAACATATATTTAAACGACTTCAGCTCAGCCTATAAACATTGCCGCGTGTTCCAGTATGCCGATGACATACTTCTGGTTGCTGCACGCAATGACTATCACATGCATTATCATACGTTCAACACGACTGCGAGCAAGTGATGGAGTCGTTCAGCAATAAATTAATCACAGTGCACAATACTAAGACGCAAACAGTACGTTTTCACAATTATTTAAAGCCAATTTCTCACGAGTTGAAAATTTCGCTTCACCAACTGAACTGTGTAGAATGTATATGTCCTCCGATAATGCCTATTTCAACGGTCAAATACCTAGGTGTATTTTTTACTCAGACATGTCCTTAAATACTCACTTGGCATTTGATTGTTCTGAACTCCCGAGAATTGCTTGCTTATTGTATTATATAAAAACCCTTTTTCTGTCTATATTCGTAAGCCTTGATCTGCAGTGTGTTGCATTACGGCATATGTTGCTTCCAATTTTGCTTAGCTTTTAGGGCAAAGAAGATCAATTGTATATTAAAATCAACCCTTTAATCTGTTATATATGGTATGACACGAGATCAAGATTGCAGCCCATATCAATTTTTCCTAATTCTTACTTTAACCATCTGCTCTTTGAAACTGTTGTGTGTAATTACATCTGGACGAAATAGTTTTGTACATTTTATGTTCCTGTTCACGATCTTCGTATCGCGATCGCTTTGTAGTACCCAAAGCACGGACCATATATGGCAAACGCCTTCGGAAGTATTATGTGCCGCAAGTCCTTAACCAAAAACTTGGAGAATTTTTTTCGCTTAATATTCGTAACACACAGCAATTATTTCTGGTTAAATTGCTCTTTAATTACTAGTGACTCGTCAGTGCCATGTTGTCGTTTCGTCCTCTTTTTTCTCTTTATTTTTGAAATGAGAATATTTTCTCGGTTCTGCGGTGTCTGTCTTTGTGACCGTGTAAACCAGGGGGCGTATTCCGATTTTTTGTCACAATAAAAAGCGCCATAATATGCCACAGCAGCCACACCTGATTGGTCGAAACGCTGGAAGCTGATGTGGTGGATCGGATGCAGCAAAAATGGTCGAAGAAGCCGATGTCGTGACGCCATACACCTAGCAGCACATGGAGCAGCAGATGCTCAAGGGCAGCCAACATGGCGGCGCACTTGGGAACGGCGCCTGTTGCTTCGAAGTGAACTAGTCGATGTTACTGCATCTTTCTGCACGTGAACTGGCTATAAACTGGGTACGGGGTTTTTGCTTCTCTTATCTTGCTTATAACAAATTGGATGGACGATAAATTTGGTCTGTTTTTTATTTCGTTGGACAATTTGGTAGCTGCTAGGTTTAACAAGGACCGCTTTGTTATCGTGGCCTCCGCGGCGCTCACGGATCTGATTGTGGAGGCCACGTTATTGTAGAAATTGTTCCCCTCATTCAAACAGGACGGCGCCACTATCACGCGAGCTATCTCGTCTGCGTAAGTTGAATGATGCAACATTAAGCATAATGTCCTGTAAAATGCTTGAGTTTACAGTGCGCAAACGTGCATTTCCTATTCTAGAACTCTCAATGGCTGTTGAAGCCCCTGCACCATGATCGTGTGTAATGAATGGCAGCGTGAAACCGCGCTTGTGCACGGATGGTCAGTCGCCAGCGACGCGCTACTACCCCGACGCGTTTGACATGCCAGAGGTGGTTTTTAGACGCCCCTTACTGATCTCGATAGCGGCGATAGTGTGGCTCTGCATTGAGCTCGCGAGTTACTTGTAGCTTGCAAGTTAGACTTGAAGCGTCAGTGTGGGCATTGC
The DNA here is from genome assembly GCF_052857255.1 of Amblyomma americanum. Classification (NCBI taxonomy): domain Eukaryota; kingdom Metazoa; phylum Arthropoda; class Arachnida; order Ixodida; family Ixodidae; genus Amblyomma; species Amblyomma americanum. The sequence goes on along the minus strand of NC_135507.1, from coordinate 120,965,221 downwards.
CGAAAAGTGGGTCAAGGCGCCAACGCTACTGGCTCTCACCTGGAGGTGTCCTCGGTGGGCCTCCAGATCCCGCCAGGCACTCTTACCTCTACCACCTGCTTAAGAACATCACCAAGGCTGCCAGTCTCTCGGAATGCCCCTATACTGACCTTACCCGTCTTTCCAAGCCAGTCCCGAACCTATACATCCTCAACACAAGCTCAGAACTCACTGCCAACCTTCTACTGCACATCACCCACATCAACCTTAGCGGTAAGCTCGTCAGCGTTCGTCCCTGTCTTGTTAATCTTCTCTCCTGCCTAGGTGTCATTCATGGCGTCAGCCCCGGCCTTTCCACGCCGATCTCATGAAGAATATTGAGACATATGGTGCTGACCTAATGACCGCGCGCATGATGGTGTCTACCAGATCTACTCATTGCCTTTGCTGGTACTGTCATCCCCAATACTGTCTGTTTTTGTCGCGCCACATTTCGCTGCCGCCCCCATAAATCCCGCGTTTCTACATGTACCCGGTGTCTTGATATAAGCCACCGTGTACACCAACGCTCTAGTGCCCCCACTAAGTGCCCTAAGTGCACGTCTTTCAGCCACCACCTCCCGTTTTCCACGAGTTCACGCAGCCCTGCTGCCGCCCCTGCTAGAGTAACGAACACGCTACTTTCGCCCTTACCTGTCCCTACTATAGGCATAAAAATAAGGAGTGTATAAACAATGCATTCGCACACTGCACACTCCTTTGCAGAAAGAACCAACACCGAATCCCCGTCTGCCAGGCCACTCAGCCGCTTCTTCCGCAGCCCGCTCTTCTTGAAATGAATTAATTTCATGTTCCCAAAAGTATACATTTAAAACATTGACAAGATGCTAAAACCGCATACGTATTTTTTCACTTGTTTTAAACGTGCTTGAAACATGCTTTAAGTGAAGTATACTTTAGAGAAAAAATAATTTCATATTTAGGAAAGTACACATTTAATATATTGGCAAGATGGTTTTGAAGAACCACGTTGCGAATTCAAAAGAGACAAACACAGGAAAAAGCCAAGAAGACGGAAAGAGCGCAAACAATAACTTCCCACAACATCAAGAAGGTGGCCAAGAAGTACGGAGTAGAAGTTGTTTTTTCTGCTCTGCGAAAGTTGTCCGGTCTGTGCGCACGCATAAGAAGAAAAGAAAAACGGCAAGAGTGTGGCGTAAAACACCGTAAGCCCCACGTAACCTGCAAAAAAGGAGTTGTGTATGAGTTCCCGCTAACTTGCGGGAAGGTTTACGTTGGGCAAACTGGACGCTGCCTCAACCAGCGCCTTCTGGAGCACAAAAATTCTTTAAAGAAGACAGGCTCCCATCTCCCGGACCATTGCCAAGAATGCACTAAGAAGACTAAGGTCGCCTGTCTTCCCCGATTATCGAACTGTAGAGTATTGTTGAGAAGCCGCGATCAGATTGAACGGGAACTGGTGGAAGCCTATTACATCAGAAAAAAAGGAGATAACTGCATCAGTGATTCGTCTGTAATGCTTCGCCGATCTGAAACGGTTTTCTTTGATAGATTTCTGTAATCGCCTCTTTTCGATTTCTTTTGGTGTTTTCTGTTACCCACGTGCTTGTGATTCGCACAGTGGCGCTTGGGTAGGCGAAAGTATATTAACGGTCTACGTCAAATAAAGCCTGTTGATAGTAAGCGCTCGTCCCTGTCTACTTCTATGTCCGTGTGTTTTTGTTGCGCCCCTGTGTCCACCTGAAAAAATATTTGAGTGAAGGTGACTTATATATGCAGATTCACAGCAAAAAGAACAAGGAGAATGAGAGTAGGGGGGGAGGGTGTACAGCCAGCCATCTCCTGATCAACAACATGTGCGCAGAAAATACTTCTCCTTCTTGTACAATTTGACAGAAGTGTCGCTTATACATTTATCGCCGTTTTCTTTTATGTGGTAGGCCTCCAAAAGCTCACGCGCTGTTTTGTTTTTACTTTTTCCTAGAATTTATATCTGCTTAAGCAGAGGCTCGCGTCCACTGCAGGCAAGGCAGTGAGCGGGCAAAGTCGCTCCTTCTTTATTTCGAATTGATCGAGCATGTTATCCTGCGCGTTCATTCACGCAACGGCCTGTTTGTCCCACGTAGGCGCCTACACACTTGAGTGGGATTTCATAAACCACGCCCGTGGCACATTTGACAAACGTTTCAGCATGTTTTATGCCGCATCCAGTGCCTCTTGCTCCTTGGTTACAGATTTGCGGGCACAAGCCTGCGAGTTTCTGTGGGGTAGAAAATACGACAGGGACACCATGCCTCTTGGCAACTTTTTTTACATTTTTTTACACTTTATTTACATAGTTGAATGCGTGCAGAGGAAAAATGGGCATAACTCTGTCCTCCACAGAAAGAATACACAGAATTGACCGCAAACACCAAGTACGTCCACGTCCACGCTTTCTGAAGCTTATCGACCATCGCGAAAAATAAGCGTACTCCAGAGCTGTTATTTGTTTATTGATACTGTTAACTCTCGCTTGTCGGTCGTTTCAGGTAGGAAGCAACAAAATACAATCAAGTTTGGCACTTCATAGCATCATAGCCCGCGACGCAGATTATGAACAGAACATTCAAATTTCTCCACGTCTGTTAAATCGGCCACATCCCCAGGGAACGCATTCCAGCTCTGTGACATCAGGAAAAAAAAGGATATCGGAAGACATCAAGACGCGTGTCATACAGCTTCATCGCTCTGCAGTGGTTTGTTCTCGCGCTGCGTTTTCCGGCGTTCTGGACATACCTATCATTTTTTTTTATTTTATATGGTCCTTGTAGCAGTGGAAAGAAAAGTTTTAGTCTGGCTGTTTGCCGTAGAGGTTTAAGCAATTCAATCCCACATGAACGCAGGATTGCTGTGACTGTGTTCGTCCTTCTGTACAATAAAGAGACAAAACGAGCAGCCATTTTTTGAATTCTAATTGGTCTTTTAAAGCTGTTTGACGGGGACTTTAGACAACCAAAGCGAAGTATAAGTATTGACGTATGAATGTCTTGTACGCAGTTAACTTAGCATACTTAGTTGCATTTCCCATTTTTTTAGGGAAGTACAGTTCTTGAGATACTGTCGAGCACAAATGGCCGATATGTTTACGCCAGCGGAAATTATGTGTAATTGTGACCCCCAAGTACTAGAAGGTATCTACATTCCTTAGTTTGTTATTTCCTAACTTATAAGTAAATGGCTACACACTCTTCTTATTAGTAATATGTGTAAAAGGCGATTTTGTGTAATTGATTTCCATGTCCCATTTTTGGCACCAAAGGCGCTAGGAATGAATGACCCACTTTATTCTTATTTGATCGTCAGAATGCGGTACTCTAGAATAAATTTGTGGCGACACACTCTGCACACACTTCCGCGCATCCTCCACATTGTTATCATCCGGCCCAGCGTAGCACGGCCACACGCTGGACCGCGTTACCGATAAGACACAGCGCCACCGCGGCGTCACCCGAGGCATGCGTCACCGACGGCGGCTCCAAAAACAGACTGCCCGGCTGGGAAGAGCGGCTGTTTTCCTCCCACTACCCGGACGAGCGTCGCGTGGGTATGCTCGTCCGCTGCTGTCACTAATAAACAGTTGTTACGTTTTATGTTGAGATTCGTCCTTCGACAGAATGGCATCCCACAAGTTAAACAGTCGGCGAAAAGCTTCAATTCCATCCGAAACTTGACAATCTTAAATGTCATTAATATAGATTAAGAACAATAAATGAGCTAAAACAGAGCCTTGTGGGAAACCAGGAGGAGCATGAAGAGAAATGGCAGTAAGGTTAAGCGGAAAAATAATTGGTTTGCTACCCTACACAGGAGAAAGCGGGTGAAAGGATTAAAAATGAAAAAAAGTCAGTATGAAATGTCAGCTTTCGTTAAAGTCACAGCCTATCGTCAAGGCCAGAAGTTCTCAAGAAGCGCAGCAGTGCCTTCGAGGCATTCATCGCCGACGATCGCCGCGGCCAGTGGCCGAGAATCTTCATATCTGTCAGTGAGTGTGGATCCAGACGCTCGAGCACACGTCACAGCGATTGCCTTTCGGTGCTGTAGGCAGGGCAGTCACAAAGAATTTGGGATATAGTCTCGTCATACCTGCAGATGGCACATGCAGGGCCATCAGCCATACCGATTAAGAACGAGTATTGGATGGTGAAAGCGACACCAAACCACAGGCAACACAGCAATTTTTTTTCACGTCGGGATAGGCCGGATAGAAGCCGGATCTTGAGATCTGGGACCAAGGCTTTTAAACGTGAATTGAAAAATTGCCCCGAATTCCACGCGGCAAGCGTGATGTCCCGCACGTGAGCACGAATCCTGCCCGCTGCGTCTTTTCTCTAAATGGGGATCGACACAAACTCGCAGTCCTGGTGAGCAGTTCGAGCGATCTCATCCGCGCGGTGATTACCTGCGATGCCGCTGCCCACCGGTAGCCATTGGTAGATAATGTCGTTTCCTTTGTGGCACAGTGATATATTTGTCGGATTTCCGCGACCAGTTGTTCATGGACTCCACGGCGAAAAGAAGCTTGTAAGCCTTGGAGGGCAGCTTGGGAATCGGTGAAAATAGACCATTGCCGAGGGCGCTGCTGATTTATGTGCTCAATGGAGACACGAAGAGTAGTGAGTTCTGAACCTCGTCGAAGAAGTCTGATAAACTATCCTTACTCCAATATCTGTAGTGCTTGCGGGGATGACCACAAAGCCTGAAGAACTGGTAGGGTTGGCTCATCCGTCGGTGTAGGCGTGCACTCGGTTTGCATGGTGCTCATGGAAATTTTCAAGGGTCATTTGTTTTAGTTCTATCAACTATAAATCGATATTCTTCCTGATGCCAGGTATTGAAAGAAGCACACGGGGATTGTGCAGGCTGCAAAGTGGCAAGGACGGTCTAGAGGTGAGTGTAAATTGGGATGGCAGAGTGGCGCGATGTGCATCAATGGCGCTTGTACACGGTGTGGGCGGCCTGGTCATAGGTAGACTGGCAAGATGGTGAGAGTGAACCCGGAATATGTATGGAAAATGAGCCGTCAGTGCATCAACAGTTAGGTAGGTAGAGACTGGTTGCTCCTGGGCGTTGAGTACAGATGCGGCCATAGAGGCACATTTCAGCAATCCTAGGCAAGTCCGGAGAGCTTTAGCCTGAACACTTTGCAGACTTCGTACGTTTGTTTTTCAAATGTTTCCAAGTGCAGGGAGGCTGTAGCGAAGAACTTCCATGAATAAGGCGTTGTAAAGCTGCATCATCGACCGCACTGACACTCCCCACGACTTTTCCCCGAGAAAGACGAGAACGTGCGAAATCGCTAGCAGCCAGTCTCTCTTTCATGTATGAAATACGGGGGTTCCATGATAAGCCTCGGTCGATGATTACTCCCGGAAGCCGATGACCCTTTGCGTAGGGTATTGCTGTGCCGTTTATGCATATGGTATATACTGAGACATGTTGCGTATAAAGGCAACAAGCGAGCGCTTTTCGGTTGAAATGTGTAAGCCTTGTAGATGGAGGATGGGCGCAAGAATACTTAACGCCTTTTGAAGTCTTGCTCGAACTTGTGGGCACGTAACTCCAGCTGCCCGGATACAGATGTCATCCGCATAGATTGAGGGTTGCCCCGACTGTGGTAGTATGTCGACAAGCCTGGCTAGTGTACGGTTAAACCGCGTTGGGCTAAGCACTCCACCCTGCGATGCTCCACGGGAAGTGAAATGAGAACATGTTGGGCCATACTCAGTCTGCAAAAAGGAAGATCTGTTGGATCTGTTGGTGGGCTCGGTGGATGTGCCACGATGCAGTCATCAAACCCGCTCGTTTTCGCTACGCAGATTTTTGGACCGCTTATCACCCAGATGCTATTCCTGTCCCGGGTTCCCGCCCCTTCACATGCCACCTCTTCCATCGAATCCCTTCGTTTCAAACCTCCCGCCGGCTTTTCTTCACAGCACGCTGCGGTTTGAACATGTCCGGCAGCGCCACCTCTGCTATCCCTCGACTACCCCTGGACGCACCCATGATCATTGACAGCGACAGAGACGGCGACTATAAAGGCGCATCACCCGTGTTCGGCGCCCTGTGGGCTCGGTGGCTGTGCCACGATGCAGTCATCAAACCCGCTCGTTTTCACGACGCAGGTCAGTAAGCAATACTCTCTTTTCACAAAAAGATCGAGCAACTACTGTCTCCTGCAGCTACCGAGCACACAGTGCTGCCTTTCCATTGCCCGTGAATGTGCTGGTGTCATGCGTACCCAGTTGCTCTTGGCTGGCGATGTTGAATCAAATCCAGGACCCGAAAAGGTACTAGAGGAACTGAAGAAACTGTCTGATGGTCAGTCACAATTAATCGTGGATGTCCAAGGTCTTAGAAATCAACTTACAACTACGGTACAATCTATTTCTGATCTTAGTAACAGGTTATCCGCCCTGGAAAATCTTTATCAAGACGTTGTAACCCTACGCACCGACATGGATACAATCAACGCTAACACTACGCAAACAACCAAATAAATTCGAGGTATAGAAGCCAGTTTCTATGACGCCGGAAATCACTCGCGACGTAACCATCTAATTTTTTTCAACATTAAAGATCAGAATGTATCCGAAACATACCCCGAATCTGAAGAAACATGCCTCCGCCTCTGCCGTGATCACTTAGACTTATACATTGTCACCAAAAAAATTGAAACGGCTCACCGTCTTGGGCGCCATTGTCCTGACGTCATTCGACCCATAATAGTCAAATTTACATTTTTTTACAACCAAGGAGCTGATTCTTTCAAACTGCCGTAAGTTAAAAGGCACGGATTACAGCATAGGGGGGGGGGGGGGGGGGGACTTTTCACGCCCTGTCCGAGAAGCGCGACAGTACCTTGTCAAATTGGCCAAAGCTACTACCACTAAATTTCCCTTGCGCTAAGAAACCTTGTGCATCGGTTCTAAACGCTGTCTTCGACGAGTCATCACAATCAGTACATGAAATCTCATAGCATACGACCTATCGTCGCGCTACTAATCTTCCTCGTAAAAGCCTTCGCGGTGAGCTGCCAAATATTGTTCTATTATCTTTTATCAACATACGTAGTTTCCTCCTAAAGCGTGAACACATTTGTAATCTTGTTTCATTATCTGCCAGCAATATATTCGTACTAACAGAAACGTGACTAACAGAGGACATGACCGATCCGGAAGTTTTAGCTGATTTATCGAATTTTAACATTTTTCGCAAGGAGCGCAAGGGCTCACGGGGAGGAGGTGTTCTTATTGCCACTAACCAGCTGTTATTAACATCCAATCGGAACTTGAAATACTCTGGGTAATCTGTCGTTCTGTACCACAAATCTTCATACTAGGCGTCTGCTACAGACCACCCTCCAGTAGTCGAATCTTTTCTTCAAAGTTAAACGATAGTCTAAATCAAATAACTTGCAAATATTCCAACGCGCGCATTCTTCTTTCTGGTGAATTTCATTACCCATCAATCGACTGGCTGAACCTAACACCAACAGGCAACACCGAAATGGCGAACTTTGTTGACATTTGTTTGAATTTCAATCTCACCCAGTTATTAACTGAACCCACACGCGTCACACATGAATTCTCCAACATCCTGGACCTTATTCTAACTAATCATCGAGAAAGTTTGTCATCGCTTACTTACCTCCGCGTAATTAGTTACCACAAATTTTTGCACGCTACTTTCACTGTCATCCCGGAATCGCGCCAAAAATTCCATAAAACAATTCGCCTTTATGACAGATGGAGTTGCGAAGAAATTAATAATCATTTGATGGCATTCTTTCCCAACTTTGATACGGGTTTCGATGATCGATCACTTGAGGAAAACTGGCTTACTTTCAAAACTAAAATTGCCAAACTCACCAATAAGTTCATTCCCACCATTCCATTTCGGGCCAGTCACAACAAAACTTGGTTTTCAAAGCTCTTGAAAACACTCGAAAACAAAGAGACTTTTCCGTGCAGCAAAACGCAACCCGAGCGCATGCGCCTGGAACAAATATTACGCAGCCGAATCCACATACCTGCAATCTATCCGTAATGCCAAACGCGAATTTTTCCAAACTGTGCTGCACAAGATCCTAACACATAACCCGAGGAAGTTCTGGAAAGTGCTAAATCCTCAACGAACTCCGGTCATCACATTAGCTATCCCACATAGCGAGATGACCAGTGGCATGGAATGTGCAAATATTTTTAACACCGCTTTCTCATGCGTCTTCACACACGAAACTGATATGCCACTTTCTACCGCAACTGCCATCCCGAGTTTGCATATGCCATCAATCATGCTTTCTGGGCACGACATTATATGTATTTTTGAAAATATCAAGATGCCATCTTCTGCGGGTGCTGATGAAATTATCCCCAGGTTCCTTAAAAAAGCTTGCCATGCTTCCGCAGTGTATCTATCCAGACTTTTTGACAATCACTTTCCACAGGTAGCATACCCAGCAATTGGAAGCTGGGGAAGGTTGTTCCGGTCTTCAAATCAGGTAACAAAAAAATCACCTCTTAACTACCACCTCATCTCTTTAACAAGTGTGCCATGTAAAATCATGGCACATGTCATTTATTTCCACATAATGAATTTTCTTGACTCTATTATTTTTTTCATCCTGCTCAACATGGCTTCCGTAAGAACCTATCCTGCGATACACAATTGGTTGTTGTTTTTTTGAGCCGCCGCGGTGGCTGAGTGGTTATGGCGCTCGGCTGCCGGCCCGAAAGACGCGGGTTCGATCCCAGCCGCGGCGGTCGAATTTCGATGGAGGCGAAATTCTAGAGGCCCGTGTGCTGTGCGATGTCAGTGCGCGTAAAAAAAGAACCCCAGGTGGTCGAAATTTCCGGAGCCCTTCACTACGGCGTCCCTCATAGCCTGAGTCGCTTTGGGACGTTAAATCCCACATAAACCATAAACAATTGGTTGTTTTCATCCATGACTTGCATGTGAACCTTGACTGTAACCTTCAAACTGACGCAGTATTCCTGGACTTCGCGAAAGCTTTTGACAAAGTACCTCACAGACGCTTGCTACTAAAACTTTCATGGTTAAATCTTCATCCTAACATTTTACAGTGGATAAGCGAATTCCTGGCTCACCGTACCCAGTATGTTTACGTTAATAATCAAGCCTGTAGTTCTCTTCCCGTAGCATCAGGTGTCCCGCAAGGATCAGTCCTTGGCCAGCTATTATTTTTAATATACATTAATGGTCTACCAACGCATTTCTCTTGTAACGTCCGTATTTTTGCCGATGACTGTGTCATCTATAGCAAAATCAATAATGCGTCTGATCAGTTCGCCCTACATAATGACTTAATCAGCGTATAGAACTGGTGTAACCAATGGCTCATGGAACTAAACCCCAATAAATGTAAACTCGTGTCATTTAACCGAGAACGTAATCCTCTCTTCTCGTATAAAATCTCGCACGTCACGGTAAATTTAACTCAGACATAAATACCTCGCAAGAGTGGCAGATCGGGCTAGTTGGTAATTTTCCATAATGCGATACAGCGCGAATAAAGACGGGGACGAAGCGAGACAAGACACCACAGCGCTGACTTCAACTGAATTTTTATTGCGGAAAGGGGATATTTATACAGGAAATGGAAGGGAACGCATGATGCCGCTACTGCTGGAATTGATACGCGGGATAAGATATTTAAAGGCGAAAAGAAGAGGCTGCAACAGCGCACAAGGATGACTGTTAATAACAAACAACAACGCAGTGCAAGTCAATGATGAACGATAAGACAAGGCACCGGCATTTTGCAACAAAAACAAGAGCCAAGTGCCTTAAACCTCAGTACAAGGCGAGGAATGAAACTAGGGAGCAAAAAGCAGGGCACTAACAATTTGCTAGGGGAAAATAAAGCCAGAAAAAGGGTAAAAAAGATCTAAAACCGTGCGAGAGAGAATAAAATTGCAGGGCCAAAAGGAGCAAATAAGAGGCAGCTCATGACATGGCGGCAAACACACCTGAAAACTACTAAGTTCGCTGAAAATCAAAACCGAATGAAGAAATCACCTAGATGACATCTGGCTCAAATAATCTACTTCTCGTTTCGTCAGGGCGATCGAGGGAGAGCTGACACAGTCCTCTTCTAGTTTCAAGATGTGCAATGCCTCCATGATTTCGCGAGTGCTTTGGTGGGCATTTTTATCTAGAACAGTGCAATCTTGAAACAACGGCTTGCAAGGGCGAGACGGACACTTCAAGCAATGCACTCCCAGGTTCCTCTTTGCTGTGTTGCTGACGTCATTAGAGTGCTCCATCAGTCGCTCATTAAGGCACCGACCAGTTTGGCCTATGTAAGCTCTGCCACAACTCAAAGGAATTTTATACACGACACCGACTTTGCAGGATACAAACGGTGAACGGTGTTTGACCGGGCAGGCTGGTTTACGCTCTGCAGGGACGTTTACTCTGTGGCAGAGCTTGGAGAGCTTGTCGGGAGCCGAAAACACCACTCTAACATCAGCCCGCTGGCCTATTCTCTTCAACCGGTGAGACACCGCGTGCAGGTAAGGAATCACAACAACCTTGTTGTGCTTGTCTGGAACCGCCACTTCGCGTATTCCTCCCTTAAGCTTCTTCAGGAGGCCTTCTGCTACCGAGATGAGAAGTGTCTTAGGGTAGCCTGCTCTTTCCAGCCTAGAAGACTGTTTGTTAAAGCTGTCACCCATAGAGTGCAGACAAGATTTCTTTAGAGCATTAGTAAAACACAGGTTCGCGATGCCGCGCTTAACAATCTTAGAGTGGGCAGAATTATAAGGAAGCAGGGATTTGCCCCCTCTCGGCTCATACCGCCAGCATAAGTGTCTTTCTGTTAGAGAAAGCCTTAAATCAAGGAAGCGTAGGGACCCATTCTCAGGTGTCTCATGTGTCAACATGAGAGGTGACAGGCACTGCTCAAAGGAGGAGAGAACACTAGAAACAGTACATGGAAAGGAGCAAACATTGTCAGCAAGTAATACTAAATAATCGTCTACAAATCTAAAAACTTTTGTGACAACTGAAGGGAGTCGTTCAGCGAGCAGTCGGTCATGATGGGCAAGGTAGATGTCACTGAGGATGGGAGCAATGCATGAGCCAATGCACACACCGCTTTTCTGAATGTAACTGCTCTCGCCCCATTTAACAAAAGTGGAATTAAGATAGACCGTCAACAATTCTAAGAAGCCACCTACCGACATACCGGAAGAATTTTGAAATGCAACCGAGCCAAACGCATCGATGCTACTTTCAACGCAAGACAAAAGCTTGTCATGTGGCAAAGAATAATAAAGATCTTTAATGTCAACCGAGAATGGCATGAGAGCTCTGCGGTTAGATTTCAGGAAGTCAAGAACTTTACTCGAGTCCTTCAGAAGGAAGGGATCGTCAAGTGCCAGAACCTTGAGCCTAGACTGAAGGAATTGCCCCAAAGCTTTCTGCCAAGTGCCATTCTCTCGCATTATTCTCTCTCGCACGGTTTTAGATCTTTTTTACCCTTTTTTTGGCTTTATTTTCCCCTAGCAAATTGTTAGTGCCCTGCTTTTTGCTCCCTAGTTTCATTCCTCGCCTTGTACTGACGTTTAAGGCACTTGGCTCTTGTTTTTGTTGCAAAATGCCGGTGCCTTGTCTTATCGTTCATCATTGACTTGCACTGCGTTGTTGTTTGTTATTAGCAGTCATCCTTGTGCGCTGTTGCAGCCTCTTCTTTTCGCCTTTAAATATCTTATCCCGCGTATCAATTCCAGCAGTAGAGGCATCATGCGTTCCCTTCCATTTCCTGTATAAATATCCCCTTTCCGCAATAAAAATTCAGTTGAAGTCAGCGCTGTGGTGTCTTGTCTCGCTTCGTCCCCGTCTTTATTCGCGCTGTATCGCATTATGATAAATACCTCGGCGTAACATTGTCCGATCATCTAACCTGGAACGCGCATGTGACAAAAGTCATATCATCCGCTAACAGAAGCCTGGGACGTGGACACGTCATGAGCCACAAAACGTAAAACTATTTGCCTACGAATCACGTGTCCGTTCTAAATTATAATACACCTCTGCTATTTGGAGCCCTAACAAAAATTATCTAACAAATTCTCTAGAATCAGTACAAAGTCGAGCCACCAGATTCAAATATTCGTGCTATTTGTATAATGTTAGTATATCATTATTAAAAGCAGAGGCAGGCTTAACATCTCCAGCTTGTAGACGTCGTATTACTACTATGTGCTTGTTTCATAAATTTTATTGCAGTTCACTTCGTCATCCGCCCTACATGAATCCGCCGGCACGCATTTGCCCCGCATTGGTCATCCCTTTTATGTTGCCCGGCCTCGTACGCGCACGACTACATTTGCATCGTCATTCTTTCTACGTTCAGTCACGGACTGGAGCAGCCTTCCGCAGGACATCGCCGCAATCACCTGTCCATCAACATTTGTGAATTGTTTGGAGACTATGGTGGCTGAGTGGTTACGGCGCTCGGCTGCCGGCCCGAAAGACGCGGGTTCGATCCCGGCCGTGGCGGTCGAATTTCGATGGAGGCGAAATTCTAGAGGCCCGTGTACTGTGCGATGTCAGTGCACGTTAAAGAACCCCAGGTGGTCGAAATTTCCGGAGCCCTTCACTACGGCGTCTCTCATAGCCTGAGTCGCTTTGGGACGTTAAACCCCTATAAACCATAAACCAAAACCATGTTTGGAGACTATATTTAACAGCGAATAATTTATGTACCTTACGTGTTTTCTTTGTTTATTAAATCTGATTTATACTTGTAACCCACCTCTTATGTAACACCCCCAATCCTTGGGCCTTTAAGGTAATAAAGTGAAGTGAATAAATACCTACATATCGAGCGAAATACGCGACCACCAAGCTTGGAACCTCCCAGAGCGTCCAAAATAGCCTGGTGGCTTACACTGTCGCCTACGCTCTTTATGTCCAGGAACAATGCCGCGGTGAAACGCTTCAAAGTTTTCGGCGCTGGACGGGTGACACCACGTCGATCACGTCCTCAATTGAAGAGCGTCCACTGCGAAACTTATCATTATAGCCGGATTTATACGGTTGCGCTCCAGGTACCACTCAATGCGTGTAAGTACCATCCTTTCCAGCTTTTTGCCAACGCAGCTAGCCAGCGCAATTGGACGGTATGATGTCAGGTCAAGAGTCGATTTCCCTAGTTTGAGGAGCGGAACTAGACTACTAGACTTTCACTCAGCTGGAACTGTGCCCTCATTCCATGATTTCTTGTAATACTCCAAAAGGACACGCCTAGGTTCTTGTCCAAGGATTGCAAGTGCAGAATAAGGCACACCGTCGGGTCCCTGCGATGACGACCATCTGCAACAAGCCAGCGTGGCATCAATTTCCTCCACGGAGAAGGGAAGGTCCATCCGAGAATCCCGATAAGCGGAAACATCGCTGCAATGCAGCGTTGCGGATGGGGTGGATGGTCCTGCTACCCTAGCGCAGAAATCCTCAGTTATATCGACCTCACCACGTCGTTCGTAGAGGGCGAGAAACTTGAAAGGTTGCAGCTGTTGTGGGGATGTTCGGAGACCACGAACGACATTCCAGATGCATGAGAAAGGTTTTCGTGGATAATGTGTTTCACAGAATGACCTCCAACGCGGGGCCTGGAGGGCTTGAATTCTGCGAATTTTCTTTTGCATGCGCCTCGCATCTCTGAGGTCAAGGCTCGACTTTGTGCGTCGGTATCTACTCTCTGCCCTCCACCGCAGAGATCGCAGACATTGCAATTTCATATCAAATTCTATGTACTTTGTAATTGTGGTGTGTAACCGTGTCGAGTTTTCCATGGCCTCCTTAATTTTCTCTTCCAAACCAACGGAGGAATCTACTCTGCAAACATCTTTCATAAGTGCTTGAAACACTGACTAATCGATGCGTCGCATGCAGGTGCATATGTAAAGGCCAGTGACCCTATCCCTACATATCTGATCATTATAATGATCAGATATGTAGGGATAGGGTCACTTCCGTGGGTTTCAGTATCCGAAAACCACCGGACGTTACTAATAAGGCATCGATAAACGAAAGCCAAGTCGAGGCAGCTGCTCTAAGTTGTCCCTCGAATATAGGTTGGGGAGTCGTCATTTAGACACTGAAGGTCATGGTCAGAGGCGAAGAACACAAACATTCGTCCCCTAATATTCATTCTAATGCCTCCCCTCCTGTTGTGCTGGGCGTTAAAGTCGGCCATGACAATCCAAGGCCCGGGTGTAACCGTCATCAAGTCACGCAATCGTGCGGCGTCAAATCGACCTGACGGTGACAGATAGGCACCCACGAGCGTAAACGTGAGATTACGGCTCTTCACTGTTAGCCAAACGAACTGGCTATCGGTATTGGGGGTAACTGAATGAAGCACATACGTCAGTTTACGCGTAATCTAGACGATGACTTTACTGTGCTGCCGGTGCGTGGGAGTTGCAAACGCCTCGTAGCCTAGCCTAACAGTCGCGATATTTTGGTGCATTCGGCTCACAAATGACAAGGATTGGGAAATTCTTTACATGCCGAATATCTAAAATTCGGGACTGCAGACCACGGGCTTTCCATTAAAATATAGAGGCTTGCATCAGCTGCTTTTCAAATATTAATGCTGGGGGAGCCATTGTTCCTGCTGCTGTAGAGCCGATTGAACTGGAGTTAGCGCGTCCAGTACTTGCAGCGCATTCTTTGCTGCTGGCTTGCGCAGGCCTGCCAGTACAGCGCGGATGGCACTCAGAACGGACTTGAGCATTTCTGTAACCTGCAGTTCTTGGCATGGCCGAGGTTTCTGCCTTTCGCCGTATAAACAGTAGGCTCAGAACTTGGAGATGGCATTGGCTTTCCTGGCCCAGTGGCCAGCACGTCCACGATGGCAGGAGTGATGGCCAGGTAACGTCCGAAGCAGCAAGTCTGGCTTTTTTTTTCATTCGAAAATGAAACTGAGCACAATTCAATATGTACAATAATAACTGGACCCAGAGCCAGGGGCTAGTTTCGGGTCCAACACAATACAATACAACATATTTGCAGCATGCGGAAACGAACATTTCTATTCCTAAAATGAAAATTAGAACGTTATAAGATTTGCGGAGAAAAAATACAGGAGTGCAAACAAAACGCTCACAAAAAACATATTTCTCTTCGAAACAAAAAGTGAAAAATTCATACCATATACTTCACATATTCATCAGGAACATTTTGAGGGATCGTACAAAATTTGTTTCTGTTTTAACCTCATTAGGAATGCCATTCCAGATTAAAACTCCATTGAATTCTAATAATCTTTGCCCGTAAGTATTGTGACAGGCGGGCAAATTGAAATGTTTTGCACTAGCAGCCCTAGTCTCCCTTTTAGGAGTTATAAAGATACTGTGGGGAAGCGGTTGATTGAGCTGTAGTATTTTATGAATTGTCTGGGCTATCTTTAATGTATACATGGAATGGAAAGGTAGAATGCCGGTGGACTTGAAAAGTGGTTCAGCAGAGTCAGTATATTTTGAATAAGTAATTATTCTTATCGCTCTCTTCTGCAATCGGATTACAGGTTCGAGATATGTGGGGTATGTGTTACCCCATGACTCCATGCAGTAGATTAGCTGGCTTTGTATAAAAGCAAAGTAGAGTATTCGGAGTATAGAGAAATTAAAGCATTCTCGCGCTTGTAATAAAATATGGCAATCATATGCCAGCTTTGAGCAAACTTGCTTTACTTCATTCTTCCAGTGCATATCAGAACCAAGATATACGCCAAGATATTTAAAACTGCTTACTTCTTGTATTGGCTGGTTATTTAAATACAAAGCAACATTTTGGTAGTTTAATTTTTTTCCCCTAGAGCGGAACAAAGTATATTTGGTTTTCTGAATGTTAACGGAGAGGTGGTTGTTAGTAAACTAGTTAAGAACCATTTCCATCTCTTCGTTTATCTTTTTGTTGAGTTCATCGATTGTGTCTCCTATAAATATTAAAGCTGTGTCATCAGCGTACATCACTGCTTCAGAATGTTTTAGTATAGACGGGAGGTCATTTACATAAAGCGAGAAAAACATTGGTCCCAGAACTGAGCCCTGTGGTACCCCAGTCAGCACGACCTGCGCCCCAGAAATCACGTTATTCATTACAACATGCTGTACGCGGTTTGTAAGGTAACTATTAAAAAAATCTAACATTTTCCCTCGGAAGCCATACTTACTGAGTTTATCAACAAGGATTGTATGATTAACCGTATCGAATGCCTTTTTAATATCTAAATACACCACTATGGCAATCTTATCGTTGAGGGCAGTATTTATCATTTGCGATAGGACAAGGACTGCGGATGCTGTTGATCTATGCGGCGTGAAGCCATGCTGACTTGGACATATAATATTAAACTTACCTATAAATTTCTTTATGCGTATACATAGCATTTTTTCAAAAACTGTATTGATGACACCAAGGACTGAAATTGGCCTATAATTACTCGGTTCCGACAGTTCCCCTTCTTTATGGATAGGCACGACTTTAGCTACTTTTAGTCTTGCAGGAAATATTGAACATTCTATAGAGTGCGTAAATAGGTGTAATAGGTGCATGGTTAATATGTCAATATTATCTTTGATTATTTTTACTGGAATGGCGTCCAGACCCGGGGATTTGCTTACTCGAAGTGTGCTTACCACACTAACGATTTCGCCCAGCTCGAGCTCTTTCATTACAAAACTATTTATAACAAGGTTTATAAGATTGCTAGGATCAGTTATCGGGATCAGCTGCTGGGCTAAGAGAGGCTCGATATTTACAAAGTAATTGTTAAATATGTCCACCACATCCTGATCAATTACATCAGGTTGTACTTGTTGCTTAGAGGTGGAGCGAATAGCATCCTTTACGATGTTCCACATTTTCGCTGTATTTCCATTTGCTTGCTGAATAAGGAAGGAGTAATATTCCTTTTTTCTTTTTCTCATCATGGAGACTGTGGAATTCCTAAGGAGCTTAAATTGGGTTAGGTAGTATTCATTTCTTTTATTCTGTTTCCATTTTTTATACCAGTACTCTTTTTTTCTTTAGATCATCAAGAATGGATTTTGTCATCCACGGGCAAACAGGTTTCTTGTAGTTTCTTATGCATGTTTTCTCACTACATTGTGCAATTATACTTTGAAGGGCGTCAATAAAATTGTTAAATTCTGTGTCAACATTACCTTCATATGCAGCAGAGAAATCTGTTTGTTCCAGTAAGTTGCGAAGTAAGCCATGATTTATTTTTTTATGATGCTTAGTGTGATTATGCTTCACACCCTCTGGAGCCTTATTTTCCAGGGCAGCAAATATTGGCTAATTGTCGGAAATTGGAACAGAGCACACACCAGCACAAACAATGTCATCCCTGCTACAAAGGACATGGTCAATCAGTGTACTTGTGGTGGTGGTAATCCGGGTAGGTTCAGCTATTAGATTATGTAAGTTGAAGGATTCCAGCAACAATGTGTAATCATTTTGTGTGTCTGATGTGGCATTAATGTTAAAGTCACCAACAATAATAATCCTACCGTTAGGCCCACGCGATAACGAAGTAAGGGATGTTTCAAACCTTTCAGTGAAAGACACCAGTGATGAACTTGGGGGGCGGTACACCACTCCAACTATTATGCCATTTGCCAGTTTGATAAAGAGTGCTTCTATACAACCGTCGCTAACAGATGCTGTAGAAAGGGCCCGAAATGCAATGTTTTGTTTAATGAATAAGGCTACACCACCTCCTCTTGCATGCGACTCCCGTGGGAGTGACAATAATTTATAGCCGGGGATTGAAATGGTCTCATTTTTCCTCAATCAAGTTTCACTTAAAGCAATTAAATCGAAAGTAGACTTATGGCGAGAAATATATCCAGTCAATTCATTGAGGTTTTTACGTAGGCTTCGAACATTACAGTGTAGAATTGAGAATGTGTCCCCGTTTTCTATCAGTTGGTCCATTTGAGAAATAGTGTACGGCATTTTCTGCCTTTAAAAAAAATAAAAACAAAGAACACAAAACAAGATGCTACCCTTGATTCGGTCAGTCTACTCTCCCTAAGTCGTCCTCTGTCGCAATGTGTAGGACAGACGACTTTTCCACTTTCCTCATCAAGATTTTCCCTTGTTCCACCCAAATGAACTTCCAGCCTTTGTCTTTCTTGAGTTGACGGGCTTTGGTGAGTAGACGTTTAGTTTCCACACAGAGATGCTCATTAATATACACTGGCTCCTCGCCCTCGAATCCCAGATCCCCGGAATTGATCCTTTTCTTCCTAGCAGCAGCAATCAATCTATTTCGGGCAGTCTTAGTACAAAACTTCACAATAACGTTAGGTTTACCCTTATCTTTCGACCGCACACGGTGAACCACATCGATGTCACCCTCCGAGACAGAGGCACCAAGGTTGAGCGCAATGTCCCCAACCGCCTTCCGCAGGTCTTCGTCTTCAACCATAGGTAGCCCCTGAATTTCAACGTTCATGCTCCTGCTATACTGCTTTAGTTCTACAATCTCCTTCCTGGCTTCTCTGAGTTCTTCGCTTAGCCGTTCGGTTTCTATTTTGCTACTGGCGTTCTGACTCTTCACCTCTTCAAGCTCTTGACGGAAGCCTTCAACATCCTTTCTGAAATTCTCAAATACACTGTTTATATGGTTCATGGATTCACAGGCGTCGGCAAGTTCCTTTCTCATCTCGGTATTTGAACTCGTCACTTTTGCTACATCGCTCTTCATTTCTTTGGCAAACACATCAAGCCTTACTACCAGATCTGTAAGGACTTTTACAACTTCTTTTATACTATTAGGCTGCTTCTCTGTAATGGTTGCTGCAAAATCACCAAGCTGTTCACTATTACTTCTATTCATGTTACTATTCAGTGGCAGCAGTGAAATACTGTGCTAACAGGACCATCCAAGGCAATCAAAGGAAGACACAAGAACGTCACAACACACTTTTTGGCAGCAGCAGCGCCGCTGCTGCCAAAGTGATTAGGCCAGCCAAGATCAACGCCCACGCAATGTGGCGATAACAGTCCCGTCTTCGCAGTTCCGTCGGAAGATGGCAGCTCCTACAATGGCGGGAAGCGCGAACACGCTGCGTCGTTGAAGAATGCGCTGCACATTTCAAAGTTCGGAGTGCTGTTCCCAGATCTTCTCCGCCAGGCAAGCTTGCTTCTGTGTCAACGTAAGTCCTCGTCGGGATAGGTGTAGATCAACGGGCACCTGTGAATACAGAAGCACGTCGCATTAACGTCCGGCCTCCGTCGCCGCTGCTGCCAAAGTCACCAGCCGTCGGGCTCCCTTGATTTAGTACGGCAGGTGGAGGAGGAAGACGAGATACAGCAGTGCTAGAGGCCTCCCTACAAGAAGTAACGGCTTTCTTTGGAGTCCTTGGACAACGCGAACGACGTCGTCGCACCTTAGCAGCGGCTTCTCTGTGAGTGGAATGGTCACGCACCATTTGCTTCAGCACTGCTTGTTAGTTCTTTAGGCGGGGACAGTCTTTCAAGCAGGAATCGTTGGCCACGTGGTCGGTCACGTGGTGCGGAGCAGCTGCCGGTGGCGTGGCACAGTTGCATGTCACGTGATTCGTCATGCGGTTGGTCACGTGACCAGTCACGTGGTTGGTCGCGTGGTGCGCTTTCCAGAGAATGCGCAGACCGGTGAGGCGCGCGCGGCGGCGGCTCCGGCGCGCCAGCGGTGCGCCATGTGACGGCACTGCTCCTCTCTCATGCTCAACACGGCTGTCCAGGAGCCACGTGAAACTGCTCAACCTCGGCCAGTGTAGCTCATGCCATAAAACCTGCAGAGGCGTGAAGGCAGCATTCTGGTAAGAACAACGTCTCTGGGACGCGAAGAAGTACGTCTAATGGAGAAAACTTGCACTTGTCTACCATTACAGCCTGCCTGCGACTGTGCAGATTGGCTTCAATCGACTTCATTGCAGGATATTTTCACTAATCCCTGCTTCATGTAATTCGGGAAGTATTTTGTTTTGTGCTACGTTGTCGAAAGCTTTCTCAAAGTCTATGAATAGATGACGCCGACTTCCTCTTCGGCATCTGTGAGTGATGTAAAAACGTGATGAGTTTCTATGAGCTGCGTAACGGTGGACAAGCCGCTACAGAAGCTGTGCTGGTGCTGAAAAAAATACTTATCTTCAAGAAAAATAAAAACATGCTTACTTATGATTTGCAGAAGTACTTGCAGTTGGGGTAGTTGGTTCATCTTAAAGTTTAATGGCGCAAGAGAACGAACACAGGAATACACAGGAGCTCTTTCTGTCTCTGTCTTCCTGTGTTCGTTCCATTGCGCCGTTCAACTTTACTTATGATATGCTCTAAGAGCTTACAGGAGACGCTAGTCAGAGAATCTGGGCGATAGTTATTTGTCAGTAATCGGTTACCGCTTTTAAAAACAGGTTAGATGGATGGATGGATGGATTTGGCTGAACCCTTTACATCGGGCGGTGGCTCAACCCACCTAGCCATGTATGGATGGATGGATGGATGGATACGGCTGAACCCTTTACATCGGGTGGTGGCTCAAGCCACCTAGTGATGTCTTGTGAAATTTTACTCCTGTCTTGCTTTTAGCCACCAATCAGATAACCTTCGCTTGGTTACTTCTAACTTCTTAAAATCCACTTTCCCTTCACTATCCTTAAACCCCAATGCCTTGGGTAAGTCAGCCCCGCTGCCTTTCACTGTAGGGTGAAGCCCTTTACAGAAAAGTATCAAGTGTTCAGCTGTTTCCTCCTCCTCTCCGCACGCAATGCACAAAGTGTCTATCTCCTGGTACCTGACTCTGCCCTGGTACCTGAACTGCGCCACGCCCTCTTGTGGCAACGAGTGAGTTTTCAATAACTTCGCAAAGATTAGAATTAAGGAATATGACACAAATTCTTCATATCGTTTAAGGAATTGGGTTAGTATACCGTCAGGCCGCTAGACTTCTTTGAATCTAAAGTAGTAATTGGTTAAAGACGCCAGCCTTAATGACAAGCCAATCTTCCAATGAACCCGAGAAAAAAAGCTGATAGTCGTAATCGCAATTGATGCTAAGCTTTAGAAAAACAGAGTGGAAAAAATGATCAAAACTGATCCACTACATCCGCTTTTCGGTCACCATTTCATTGTTAATTTGAATACTTTTCATTTCTTCATTCTTTCACTCAAGTATAACCACAAATTCCGAGGCAATGTTTTAATAAAGATACTTAATGTGTGGTTAAAAACCGTTCCTCCGACTCATTAAGCGGTGTTTTAATGCCCTTCTGAATTCTGACACCTCAGCAGATTTAACTTCTCTCTTGCGCAGTCGCTTTATTTTGTGCTTCACGTGAATGATTGGCCGATTTATGTAGTGATTACGGGGATTTATCTGTTTTAGTCGAGTGGGAACGAATTTGTCAAAACAATGTCTTAAAATATTTTTAAAATGCTGCCATAGTTCGTCAATGGAGTTGGAATTGCAGGCAAGTTCGAATTGGATAAATGACAATTCTAAAAAATCGAGAATCGAAGCGTCGTCTGCCCATCCATAGCCGTTGATTGGCACATGTGTAAAGGGCTGCGCATGAGTGCTTGCATTAAGCGTTACGTCCACAATAACCATTTTGTGTTCTGATAGCCCATCTTCTACAGACCGTTTATAGTTATTTACTCTGCATGAAAGAAACACCAAGTCCAGCAATGACCAAGATTTAGGTGCTGCCCTCGTGTCGTGTTTCATGATTTGTTTAAGATTGTGCGAGAACATTATTTGCAGTAGTTTTTCGCAACTAGAAATTTCCACATACCCAGGTAGTAAGCAGTCACAGTTAATATTTGGTAAATTAATGTCGACCGTCATTATAAGTCTGGTGGTACGGCTGAAATGAGTGTATAAGAACATATTTAGTTCATCCAAAAGCTCGGGTGAAGGGGAAGGTGTCCTGTATACTGTATCAACAACATATGTTGCGTTACCGTGTGTAATTTTGCACCAAACTGTCTTATGAATAGTGCACTCCATTTTTACAGCATCGATGGATCTTTTGAAACCAGTGGCAACACCACCACTACGAGTATCTCTATCCAATCTAAACATTTGGTAGTTTGGGGGCAGTACAGTCACTGGATATTCCACTGTTCAGCCATGTTTCGCTTTCCACCAGCACATGGGGACTCTGTCAGCACAACATATTCTAACGCAGATACTAATTAAAGGGACTGTGCAATGAAAAAAAAGTCGCCTGTAAATGTTTTCAGTGCTTAGACATGATGCTAAGAAGCATTCACATCAACTATGAGGCTTCGGAACTGAGCCGGCAATTTATTATCAATTTTTAAAAACTGTGTTTTTTAAATTCGCGGGCCGATTTGTGTGCTCGTAGAGATCGATTTTGAAAATAAAATCGTGAAAGAAGACGTCACTGTACACATGACATCGCCAGGCAACCACTCGCTCTCATTCGCTGGAGCTACGGCAGCCAGACGTCACGGGCAGACTTCCGGTAGCCGTGAAAGTCGTCTCCTCGTGCCGCCGCGCAACCCTCTCGGTCAAGCGCGAGCCAGGGCATTGCCTTCGCGCATATGGTTTCAATTTTCCTCTGCCGCCTTCTTCTGTCGGGTGTTCCGGAGCCACTAGCAGTGGCTCGCCGAGTCGCTACTGTCGTCGCTGGCATTCAGCCGGTACGGCGTGAACGCATGGGGCTCGATGCCCATTGCGGCCGTGAGAACGAGCAGTCGCAACTCGAGGTCTGGATTCATTACTGATAACTATAACAGACGACAAGCAAAGAAACCCGACGCGCGCCGCAATCATGCCGCCGAGGCTGCTGCTGGGGTGCTAGGAGCGACAACCGGAAGTTGCAAAAGGAACATCAGCGGATGACGTATTCATGGGCGGGGCCCAGTCCCAGAGCTGTTTTCTTTATTTTTGTCTGGTGCTCCCCGTGTATGAGATGAGCGGGGAGAGGAGAAGCGTAATTTTTAATCGTCTATATCTTCTTTGTTATTCATGCTAGCTTAAAACTTCTTGCGTTGGGGATACGAATGATGAAATGCCGATCTTTCTTCTGATTTACATAATCTCAATTAATTTATTGCATAGTCCCCTTAACAATACTACGAGCATTCA
The DNA here is from genome assembly GCF_052857255.1 of Amblyomma americanum. Taxonomy (NCBI): domain Eukaryota; kingdom Metazoa; phylum Arthropoda; class Arachnida; order Ixodida; family Ixodidae; genus Amblyomma; species Amblyomma americanum. The sequence goes on along the minus strand of NC_135507.1, from coordinate 120,942,039 downwards.
TTAATAATGTTCGTAGCTATGATTAAGTTGAATTACAAGGATAATCGCCATAACTATCCGAGGAACCGGAAAGATTGCGCCTGTCATCTGTCCTTTCAGCCAGTTTCCTATTTTTAGGTGATGGATTAGAAGCGAACGCTCATTTTTCTTGTGGTTCAATACGTAAACATTTTCGTTTATTTTCAACTTGTCGTCTGTCAAAGAGACCTCGCCCTCTCAACAGAAGCACTTGCTCAACTCTTTCGTCGTACCTCGAACGTTCCTTCCGCATAATCATTGCTGATACTAACTGATTTTCTTTTTAGATTTTTGCAATTTTTCAGTACCTACTCCTTTTCCTTGGCTTCAGCAAATTTCATAATAAAAGGTGTCGGTCGTTCACTGTTCTTTTTACTAAAGCGATGAAGTCTTTCTGCGGGCTTGACTTCAACCCAAAGCTCTTTATGGAACAGTTCATCAACGGCAGCGGTCTTCAAGTCCGGCTCAGAATCACCGCTTTCCTCCGACGAGCGAAAAACCAACAAATTGTTGTGTCTGCTTCTATTTTTGTACTCGACCAATTTTCCGGCCAGTTGCTGCACTGTAGCCTCAAGTTAAGCGATTTTCTTATTCATTTTTTGTATCAACGTAAGGAATTCTGGTAGGCTATCAGTCTTAGCATTAAGTCGAGAAACGTTTTCGCTGATTGAAGTTAATCAACAATCAGTCGCCGCTTGATTTTCTATAATCATCTGTAGCAAGTCAACAGCTTTAGGCCCTGGATTTTTTTCAACGTCTCCCGACAAAAGCAGCAACATCACAGTCCAACGGTAAATGAGCGTGCAACAAAACTTGCAGGACACGGCAGAATAACTAAATATCGATTGTAACTTCGGGAACAACAATCGTTGTATGGGAGACCAACCTGCAAAAACCGCAACGGTTGAGCCATGCTGTCCACTGGCCAGGTGCAGTGCCCTCTGATCTGGTCGTAGTCTCGTTGCTTCTTTAGTATCTCTGCTGCCGATGGCGTAACAACTTGCGGTTGGCATCACACAAATGAACAGTTCGTTTTAACGGGGTCAGTGCGACACACCGATAACGGCATCACGCCAGTGCCAGTCCTAGTTAGCGTGGCTGTCCTCAAACGCAGAATCTACGGCAATGCCAGAAAAAAAACAGCTACAGCGGTTGAGCCATGCCGTCCACAGGCCAGGTGCCGTGCCGTCTGATATGGACGTAGTCTCGTTGCTCCTTTAGTAGCTCTGCTGCCGGTGACGTACCACCTTGCTGTTGGTATCCCACGAATGAAATGCTCGTTGTCATGGGGTCAGTGCGGCACTCCGAAGACGGTATCACGCCGGTGCCAGTCTTCGTTATCGTGGCTGTCCTCACATGCAGGATCAACGGCAGTGGCAGAAAAAAGAGCTACAGCGGTTGATCGTTACCATCCACAGGCCAGGAGCCGTGCCCTCTGATCTGGTCGTAGTCTCATTGCTCCTTTAGTAGCTCTGCTGCCGGTAACTTATCCTCTTGCGGTTGGAATCCCACGAACGAAAAGTTCGTTCGTGGGATCCGTGCATCAAACCCAAAACGGTATCACGCCGGTGCCAGCCTTCCTTATCGTGGCTGCCGTCACACGCTGAATACACGGAAGTGCCTGAAAAAAAAAACAGATAGCGCAGTTGAGCCGTGCTGCCCACAGGCCAGGTGCCGTGCCCTCTGATCTGGTCGTAGTCTTGTTGCTTCTTTAGTAGGTCTGCTGGTGGTGAATACCTTGCGGCTGGCATCGCACGAATGAACAGTTTATTGTCACGGTGTCAGTGGGACATACCAAAAATGGTATCACGCGCGCGTGCCAGTCGTCGTCATCGAAATCCGCCTTGGTCATCGTGGCGGTGTCCATACGCAGAATCCACGGCAGTACCTGAAAAAATTAGCAGTGGCTTAGCTCGGCTGTGCCGAGATATAAGCAGCGTGAGCTACGCTGAGCCGCTGAACATCGATTGCCACCGAGCAGCAAGTTTGCTCTCCTTCTCATCGCTATTTTCACTTTGACAAACGGCCCGGTATATGTAAACCCCCCCCCCCCCCCCCCCCGATACCTCTGCGCATGCGCAAAAGATGAGAGGAGCTATCAAGCGGCACCTGCGCAGCGTCAGACTTGGCAACTGCGCAACAAAGGCGCACAGATGGTCAAGCGTCGGCGCCAATGCGTTGCCGCGGCTATGACGGCACTCCTCAGGAATGCGCAGACCAGCAAGGCGCGCGCAGCGGCAGCGGCTCCGGCGCGCCAGCTGTGCGCCGCATGACGCCACTGCTCCTCGCACATGCGCAGCACGGCACACTAGGAGCCACGCAAAACTGCTCAACCTCGGCCAGTGTAGCTCACGCCACAAAAACAGCCACAGCGGTTGAGCCGTGCTGTCCACAGGCCAGGTGCCGTACCGTCTGATCTAGTCGTAGTCTCGTTGCTCCTTCAGTAGATCTGCTGGCAGTGACAAAACACTTTGCGGTTGGCATCCCACGAATGAACAGTTCGTTTTCACGGGATCAGTGGGACACATCGAAAACGGTAAGACTCCGGTGCCAGTTTTCGTTATCGTGGCTGTCGTCACACGCAGAATCAACGGCAGTACCTGAAAAAAACAGCTACAGCGGTTGAGCCAAGCTGTCCACTAGCCAGCTGCAGCGGCCTCTGAACTGAATGAAACGGGGGCTTCAATTTCAGAAGGTTTTTCAGTATCAACCAGGCATAAAAGGAAGAACCTGTGGAATGATCATCACAATGAGCCTCCCTACACCCACTGCAGGGCAAAGGCCTCTCCCATTCCGTGTCTCTCCAATCAACCCTGTTCTGCGCCGACCCTATACCTGCAAACTTCTTAATCTCATCCGCTCCATAACGTTCTGACGACCCCTGCTACGATTGCCTTCTCTTGAAATCCGCTCGTTACCATTAAAGAGTAACGGTTATCTTGCCTTCGCTGTACATGCCCTACTCAAGCCCATTTGTTCCCCTTGATTTGTACTAGGATGTCATTGACAGCGCTTGTTCGCTCACCCACTCTGCCCGCTTGCGGTCTCTTAAAGTTACACCTATCATATTTCTTTCCCTGGCTGGCAATGTTGTCCTTAACTTAAGCTGAACCCATACGTTAGCGGCCACGTTTCTGCCCCGTATGTGAGTACCGGTAACATACAGCTGTTGTACATTTTTCTCTTGAGGGATATTGGTAACTTGCTATTCATGCTCTGAGAGAACCTGGCACTTGCGCTCTACCCCGTTCTTATCTTTCTAGTTAATTCCCTGTGTTGATCCTGATCAGCTGTCGCTACCTGCCCTAAGTAGACGTATTCCTTTACCACTTCCTGCAACTCGCTTCAAATTGTGATTTGCTGTTGTTTTGCTAGACTGTTGAGCATTAATTTGATTTTCTGCATTTTAATTTTAAGACCCGCCGTACTGCTCCGCCTGTCTAACTCACTCATCATGGTATGCAGTTTATCTCCTTAATGCCTCACCAAGCCAATGTCTTCAACGAACCGCAGATTATTTAGGTATTCTCTATTAACTTTTATCCACAACTGTTCCCAATTAAGGCCTCGGAATACATTGTGTAAGGAGGCGGTGAATAGCATTGGCGAGATCATGTCTCCTTGCCTGACGCCCTTCTTTATTAGAATTTTGGCACTTATGGAGGTTAAGTTGAGAGAAGGTTAAGTTAGTCTATTACAAAATTAAGGCTGATGATTGCTTTTTTGTGTGTGGGACAACGCTACAAATAATAGGATACCCTCAGGGAAACGCCCTCAGCCAAGCAAATATGCACCGAAAGGGCAACAATCAATCGATACAAGGGCTCAGGAGCCTTTTCAATGTCTAAAGCTAATTGCAAAGAGTATAGTTGATATTCTTACGCCGAAAGTGTAGTTACACGCCGAAATCGCCGACATCAAAGCAACACCACCCGCCTACCGAGTCTATCGAACAGGTAATGTTCTAGAGGCGGCCGAGTTGCATTAATGTTAAAAGAAACACTGCACGCAATTAGGCTGTCTGATATATCTGGTATTGAGTCTGTGGTTATTAAAATCTGCTTCAGTAAGCTTAATTTAAATATAGGGGCATTTTATAGGCCTCCTACCGCTTGCACCACTGCCACTTTCTTTGATAAAATGAATTGTTTTTATGTGAGTGCACAAAATACTCCAACAACCTAATTTTATGGATAATTTTAACATTTAGTAACTCGAGTGGACCAACACTTTCTCTGAAGCGTTGTCAAGTTTTGCAAAGCCGTTTGTTGATATCATTCTTTTCCATGACTTAACCCAGCTAGTAAGACAGCCTACACGTATTTAAAACGGCACCGCCTCTATTTTAGATTAATTTTTATTTCAGGTGGATTCCTTCGTTGAGAAACAAAACTACATGTCATGGAAGGCATATCAGATCCCAAAATGGTATGCTTAAATTTACATCTCAACACCATTCTGAAATGCAAGAATGAAAACCGCGTATTTCAGATCTTCACACATGCTGAAGACTTTGGGGCTTTGGATCCACTATATAGTTCCTTTGCTAATTTCATTTATTGTTAGGAGTGTGATTCATGCTCTGTCAACAATTTATGGCTAATCTTCAAAAACCTTGTATTGAAATGTGTGAATGGATATGTCCCACGAAGTTGCTCATTTGTACACAACACTAATCCCTGTATCACTGAAGAAATTGCTCGTCTAAAACTTCAAAGGAAAAAGATAAGAAACCAAATCGGGCAGCCCCCCCTTTGCGGCTAACGTTCTGAAACTTACCGGCATGCGCCAACCGCACATGAGATCTATAAAAACAGAAAAATATAACTGCCACAATGTAACCATGAAAAACTTCCTTCTTTCATCACCTGCTAAGTTTTGGCGACATTTTTCATCTAGAAAAGACCCATTTCCTGCTATGTCTAATGTAGATGTAACTGACACTGGCAAATCTGAAATAGCAAATTATCTCAGTTTTTCTGCTCCATATATACAGGTGGCGATGGCAAGAAACAGCAGTTTGCAGCCACTGACACGAACCCTTGCAATTAATAATGCATGAATCTCTGAGGAAGGCGTTCTATCGCTCTTATTTTATATTAAAATTTTAAAAAAATCGCAAGTAATTTATTGGATGCCTTATGCCTTTCTTTGCGGGTATTCAGAATGGTGCGCTAAGTATTTATCCCTCAAATTTATAGAATCTTTGTCAGAAGCAGGACTTCTTAATGATTGAAGTATGCCAAAATCATACCGATACCCAAAGCAGACAGCAAACCACTTCTTACGTCTTACAGCGCAATTTCACTTTTGCGCACACACGGGAAAATTATGGAACATATAATCATGAAACATATATCAACTTTCTTGAAAAACACAATTTAATAGGTCCTCGGCCGCATGGTCTCGGTAGGGGGTATCAACGGTCACACAACTACTGGAGGCAGCACTTGACTTTGCAGCAGCTATAGATACACTGAGCATAATAGATATTTTCGTTCCAGGTCCTGAAAAAGGGTTTTTGCTAAGTTTCTCACCAAAATTTGTTATTAAAATTGTAACCAATTCTAAGAATGACGCATTGCTTTTCAGAATAGGGGCGTATCTTTCCGAGCGGGGCCAGTCTGTGTTGATTCAAAGTGTATGTTTTAATTATGGGCCAGTGCGTTCGGTCATTCCGCAGGAGTCTCTTTTCAGGCCTCGTTCCTTTTTAGTATTCATTAATGATATTTTCACCGCTGTGTCCTTGAAGATAAAACTTTTTGCGGATGACTGCATTATTTACCAAGAAATTAAACATTGAAATGGCCAGTGTGAGTTAAATATCTCGCTAGCTCAAATAGAAGATTGAAGCACATGGCAAATAAAAATAAATAAGAAAAAAACAGTAGCAATGACAATCCCACCTAAAAGGGAGGCCATAGCTTTTCCCTACTCCATTAATGGTGACCTTCTACCGTCCGTTAAAAGTTACAGATATTGAACTGTAATCCTGACCTCTGAGCTAATGCCGAATGAACATGTGTTTTGCCTTGAAAAAAAGACGATGCAAAAATTTTATTACTTGAGACGAGCCCTACGACATTCCCCTCAAGAAATAATCTCCTGGCTTACAAAACATTCATCAGGCCAAATCTTCAACACGCTTCGGCAGTATGGGATCCTTATGCAGAGATAAATAATACCAAACTCGAAAACGTCCATACAAATCAGCTAGATTCGTTTATAGTTCATACAGTTGGCACACTTCAGCAACTGCTGTAGTACAAAAACCTAACTTAGATCCTTTACGGTTACGACGCTTTCATGAACAACTCAAGCGCATGCATCTTCTGTACCATAGTAAACTAAGAATACACCAAAATCTATTATAGAACCTGTTATTCGGAGGACTACGCGCGCAAATTATTCCAAGAAGTTGAAACACCTGCAAAACCAACGCGTTCAAAAATTCTTCCCTAGAACAGTCAGCGACTAGAGCCCACTGCCTTCTGAAAGTACGGAATGCCCGACTGCCCGGTGTCTGCTATCAAAATTGAAACATCCTTCTTGATATGCTCGTGTGTTGTGCTCCTTTATTACTCTTGGCGTGTCTCTTGCATGTCGTTTGCCCTTAATCTTTTCTGTTCGGGTATTGTGCTCCTGTATTGCTCTTATGGTTTTTTTTTTCATGTGTATTCATATTTCTGATCTTTATATTTTTCCTTCCTGGGCGTCACTTTTACATAACGAACAGCGTTTTGATGTGTAGGTCTCCCAACCCACTTTTTCGGTCGCAGGTCCCAATCGACACGATTATGTTTGACTTCTTAAGTTTTTCTCTTGTTAAGATGGTTTTTCTCTTTTGCTGTGCGTTTTTTTCTTAAACAATGCACTGCGTCCCAGTTCTGCCTAAGTCCTTCAGTAAAGGCAGGCATAATTTCTGAAATAAATCAATAAACTTAAACTTTGCGGGTATCTATATAAATCCGTTCGCGCATGATGTGTGTGTGCGTGTGTGCGTGTGCGCGCGCGCGCGCGCGCGCGTGTGTGTGTGTGTGTGTGTGTGTGTGTGTGTGTGTGTGTGTGTGTGTGTGTGTGTGTGTGTGTGTGTGTGTGTGTGTGTGTGTGTGTGTGTGTGTGTGTGTGTGTGTGTGTGCGTGCGCGTGTGCGTGTGTGCGTGCGTGTGTGTGTGTGTGTGTGTGTGTGTGTGCGCGCGCGCGCGCGAAGCCCAAGAAAACACCGCTCTATAAAGGGTCCGGTGTTCTCTTGCCGCTGGTCGTGCACTCTTGTTTCGAGATAAATAGCAAATTCACTTTAGACATATTAATTACGCAGGCAGCTTCGATAGACAAAGAATCACTGTATTCATAATCATCACCGCAGCCCAACAGCAGGAAGTAGCAGTGGCACGCGCGTACAAGGGCTGATATGCGTCAGGCCTCTGTGGCAGAAAAACTGGGGCGTGAACCGCTGCTGTCTCATGTCAGGGGCGGCTGTTATTCGGCGAGTTTCATCAGCGGGCGCTTGGAGCTCGACAAGGCACACAATGCTTTTGGGTAAAAGGCCCGGGTTCGGTAGTAACGGTCGCTGACGCACTTTGCCGCTTGCGTCTGGCGCCGTGTCCTGCATGCACTAGTCGCTGGCGCGTCTCGAACTCCTCCGGGCACCTGCAACCCACCCCTCCGCAGGCCGGTGGCATGTTGCGTGTCTACACTATTAGTGCCGCCACAGTCTAAAAGTCACAGGAAGCAGCGTCAGACGCCAGAACCTACGAAGACGCAACGCGGAATACAAGCCAGGAGACCAAGTCTGGGTTTAGGACGCCCATTCGCCCCCGCGGATTGACTGAAAAGCTTTTGTGCCGCTGTTTCGGCCCGTACAAAGTTCTTCGTAGGCTAGGTGAACTGGATTATGAAGTCAGCCGGGACAAAATGACTGCATGCAAGCAGACGCTTCGTACGACCAGAAGTTGTTCATGTCGTCCGCCTGAAGCTCTATTATTTATTTATTTATTTATTTATTTATTTATTTATTTCTTTATTTATTTATTTATTTTAGGAAACACTGTAGCCCTCATTCGAGGGCTATTACAGGAGAGTAATTGCCAAAAGAAGCATGAATTTCAGGCATCAGCAGTACAATTCCAATTTTATAGTCATAAATATGGTCAAAACACAAGTACATAATATACAGAAGAAAACAAAGCATACGTGAAAGTGCAAACAGAAATATGAGAAACATTAACATGATCATTTATCAAATCTCCCGTTGTCTGTAATACAATTCCAAAGGATGTTCAAAATCTTTGCCATTTTGAGCTGCTACACTTTATTAAACACTACCTCTTGCTGGGCTAGTTGGTGTGACATTGTGTAACAAAAGTAAAACAGCGCTAATTTTTGCACAAACCACACAGAAATACCAGACAGGACGGGCGCTGACTCCAACTACGTTTATTAAAAGCCACATGTTGCATATATACAGCCTGAAGAATATGAACTCATGCGCATTTCTTACATGGGAAAAAAGAAAAAAAGGGAAAAAAGTGAAGATGCGGAATCGATGGCCAAGAAGAAGCTGCAGTCCCTAACAAGGCAAGCGGCCCAGACTACGGAGGCATTATGGAGGTGCATACTGAATAAGACCTTACGCACCGATGTAAAGGTTCCTAGGAAGGAACAGAACAAGAGCGGACCTGTGGTTATAGGCGACGTCAATGTGCCAAAAGACATCGCGGACAGCCTGGCAAAAAGACCAAAATACAGATTTGAGCCTTCCGTACCGGCACACGAGCTGTTGGATTTTAATCGGCGCGTCGCAAGAAAAGCAGGAAAAGAAAATCAAGAAATGTGCTTCCTCGACGGCATAGACAGTTTGACAAGGACAACACTCCTGAAGAAACCCACTCCGAGAGGGAAAGCCTTGACTGACAAGGTGATCGCATATTGCAAGGATAATAGCCTCTCCCTGCTCCAATAGGACAAAGAAGGGAACTTTGTTCTCATGCTTTCAGGCGTCTACAACGAGAAAGCTTTGCAAACAATTTCGAAGAACTTTGTGCAAATCAAACCGTCCGCAACCAGGATAAAAGGCAAGGCTGTTGCCCTGTGCAAATGCCTGGAGCTGCAGGGCCTGGCAAGAGCACTTTTGAGCTCTTCTGAGAATAACCTGTCAATCTTCTTTGCGGTAACATAAACCAGAGGCACTGTTTAGGGCCATAGTGAGTGAGAAAGGTACTTGGCAGCAGCACAACAGCCGCTTTTTGCTTGAGCACCTAAAGAATTTGCACGTTTTGGACCATTCTTTAATGAAAAATTCCTTCGATGTATCCGGCGTGTTGGAGAGGGAAGAGGAGATTGGTTACGCATTCTCTATAGATGTTGTAGATCTTGTTTACTCTGTGCCCCATAGCGACCTTTTCTTTGCTGTTTGACAATGTATAGAAGCAAGCCGCACTATTCCATTTGAAAACGAAGCTTATCATTCGTTTCCTCGAGGAAACGAATGATAAGCTTTGCTAGAGCATGCTCAACAACCTTGCAAACCACAGAAATGAGCGACATTGGACGATAGTTGCGAATTTAACTTAAACTGCTGGATTTAAAAACAGGAATCACAACAGCGCTGCGCCAGTCTCGAGGTAGTGAACAGGTTTCTAAGAACTTTCTTAAAATAATTGTTAGATAAAATGATGCCCATTCAGCATATCGCCGTAAAAATTCACTAAGGATCCCATCTGGCCCGCTTGTTGTTTTTGGGTCAAGCTCAAGCAATTGCTGGAATATGCCCGCTTGAGTGACTTCTAAATTTCCCATAGCGCAAGCGCCTAAATTATCGTTCTCATTTGTTCTGTGATCGGTTCTTTTTTCTTAAATACTGACTGGAAGAACTCATTAAAACAGTCAGCTATATCCGCGTCTTTTCTGTGATCATTTCAGATCCGCCTTTAACCGGTCTATTTCTTCTTTTTTATTGCTCAAGTGCCTCCAGAATTTTTCCGGTGAAGACTTCAGGAAGCCACGCATTGTTTCATTCAAATACTTTTTCGTAGATTCTCTTAACGCAATTTTCAGTTGACCACGCAAATTAAAAATTTGGCCGAGTTTTCTTTCTTTTTGCGTAACGATTTTATTCTACGTTTAATGTGGATAATTTCTCGAGTTGCCCATGGGCCATGCGGCTTCGTTTTCTTCATTGGTGTAGGAGTGAATTCATCGAGGCAATGCTTAACGATACCCTTAAAACGCTGCCATTATTCCTCAACAGACTCAATAGATGACGCAGCTTCAAATTCACTAAATGATAGCACTAAAACATCTACAATTATTGTATCGTCTGCGTGAGCGTAGTCCTTTCCCAGCTAAGCCGCAAAGCTTGACCGCCAGCAGATGTGTGCGCCGACTGGTATATCGACGGATATCGTTTTGATATCTGATAATCCTGGCTCGACTGACACTTTCCTAGAGCCTACTTGCATGAACAGAATGTCGAACAATTACTGCGAATACAAAGTTTCTCATGCATTTTTTTCTACAATTTTCCCTAAATTATGTAAAAACATAATTTCCGGGCGTTTTTCAGCACTCGAGACTTCTAACTTCCCGGGCTAGAAAATTTTCCAATTTATGTAGGGCAGATAAAAATCTCCAGTCATAATTAACCTCGTGTTATGATTTAAATGAGCACACAAAAAAGCATTAAATCGTCTAGGTACTTATGCTTGGTAGCAGGATCTCTGTAAATGCCTCCTACTATGAACGCAGCGCCGACTACTGATATTATGCACCATAGAGATTCTGAAAAGCCGCAGACTATTCTTTCGGCCCTAAGTGTTGAAGTTACACGGCTACGCCCCACCTCTTGAGTCTCTATCCCAATTGAACATTTTATATCAAGGGGGAAGAATACACTCGTTGGGAATTGAACCATTTAACCGTGTTTCTAACCGGTAAAAAAAGTAATCGCTGGCGGCCTCAAGGCAGCGTTCTCGGGCCTCTACTTTTTAATTTATACATTATTGATTTTGTTAATGAATGCCCTAAATTGAAATGTGTTACGTATGCAGATGATGTCTCACTTATTTTCTCGTCAGTCACAGGTGAATAAGGCATAAACCAGGCAAACAGAACATTGAGGACACTGCACGAATGGTCACTTGCAAATCAGTTAAAAATTAATGCAACTAAGACAGAAGTTGTTATCTGCAGACCAACAAATAAATGCATTACGACACCATGCGATGTTATGCTTGGTTTGGAAAGGATTGAGATTGTAGAAAATATTAAGATATTAGGGGTAAATTTTAAATGTCACCTCAGATGGGACAATCATATTGACGCTGTCAATAGTCAACTTTCTCGTGTCACCGGTATCATCAGCAGGTATCGTCACATCCTTCCATACAAAGTTAAGCTCCTTCTGTGTTCTCCCTATTTATGTCCCACGTAAACTATGCTCACCTAGTTTAGGAGCATCTACAGTTGCAAATAAAAATAAAATATACATCCTACACAAGAAGGCTCTGAGTGCAGTACTTAACCTTGGTTATGAAGTAGATACATGCGATCTATTCAACCAACTCAGTGCTGTAAAAATATTTGAACCTGTGCCATGTTATGCTGGCTGAAAGGTACAAAAGAAATAAAACAAAATTTAAATCACATGAGCGCCACGGCGCACCTTTCGCTAACAGTACAAACTTACCCACACAGACATAGCGAATTGTGGCACGTTCCAACATGCCGCACAATGTATGGTACACATAGCCTAGCAAACACGTTACCCCGTCTTTTAAAGAAGTTTTATGCTGCAAATGTTGACTTGTCCCGTGTATGCCGCAAAGATATACAGAGTGTATGTGCTACATTTTAGATTGTAACATGCATATAAAACTGCTTCTTTCAAATTCTTTTCATGGAATGGCGTTCTTGAAGTAACCCTAGACGCGCTTTGTTTGTGATATTTTTTTCTGTTCATTTGTTTGTTATTATTGCTGTTTCAACCCCTATCTTGATTACATATGTTGCTCTTCACGTTGCCTGCTGCCCTGTGTGTAGGGGCCGAGGGTAACGTCAAGCCACATCTTACTGGCTTTTCTCCCTCGAACCACTCCGTGTACCTGGGAAATAAAGAATTGAATTGAAAAAAATTGAAATTTAATAACTATACGAGGGTTACTGGAGAGTAATATAGATTCGAGCTTGGTGATTTTATTTCCAACACTTCGGGCATTCAACAAAAGAAGGCGTAGTTAGGCCTGCTGCTAAGAACAATAGGCGCCTTCCTACGCAACAGCTGCGGAAAAGCCTTCCTGGGAAGTTTTGTGCTCGCTCAGCTTTATTTCTCGGCGTTCCCCTCGACTTTAAATCCCAAATGTAAACTGTCTTTTATTGTGAGTTTTTCATAGATCAGTAAAACTTTCACACCATTAGCTCTTTCCAAGGCAGCACTCTCCCCTATAGCTTCTTTCAGATTTCTACTGTTTCTGGAGCACAGTCATTGCTGACGGAATAGGAGGGTCCTATCAGTTTTTAGCAAGTTTTCATCACCTGCGCTTTTTCTGTGTAGTGATAGAACCGCATGATAACTCGCCTACTTTGCCCTCGTTTCAACTTGCCTAGGCGATGTATTCTTTCCGACTTATTTACCTCAACGCCGAGCTTCTCCTGAAATACCTTCTCGTGACCGTTTCCTTAAATCTGTGTCTGTGTCGAGGTACTTTTTTCAGCGCCAAAAACGAGAAGATTGATGCGTGCGCTTCGGTTCTTACATTCTACCAATTTTTTTCGCATGTAAGCACACAGTCGTCTCAAGAGCATATATTCTAGATTTCATTTCCTGGATAACATATAGGGAACTGAATATCATGTCTGTCTTTGCACTTCATTCGCCGATCGGAGCCTATATATTTTCACGTAGTGGTGACGGATGTCGAAGCAGCGATGAAGACGGACGAAAGGGTCTTCTAAAAGAAAACTGTTTATTGGGCTGACTTGCACCCAAAATGGACTGAATCACTCGGCGGCGGCGAAGCGACAAGCGTGCTCGGCGGTCGTCGAACAGAATTCCCGCCGCTGTCGGCCGTGCTCAATTTTAAGCTGATAGCGAACTTTCGAGATAAACCGTGCAAAGTTACTAGAACATTCCGGAACAACGTAGAATCAGCTCTGCCTGGCTGCGATCAATCGAGATAAATCTAGTCACGTCTTGCGTCGCAAAGAAAGCGATAAGGTAGTGTGGCGGCAGATTTGAAAAACGAACAAACACTACAAATATTCGCGGCATTACTTTCCTCTCAAAGAAGCATCGACCCGATGCATTAAAACAAATAACGCGACTAGTAAGAGAAAAAAAAACAGATCTTGAGAAAAAAGAGCATGGAAATGCAGCTGCCTTTAGCGCGCATAATACGGCTTGAGATGGACTGCATGGCAAACTTCTGGTCGTGCGCGGCGTCGCTGGGATGCAGTCATTGCGTCAGGGATGACTTCATAATCCAGTTCACCTAGCCGACGAAGAACCTTGTACGGGCCGGAATAGCGGCGCAAAAGCTTTTCACTCAATCCACGGCGGCGAATAGGCGTCCACACCCAGACTTGGTCTCCTGGCTCGTATTCTGCTTTGTGTCTTCGTAGGATGTAGCGTCTGGCGTCGGACCGTTGCTGATCTTTGATCCGTAATCGCGCAAGCCTTCGAGCTTCTTCTGCGCGTTGAAGGTAGGCGGCAACGTCGACGTTCCCTTCTTCTGGACGTTGGGCAGCATGGCCTCTAGCGTGGTCGTGGCCTCCCTGCCATGGACGAGTCTAAAAGGCGTCAACCGGGTGGTCTCCTGCACTGCAGTGTTGTAGGCGAAGACGACGTAAAGCAGGATGACATCCCAGGTTTTGTGTTCGGCATCGACATACATGGCGAGCATATCGGCGATGGTTTTGTTCAGGCGCTCGGTCACTCCGTTGGTCTGCGGATGGTATGCAGTTTTCGTCCGGTGGCTGGTTTGGCTGTAGCGCAGGATGGCTTGCGTTAGTTCCGCCGTGAATGCTGTTCCTCTGTCCGTGATGAGCACATCGGCGGCGCCGTGTCGAAGAAGAATGCACTCCACGAAAAATTTGGCGACTTCTGCTGCTGTTCCGTTCGGTAGAGCTTTCGCCTCGGCGTAGCGGGTCAGGTAGTCGGTCGCTATGATGATCCACTTATTTCCAGATGTTGACGTTGGAAAAGGGCCAAGCAAGTCCATGCCGATCTGCTGAAAGGGCCTTGAGGCAGGTTCAATGGGGTTCAGAAATCCTGCTGGTCGTGTGGGAGGAGTCTTCGTCGCTGACAATCTCGGCAGGTTTTCACATAGTGTGCGACATCGGCAGACAGTCGGGGCCAGTAATATTTGTCTTGAACGCGGCGGAGGTTGCGAGTAAACCCGAGATGTCCAGCTGTCGGCTCGTCGTGTGAAGCCTGTACAACTTCTTCGCGGAGACAAGTAGGTACAACAAGGAGGTAGGCTGTTTTGCTCGCTGTAAAGTTCTTCACAAGGATCTCATTCTGCACACAGAAGGAAGACAGTCCTCGTTTGAATGAAGCGGGGGGTGAAGAAACCTTGCCTTCGAGGTACTCGATGAGGCCTTTCTGGCCGGGGCCCGAGCGTTGCTGCTGAGGAAAAGAGCTGGGGCTGATGTGTCCGAGGAAGGCGTCCTCATAGTCGTCCGGCGGCAGTGCATCTACAGTTGCTCGTGAGAGGAAATCGGCGTCAGAGTGCTTGCGTCCGGACTTGTAAACGACGATGACGTCAAACTCCTGGAGACGCAGACTTCATAGAGCGAGTCAGCCAGAGGGGTCCTTCAAATTGGCAAGCCAGCAGCGCGCGTGGTGGTCGCTGACCACCTTGAACGGTCGTCCGTAAAGGTAGGGGCGGAATTTCAACGTAGCCCAGATGATGGCAAGGCACTCCTTCTACGTTGTCGAATAGTTAGCCTCGGCCTTGTAAAGGAAACGGCTAGCGTATGCGTTGACTTTCTCCAGCCTGTCACTTTTTTGAACGAGGACGGCGCCAAGTCCCACGCTGCTTGCGTCGGTATGTACTTCAGTATCGGCGTTTTCATCAAAAAGCGCAAGGATCGGTGGGGACTGTAAATGACGCTGAAGTTCCTTGAAGGCTTCTGCTTGCGGCGCTTCCCATTTAAACGGCTCGTCGGCCTTCGTCAGTTGGGTCAGGGGCTCTGCGATGCGCGAAAATTTTTCACAAATCGTCGGTAATATGCGCATAGTGCGAGAAATCTGCGCACTGCTTTCTTATCGGCCGGCGGTGGAAACTGTTCAATAGCAGCTGTTTTTCTGCTGGTCTAGGCGTACTCCTTCCTTGCTAACGATGTGGCCTAAAAACATCAGCTCTTCGTATGCAAAGTGGCATTTCTCTGCTTTCAAGGATAGGCCAGACGACATGATTGCGTCTAGTACTGTTCGAAGTCTTTTGAGGTGCTCTTCAAAGTTCGAGGCGAAGACAACGACGTCATCTAAATATACCAGACAAATTTGCCACTTCAGGCCAGCCAGCACTGTATCCATTACTCGCTGAAACGTCGCTGGTGCGAAGCAGAGACTAAATGGCATCACCTTAAACTCAAACAGCCCATCCAGAGTGATGAATGCTGTCTTCTCGCGACCTCAATTTGCCAGTAGCCGCTTTTGAGGTCCATCGATGAGAAATATTTGGCGTTGCAGAGGCGCTCCCATGTGTCATCGATGCGGGCGAGGGGGTAGACGTCCTTCTTTGTTATGTTGTTCAAGAGGCGGTAAACCACACAGAATCGAAGTGCGCCGTCTTTCTTTATCAATAGAACAACCGGTGCCGCCCATGGGCTGTTTGAAGGCTGGATGACGTCATCGCGAAGCATTTCTTCGTCTTGGTCCCGGATGGCTTGTCGTTCTCGCAGTGACACACGGTACGGGCATTGACGGAGAGGTCGGACGTGTTGGTCCTTTATAATGCGATGCTTGGCAATTGGTGTCTGTCGTACCTTCGGCGATGTCGAAAAACACTCACTGTAGCTTTGAAGCAGATTGCGGATCTGGTCTTGTCGGTTCCGGTGCAGGGCTGGGTTCATGTCGAAAGTGGGCGAGTTCTCTTGGTCAGGCGAATCTTCTGCGGAGGGGTCGGAGAGGGCGAAGAGTCTCGTACAATCAGATATTTCGTCGAAGAAAGCAATCGTCGTTCCTCTGTTAATGTGCCGGTATTCTTCGCTGAAGTTATTCAGCACTACTTCGGCCTGGCCATTGCGGAAATGTGCGATGCCTCTTGCGATGCTGATTCCTCGGTCTAGTTCCCGGGTTCGAACCCGACCGCGGCGGCAGCGTTTTTATGGAGGAAAAACGCTAAGGCGCTCGTGTGCTGTGCGATGTCAGTGCACGTTAAAGATCCCCAGGTGGTCGAAATTATTCCGGAGCCCTCCACTACGGCACCTCTTCTTCCTTTCTTCTTTCACTCCCTCCTTTATCCCTTCCCTTACGGCGTGGTTCAGGTGTCCAACGATATATGAGACAGATACTGCGCCATTTCCTTTCCCCCCAAAACCAATTATTATTATTATTATCATTATTATTATTAACTGCATGTTCCCCTTGATGATGGCTTCAGCGTTAATGGCTTTCTCGAAGCCTACGGTCACGATAACGCTTGATCGGGGTGGGACGCTCACTTCTTCCTGCAGAACACTCAGGGCAACGTGAGTTTCCTCAGTTTTCATCGAAGCGATGTCTTTGCCCTTCGAAAGCGTGATCTGCTCTGATCGGAGGTCGATGATCGCCTGATGCTCATTAAGGAAATTCATACCCAAGATCACTTCGCGGGAGCATTGCGGTAGCGCAACAAAGGTCGCAGGATAGGTATGTCCTTTGACAGTCACTCGCGCAGTGCATCGTCCTGATGTCGTAATGAGGTGGCCCCCTGCGGTGCGAATTTGTGGGCTGTCCCAAGCCGTTGTGACTTTTCTGAGCTGCACACCGAATGTTTTATTCATCACCGAGTAATCGGCTCCTGTGTCGACTAGAGCGGTAACTTTCCGGCCGTCGAAAATCACTTCTAAGTCGGAGGTCCTGGCTCTTGCATTGCATGTCGCTCTCGGCGTCGGGTCACGGCTTCGTCGCGTATGCGAGTCGCAGGTGGGGCGTGTGGTCGAAGCTCTTCTTAGTGGCGGCGTCGTTTTCAAAGCAGCCTGTGTCGTGGTCGGGGTTCTCATTGTCTGCGGCGTCGGTGCAACGAGTGGCGGTTCTTCATGCGGAGTCGCGGGTGCAGCGTCATGGGCCGTGGTCGGTGGAGGATCTTCGGCGTTTCGCTCTTGAGCAACCTCACCTCAAGAGTTTGCTGCCTTTAGTTTCCACAATGGGGGCTGGGAGACCTTCCTCATACCGCGGCTGCGTAGCTGCGGCGTGGCGACGCAAAGCGCGAGTTTGACGGCGATGGTGAGCTCGAAAAGCGGTTCGGCGTGCACTCTTCTCGACGCAAGTACTCGTCTGTTTCCTGCGGACCATGTCCGAAGCGTGGTCGTGGGGCGTTAACAGCAAATCCTCGAAGACCGATACGTCGTACGGGCAATGACGAAGAATATGGCTGGCCTCACCGCAATGAAAGCACAACGGCCGGTTGTCGGAAGTCCTCCAGGCGTCGCATTTCCTGGGGCTTGAGCGTCGGTCATAGGCTGGGCGGGCGGGGGCTGCAGGAGGCGGCGTTGTGGAACAAGTGGCTCATCTCGGGGAGGACGTGGGGGTTGTCGCTGGGGCTGAGCAGCCCTTACTGCAGCGGCGTAGGTCATGGCCTGGGGTTCTGTGGCCGTCGAGGTGCCAAGTGCCTGTTGTACTTCTTCCCGTACCACGTCCATCAGAGTCACTGCTTGTGGCTCTGGGGAGGATGGCAGTAATCGGCGTAGCTCCTCTCGGACGATTTCGCGGATAACTTCCCGCTAGCTGTCGCTGGTGGTGGCCGGCGTGTCCGAACGGATTGCACAGGCAGATGAAGGGCGGCTGTAATGCCGAGCTCGGACGTCGGGGGTCTTCTCAATCGTACAGGCTTCTTGCATGAATTCCTCGACTGTTTTTGGCGGCTGGCGGACGAGACTGCGAAAGAGTTGTTCTTTTACGCCGCGCATTAAAAACTGAACTTTCTTTTCCTCGGACATCCCTGGTTCGGCACGGCGAAATAGGCGCTTCATCTCCTCGACGTAACCGCGGACGGGCTCATTCGCAAGCTGGATCCTGGACTCGAGGAGTCGTTCGGCTCTTTGTTTCCTCACGACATTGGTGAATACCTTCAATAGTTCTCTCTTGAATAGCTCCCATGTCGTAGCGGACGACTCGTACTTTTCGTACCACATGCGTGCAGAGCCATCCAATGAGAAGAACACGTGTCCAATTTTTGCCGCATCATCCCACTTGTTGAATGATGCCACGCGCTCAAATTGATCCAACCATTCTTCAGGGTCTTCGCCTAGGGATTCATTGAAAGCTGGCGGCACCCGCGGCTGCTGTAGTATGACCGGTGTCGACATCTTCGGCCAGGTTGCGGTGCTCGTAGCAGCGTCTTTTCGCTGTGTGGTGCGGTCCGGCGGTTTCCCGAACTCAGGCTCCTCTCCCTGAAGACGTCGGCTGGCTCGCTGAGCTGCTGGCTCGTCCCCTGGTGCGAAGCACTGAGGGCTGGCCTCACGACTTGAAGGGGGCATCCGGAACATGGAAGGCTACCCCGCACCTCCACCAGATGTGACGTAGTGGTGACGGCAATCGAAGCAGCGATGAAGACGGACGAAAGGGCCTACTAAAAGAAAACTGCTTATTGGGCTGAATTGCACCCAAAATGGACTGAATCTCTCGGCGGTGGCGAAGCGACAAGCGTGCTCGGCGGTCGTCGAACAGAATGCCCGCCGCTGTCGGCCGTGCTCAATTTAAAGCTGATAGCGAACTTTCGAGATAAACCGTGCGAAGTTACTAGAGTATTCCCGAACAGCGTAGAATCAGCTCTGCCTGGCGGCGATCAATCGAGATAAATCTAGTAGCGTCTTGCGTCGCAAAGAAAGCGATAAGGTGGCGTGGCGGCAGATTTGAAAAACGAAGAAACACTGCAAATATTCGCGACAAATATTCATCAGAAACGAACTTGAATGAGTCGGAAGTACAATCTACCGCAAGACAAATGACCATTCAGTGTAAACAATTCATCAATGTATGAATTGTTTACTCTGAATGGTCAGTTGTCTTGCGGTAGATTGTACTTCCGACTCATTGCAGTTCGTTTCTGGTGTTGGATTTATTGTTAGCCTCGTCTTTTGTCTGTATCTGCATGCGTATGTACGGAGTGCCCTTCTAAGGATTGATTAGGAACTTGTATTATTTGATTTCTCTCGTGTTGCCACAACCCTTGTTTGAAAGGATATTTCCAAGTCTTGTACAATGACTCTTCTTTCCTTTTTTCCCCTAATTTTCTTTATTTTCTTATTCTTTTTGTCTTTGTGTTTTTGTTTCTTTTTTCTCTTCTTTTTTTAGAGGCCTCGTTGGCATTCCTCTTTAACCCCCTCCCTTCCCCCCGCCCCTTCCAGTTCCTCTGGAATGTTGTCTTCTGCATGTACAGGGGTCAAGCCCTTCACGCTTGTCACCAAAATGCGCCCTTCACCCCTTTCCAAAGCAGCCCTGAGGTGGTGGAAAAGAATCCCCCCCCCCCTTCTTTTTTTTTAATGTCCTATTTTGTATTATCTCGTGTTGCCACCACCCTTCTCTGATTGCATATTACCAAGCCTTGTACAATGGCTCTTTCCTTTTTTCACTACTTTCTTTTCTTTTTTTTCTCGTCTTTTTTTCTTATTATAGGCCTCGTTTGCATTCCTCTTTACTTCCCCTCCTCCCCCCCCCCCTACCAGTTTCTCTGGAATGTAGCTTCCTCCTTGTACAGAGGTCGAGCCCTTCACGCTTGTCACCAAAATGCTGAGAGGAGCGACACCTCGAGGGCCTTTCTAACGCAGCCCTGAGGTGGTGACCCCCTTTTTTATATTTATATTTTTATATTATTATTCTTTTAATTCTTTTGTTATTAAAGAAAAATTTTTTCGGCCCTTTGGGAACACCTGCATTCAGGTTAGGAGACGCCTTCTTAGATTGCCACCGATTCTCTCTCTTCCTGTGTTAAAAAAAGAGAAAAACTGTTCTTCCTGGTCTCTTCCCCCCCCCCCCCCCCCCCGGCTAGTGCTTTGAACTCGTGCATTGCTGTAAACTTGTAAACTTTGTACCTCGCGCACTCTATAAAAACTGCGTGTTTCAAACGCTGTACTACTCTCGAAAAAGGCTGGTCCTCCAGCCGAAACGTCTGAATTAAATCCTGTTATGTTTCTTCAATTTTTGGTGATTATATATATATATATATATATATATATATATATATATATATATATATATATATATATATATATATATATATATATATATATATATATATATATCCTCAGTACGAACCCCTCCAGTGGCGCTGTATTGTTCTACCTGGAACTTGGCGCACCTTGGGCATTCTAGAGGCTAGAGGTTTGTCGTCTTGACTCAAGCTCCCTGCTGTCTTGTACGACCAAGCACGTCTAAGTAAACCTGTTCCGTGTACGTCAACTGTTTTTCGGTGACATATTTGTTGGAGCACCTGAGTAGCACCCATGTACGCTGACTAAGAGGCCAATGCTGTTCTCAACGCGTTGAGACAACACCCGTCCACAAGGCGAGCCGCCGTCTGCGAGGCCAACAAGCATTGTTCGGCCAACTGACAGCGCCGGTAAGGACGTCCACCACGGCTACCCAAGCAATTCCCCATTCCGGGAATGCACCGCCGGTCGTTTTTCACGCACCTCGGCCGCCGCCACCGTTCCACGGTAAGAGGTTCGAGGACGTTGAAGACTGGCTGGCGAGCTTTGACCGACTTGCGGGCTTCAATGAGCGGGACGGCGAGTGCAAATAGCATAAAACCTACTTCGCGCTGCAGGGCTCAGTCAAGACGTGGTTTGAGAACCAGGAAGCTTCGTTCACCAAGTGGGAGGTTTTTCGCCGAGAGCTGCTAGCGACATTTAGTACCAGCGAAAGAAAAGAAAAGGCTAAAATAGCTCTGCACTCGAGGTCACAGCAGCCGAACGGGAGCGTCGCGATGTTTCATCGAGGACGTGACGCGTCTGTTCAATCGGGCCGACCCTGCTATGCCCGAGGCCAAGAAGGTACGCCATGGAATGCGCGGCGTAAAAGTGTAGTTGTTTGCCGGACTGGTCAGTGACCCGCCAAGAACGATGTCCGAGTTTACCAAAGAAGCAACGGGTATCGCACATTCTCTGCAGGAACGGAGCGCGCACTACGGTCGTCAGGCTACTGTAGCAGCCGATTCCCAGTACACGCCTGCGGCGCTGCCCGCACATGAGCTTCGGCAGCTTGCTAGAAGCCTTGTGCGTGAGAAACTAGAGAAACTTCACTTTGAAGCTCCTCAGCTAGGCAAGCGTCGCTGCCGTAACGAACGTGGTCCGTGATGAAATCTGGCGAGTTGTGCAGCCACCACCAGCTCCACAACCAGCGCCCTATGTGATGACGTAAAGCGATCCACTACGAAGTCCTGGGCCAGCGATGCGGGCCTTTTCCCCTCGCTCCTGTGCCTTCTCTGCAGCACCCAATAACAACAGTACCCTTGCTCCGTGCCGCCGGAGTCAGGCCCACCATGAGCAAAGCGCACATGTGGGCTGCGCCAAACAATCGGACACTCTATTACCACTGCGGGGAGCCCGGTCACATCCTCCGTCATTGCCCTTAGCGCAGAACTGGTTTAATGGGATTTTCTTCTGCCGCGCCTCGTCCGCGCTACTGTGAACGGCCACAGTATATCGAGCAGTACATGGCCGATAACGTGCAGTCCTCGACATCGCCGCGACGCCAGTCCCGATTGCCATTACTAAGGCGGTTCTCCTCGTCCAGCCGCCCGTCATCCTCTGGCCAGTTCAGGGGTACGTCCCCACATCGGGTTATCTGAAGACAGCGTTATCCGTGGGTAGGGCTGCCGCTACTGGACCGAGTCAAGAGCCTCTACGCGACGATTCACCGCCACTATCCGCGCGACGGCGACCTGACCGTACGACCGGAACGA
This sequence comes from Amblyomma americanum, assembly GCF_052857255.1. Lineage (NCBI taxonomy): Eukaryota > Metazoa > Arthropoda > Arachnida > Ixodida > Ixodidae > Amblyomma > Amblyomma americanum. The sequence goes on along the minus strand of NC_135507.1, from coordinate 120,919,916 downwards.
CACGCTGCGACCGACTGGCTTCTGCCGAAATCATGGTATCCGCCGCCCACCGCGACGCTACCACACTCGTGGATACCAGCGCTGATTTTTCTGTAATGAACAGTCGGTTAGCCACGGCCCTCAGAAAGGTTCTGGCCCCTTGGTCAGTACCGCAGAACGGCACAGTCAGTGGCCACATGGTAACGCCGATTGGTGTCTGAACTTCGCGAATCCAGATCCGTGGTGTTACTTTCGCTGGTTGCTTTTCTATGTTACCCGAGTGCTCCAAGGACCTCATACTCGGCTTGTATTTGCTTCGGGAGTACGGTGCTAGTCGTTACCGAGCCACGTAGGGCTAAGTTACACATCTGTGACGACCACGTATTAATCCCATCAAGAGCCAGGATGTTGGTTACCGTAGAGTGCGACAACAACCAAGGAACGCGTGGCATTCCTGAAAACAACATGTCGCTGCTCCTGGGTTGGCAATTCTATGTAGCTCGCGGAATTACTGAATTGAAAAGTGGGCGAACCGGACTTTTCGTGATGAATTTTGGTTGTGAACCTCAGTGTTTGTCTGGGAAAACAGCTATTGCGCATTTCGAGCAACATAGCGAATTCGCGGGACCGTACGCGTTGTCCGAAACCCCGGCAGCAGTGGAGGCACTGGCCACTTCTATAAAAACGGACATGAACCCCAACTTCTCGCTTAATCAGAAACGCTGCCTGGAGAGAACTATCGAATCTTTCCGCGACTGTTTTGCCTCGACCTCGAAGGTTAGGCACACTCCGCTCACGACGCACCACATTATAGTTGACACAATTCAGCGACCGTTATACCAGCCGCTTTATCGGATCTCGTCAAACGAATGTTATGCCATACGCCTACAAGTTCAAGAAATGCTCCAGGACGACATGATACAGCCGTCGACGAGCCTGTGGGCGTCGCCTGTTGTTCTCGTAGCGGAGAAAGATGAACCCCTGCGAATCTGTGTTGATTAGAGACGTCTAAACAAAGTCACCGAAAAGACGTTCATCCTCTGCCACGCATTGGTGACTCCCTGCACCGGCTGCGCCAAGGAACTTAGTTCTCGTCACTAAATTTACACTGTGGCTATTGGCAAATCGAATGGACGAAAGGAACCGAGAAACGACCGCCTTTATTACATCGGATTGTCTATACGAACTCCGGGTGCACCCTTTCGCCTGCGCTCGGCTCCTGCAACATTCCAGCAAATGATGGACACCTTGCTTGCCGATCTAAAATGGGAGTCTTGCCTCGTGTACCTGGATGGCGTTGTCATCTTCTCCGCTCCGTTCGAAGAGCACCCGAGGCGCGTGCGCGCTTTGTTCGCAGCAATCCGTTCGGCCGGTCTTTCCCTCAAGCCCGAAAAGTATCACTTCGCTTTCCAGGAGTTGAAGTTTCTGCGCCACATCTTGGGCGCTAAGGAAGTTAGCCCTGACCCCGATAATACAGCTTTCGCTGCTTTTCGCGATAAGTGAAGTGGGCGCCGCTTTTTGGGTCTCGGCGCCTATTGCCAGCGTTTTGTGTAGAAGTTCTCCCAGATCGCGTGAGCCCCTCACCCGTCTCACGAAAGATGCCGAACCGTACTTCTCGGGCCAGGAGCAACAACAGGCCTTCGAAGACCTCCGGACTCGTCTGCAAAGGACGCCAATCCTTGGGCACTCCGACGAGTCTGCCGGCACTGAACGGCATACAGATGACAGCAACATCGGCCTCGGTGCGGTTCTTGTACAGTAGCAGGATGGTCTCGAGCGCGTACTCGCATACGCAAACCGCACCTTGCCACGATCCGAAGCAAACTATTGCAGCACTGGAAAAGAATGCCGGGCAATTGTGTGGGCAGTGGATCAAATTTTGGCCGTATTTATACGGCCGCACTTTTAGAGTCGTCAGTGATGACCATTTGCTGTGCTGACTGGGGAACCCCAAAGATCCCTCGGGGCGGCTGGCACGGTGGAGCCTTTGCCTTAAAGAATTCCGACCTTCCAATTGTTAGGGAACACTGAAGAAGTCAAAGATTGAGTAAATATTTGAGAGATGATTATAGATGAGCAGACATCGGCTATCTTCAAAAACTTCGAATTAATGCCGTCTACGTCCGAGGATGGAGACAGTGTAAAGTTTGAATTGAGTTCTGCACACCGATCGAGTCAATAATTATAGTGTCCACTGGAGGAAAATTCATGTCATCGATAACAGCCATAGAAACAGACTTCATTCGTGAAAAGGCATTAAAAAATACTTCATTAAGTGCATCACAACATATTTCACTACTGTGACATTCCGTGTGAGCTACGAGGATCCACGTTCGACGGCGCGGCGTAGACGGAGACCCGTGACAGCAGCATCATCAATTACCCAGCCATGCTCTTTGAGTGACGACCAGAAAAACCGGAACCGCCGCCGCCCCGGGGAAACAGGCTTTATCCTACCCAATTTCCGGTTACATTCCAGGACAAGGAAGCTGTCAGCGGGCCAGAGCGCGCCGTACCACAGCCGACGCTATGCGATACCGCGAAGACGACATTCTTTCCCTCCCCCCCCTTTGTCGTGGGCTATCGCCGGGAAGGCACCCACAGCTTCCCAGAAGGGCCGCGACGGACACCTGTCATGGCGGACAGGCAGTACTCGCCAAGAATGTGGAAAGACAGGCGCTAGTGAATTAGCTCCGAAGAGAGAGCCTGTGTATACTCTCACTTGAGAGAGAGTGGTGGCGTTTTTGTTGTTTATTTAGTTTGTATTGTTAACAGACTCTGGGTTCGAGGCTAAGCCCAACCCAAAGGGGTGGTCCCCATCTCGCATGTTATTTTGGATTGGAGAATTGATGCTTTGGGCGGGCCACTGGAAATGACCGCCCTTAGTCCTTTGTTAATCAAGTGCTTAAAAGCACATGTAAACGGATGCAGTCCAGGCTGAGCTGGGGCTCCATGCTTAGCATGTAATGTGATGCTACTTAGGCACTAACCTGCCCGGTCGATGAGTAAAGAAGTGCAAAGTTTGTTCTGTTGTAAAATTATGCTCTGCTGTCATCATCTACAAGCTCGCCTCCTGTTCATCTTCCAAGCCGAACGACACTAGAGGAAGGGCTTGTGAACCATCCTCGAAGAAACGGACGACTATTGAAATTCTACTGCAAGCACGCTCAGGACGACATCGTTCGCCAAGAGGGCCTTCAGCGCCGAAGCCCGACGGCGTGCAGCTTCTGCCAGCAACCGCTCGAGCCCAACTCCGGAGCCACTCCATCGCCCCCATGAAGTCGTCGGCACGTAAGCTCGGACGCCCCAGCCTCTGATGTATAATCTTAATCATGTGTAATTATTGAATATACCTGTTTGTTTAAACTGAGCCATACGGTGTCTCTTTGCCTCTCCGTCCCGTGTGGACCTGCGCATTATGGGGGTCATCACAATGGTGTCAGAAGTGGGGTCTCAAAAGCAAATGTCCTCTGAATGCGGTGACATTCATGACTTCAAAATTGTAATCAAAAGGGAATCACGGGACTGATTGTGGGACTTTTACCCCCATTTGAGAAGCTTGAGGCACTGGAGGGCTTGAAAAAAAAAATGACTGTATCTGAGGGAGCTCCCACTCCACAGCCGTCGCTCGGAGCAAGCATGCTGGCATTAGGAAGCGTCATTCCGACGTTTACGGGAGATAAGACAGGGGTTCCAATCTGCGATTTCTTTTCCATGCTAGAAGAGATTGGGAAAATGGGGGGATGGTCCGATGCTCAAATGCTGGGAATGGCGAGGTGTAAGATGGCAGGAGCTGCTCATGATTTTGCCTGGCGAGACGAAAAAGTAAAATCCACAAAATCATTTGCGGAATTTAAGAAGCTCGCGTTTGAGCATTTCGACACTGAACCACGTCACGTGCGGGTACAGAGGTTCCGTGACGCCGGACAGATGGTAGGGGAGGACGTGCGAACATTTGCGTCGCGGCTTCAGCGCCTAGCACGCGATACGTTAAGCAGGGAGGAGGAAGGAGACCAGCTAAGGAAGAAATACGCGGAGGATATACTTAAAGAAGAAATGAGCGCTTTGTTCGTGGCTGGTCTGCAAGACCGCGTGCGCCGGTTCGTGCTCTCGCGCAAGCCGAGCAATTTCGACCAAGCCGTGGAGGCCGCATTGGATGAGGAACGAAATGAGGCGTTAACGACAGCCGCAGCGAGAGTACGCGTCATAGAGAGAGCGGTGCTCAACCCTGAGGTTGCTCTCTTGACAGAGCGGTTAGATCGCTTGGAACAGCTGCTAACTCAGCAGGTAGAACGCCAGGTTGAAGCGCGCGCTCAACAGCGCCCATTCGCTGGAAACCGGCGACCGCCACAAAGCTACAGGCGCGGTATGCGAGATTTTGAAGAAATCGTATGCTTCGCTTGCCAGGGTCGCGGACACATCGCCAGGTTCTGCCAAAACGTGCGCCGTGGGGAGCCACAAAGAGAAGCAGGCGAGACACGCCCTAAGCAAGCCGACAGCGGGGCTCCAGATACCGAGACAAAAAACTAGTTAGTCCTCCCCAGCCTGAGGAGCGTGGGGAGGGAGCAGTAGATGATGAGGTGGTGGTAGTTTGTGTGGCCGACGAGGCATGCCCTGTTGTGCGTTGCAAGTTAAATGGTTGTTGTATGGAATTGTTGATAGATACGGGGTCAAAGGTGACATTGCTTAAGGAGAGCAGTTTTAACACGCTTCGAAGGAAGGGGGACCGCGAGGTGTTGGAAGCGTCTGGTGGTATGGCAACCAAATTTGTAGGCATAACGGGGGATCCTCTTGGCATAAGTGGACTCTACCGGTTACACTTCTCTCTCGGCGGAATTGCATTGGAGCACCCCTGCTACGTATGCCCGGACACGGTGTCTCTGCCAAACGGAGTGTCAGGTATATTAAGGCAGGATTTTTTGAGAAAAGGGAAGGTAGTAGTCTCATTCTCTGAGGAAGAGGTTAATGCGGGCGGCTCAAAAGTTCCAGTTTTTGAACAGGAGAGGGGCTGAGATTCGCATTACCGATATTGACACCCGTCAAACAGTGGGATCATTGGAGAAGGTATATTCGCGGGTTGCCGTCCGGCTGGTCGAGGAGGCGGTCGTCCTTCCTTGGTCGGAGCACATTTTGTACGCGTTTGTGCCTTCAGATGTAGAGAGCGGCGCCGTGGGAGTGCTTGAGCCGGTCGACTCTCTCAGCAATGGCCTGAAGGCAGCCGCGTGCCTCGTGACAGTTAATGACGCCCACAGAGTGCCCCTACGGGTGGTTAACTGTAGCCAGCAGCCACTGAGCCTTCCCAAGAACAAAACATTGGCTTTCTTCACCTCTGCGATAGAGCAACGTGAGCCCACCGATACGGTACTCGCAACTGTAGAGCATGCTAGTCCTTCGGCTGCTCCAAAGGTGTCGTTCGATCTTTCTCACGTAAAATCCAGGGAGAGGGAGGCTCTGGCTGGTTTGCTGAACGACTACTCGGAGGTATTCGCCGCGTCCAACCTGGATTTGGGCTGCTGTGGCGTTATAAAGCACAGGATAGAAACCGGCACTTCATCGCCCGTTTACCAGCGTGCGTACAGGATTCCTTACTCCCAACGTGAGGAGATGGAGCGGCAGGTGCAGGACCTGATTGATCGCGGCATTGTCGAACACTCAAAGTCACCCAGGGGAGCACCAGCACTATTGGTGGAAAAGCCAGATGGCTCGTATCGATTGGTAGTGGACTACCGCAAACTAAATGCCGTAACTCGCATCGATCCATACCCCATCCCCAATATACAGGAGACGCTTTCTCAGCTGGGCTCTGCCAGGTACTTCACGGTAGTGGACATGGCGGCGGGATTCTGGCAGATAGCAATGGATCCGGCAGATGCCGAGAAAACGGCATTCAACACGCCCTCAGGGCACTATGAATGGAAAAGAATGCCGATGGGTCTGGCCAACAGCCCTGCTGTCTGGCAGAGAACCGCTGATGTTATCCTGGCAGGTCTTCTGGGGAGGCTGTGCTTCGTGTATATGGATGACATTATCATATACAGTGGCAGTTTTGATAACCATTTGCGCGATATTGAGCAGGTTTTGGTGCGACTAAGAGCAGCGGGTCTCAAACTGAAGCCCTCTAAGTGCCAATTCCTCAAAAACGAGGTGAAATACCTCGGGCACGTTGTTTCAGCTGACGGCGTGCGACCGGACCCTGAGAAACTAAGGTGTGTCTCGGATTTTCCATCCCCGACTAGCGTCCGCCAGGTCCGGCAGTTTCTCGGCCTGATCGGTTACTACCGAAGGCACATAGAGGAGTTCGCCAAGCTCGCTAAGCCGCTCACCGCCTTAACAGCCAAAAATGTCGCCTTTCGTTGGGACGAAAACTAGGAGAATGCTTTTGGGGCCCTGAAAAGGAAGCTAATGAATGCACCGCTGTTACGCCACCCGGATTTTAGTTTGCCCTTCGTTATGGCCACAGATGCGTCAAAGTTCGCAGTTGGTGCCGTGCTATCTCAGGTTATCGAGGGCAAAGAACATCCCGTTGCTTTTGCTAGCCGACAGTTGAGCCCCACAGAGCAAAAGTACGGAGCTACGGAAAGGGAGTGCCTCGCCGTTGTCTGGGCAGTAAAGCACTTCAGATGCTACCTTTACGGCCGCAAATTCAAGCTAGTCACAGACTGCCATCCTCTGAAATGGGTGATGAGTGTCAGGGACCCTAGCTCGCGACTCGCTAGATGGAATCTACACCTGCAGGAATACTGCTTTGAAGTTGAGCACAAGTCAGGAAAGACACATCTGAATGCTGATGCACTCAGCCGCACAGCTGCCGTGGCAGCTATAGAAGAGTTTGTCCCCGTAGTCGACCCCGCCGAATTACGCACAGAGCAGTGCAAAGATCCTGACCTGAAGCGAATAATCGAAAGCTTAGAGGGCGCACCGTCTCATCCCGAACAGCTAGGTTATTTCATTGACAAAGACGGCACCCTGTGTCGGCGCACGAGGCCAACCAGGAAAGGGAGACCAGAGAAAACCGCTTGGGAGAGAGTCGTCATACCTCGGTCGTGGACAGAAAGGGTTCTTCGCGCGTTTCACGATGCGCCATGCGCCGGTCATTTTGGCGTAGCGAAGACACGCAGGCGTGTGGAGCGTTTGTACTTTTGGAGTGGCATGCGACAGGATGTTAGAGACTACTGTGCGAAGTGTCATTCCTGTCTCGAAAGAAAAACACCCAAGGGACGAAGACCAGCTCCAATTCAGCCGTTCCCTGAGGTTTCGGCTCCCTTCGAGCGGACAGGTATGGACATAATGGGCCCATTGCCCACGACCACTTCCGGAAACAAGTACATTTTAGTATTTGTCGACCACCTTTCAAAATACGCGGAAGCGGTAGCACTCCCAGATCAGAAGGCAGACACGGTTGCAAGAGCATTTGTCGAACAGATCGTGCTCCGACATGGACCCCCGAGGCAACTCTTGACAGATCGGGGAACGAACTTCGTGTCGCAGCTAATGAGGAGAGTTTGCGAGCTGCTTAAGATCGCTAAGAAGCAAACAACACCGTACCATCCGGCTTGCAACGGCGCGGTGGAGCGACTGAACCAAACCGTGGCCGGGTTCCTGTCGCATTTTGTTTCGCGCGACCAGCGGGACTGGGACTTGTGGCTCCCGTATGCAATGTTTGCCTACAATTCCGCAGCACACGAGAGCACGGGCGAATCGCCATTCTTTCTTCTCTACGGCCGAGACCCGGACCAGCCTAGTGAAGTGCCAGAGGGCCCCCGTCGTGTCCCATACGCTTCACTGGACGACTATAAGGTTGAGCTAGAATCGCGCTTGCAAGTGGCGAGGGACATCGCAAAGGAGTCCTTAAAGAAAGCGGCGAAGCGCAGGAAGGAGGTGCACGATCGCAGTGCTAGAGACGCGCCGTTTGATGTGGGGGACAGCGTGTACATTGAAAACTGCCAAAGGCAGATTGGGCTAGCTCGTAAGTTCCAGACGAAGTGGAGAGGACCGTGCGAGGTTGTCGAGAAGCTTTCTCCGGTAAACTTCAGAGTCCGAGACGTGAACCGGCGTTTGATAAGGATACACGCAAATCGCCTCAAGTCGGCACCGGTTCAGTATTCACGAAATGAGGAAAGGGAAAGCGCGGATTTTGATGGGGACAGAAGTGAAGCGGAGCGCGCAGATAGTTCGCAAGAAACGCCCTCTCCTGCATTTGTTCGGCAGGCGCCCGAGGTGACGGCCGGAATGCCACCGGATTTACTTCATGCATTGCTAGAAGAAGCGCGCGAGGTTGCCGCGCAGATAACGCCAGGAGAGGCTCCTGCCACGAGCCCTCGCGAGTCCCAAAGCAGACAAAGGGGCACAGACTTACTTAGTATGACTCATGAAGGCCGATATCCGCTGCGAAATCGGAAAGCTAAGTCGGACTAATGGCGTAAACAGAGCGGAGTTGTGAACTGGTTAGAATTGTGTAATGCCGCAGCTCATAACATTGCTATGTGCTTATGTGTTAAGTTATCGGAGTTGGTAGTTAAACCTTTCTGTCATTAAGTAACACCTTCACAGGAGAGCATGCGGAGCGCATGCAGAACCTGCCCTACTTCCTTTCGTTATCTATATTTTTGTCTGTGCCGTGATCGTGCTAGAAGTGGGAGCTCCTTTGTAACTGTGGTAAATTTATTTCGTCCAGTTTGGACTAGAAAGGAGAGGCTTGGGTGCTGAGTTTCATGTTTAACGCCAGTATTGACAGCGGAGGCATATGGTGTTGTGCAGTGGTGTTGAGTGCAGCGAAAAGTGTTTTGTCGGACGCACTGTGCGAGGCAATTCAGAAAGACAAGGGGAGCTGCGTGGACTCAAATGTTCGGAGAACATTCTTCTGGAGGGTGAGCGAGTGTGACATTCCGTGTGTGCTACGAGGATCCACGTTCGACGGCGCGGCGTAGACGGAGACCCGTGACAGCAGCATCATCAATTACCCAGCCATGCTCTTTGAGTGACGACCAGAAAAACCGGACCCGCCGCCGCCCCGGGGAAACAGGCTTTATCCTCCCCAATTTCCGGTTACATTCCAGGACAAGGGAGCTGTCAGCGGGCCAGAGCGCGCCGTACCACAGCCGACGCTATGCGATACCGCGAAGACGACATTCTTTCCCCCCCCCCCCCCCTTTGTCGTGGGCTATCGCCGGGAAGGCACCCACAGCTTCCCAGAAGGGCCGCGACGGACACCTGTCATGGCGGACAGGCAGTACTCGCCAAGAATGTGGAAAGACAGGCGCTAGTGAATTAGCTCCGAAGAGAGAGCCTGTGTATACTCTCACTTGAGAGAGAGTGGTGGCGTTTTTGTTGTTTATTTAGTTTGTATTGTTAACAGACTCTGGGTTCGAGGCTAAGCCCAACCCAAAGGGGTGGTCCCCATCTCGCATGTTATTTTGGATTGGAGAATTGATGCTTTGGGCGGGCCACTGGAAATGACCGCCCTTAGTCCTTTGTTAATCAAGTGCTTAAAAGCACATGTAAACGGATGCAGTCCAGGCTGAGCTGGGGCTCCATGCTTAGCATGTAATGTGATGCTACTTAGGCACTAACCTGCCCGGTCGATGAGTAAAGAAGTGCAAAGTTTGTTCTGTTGTAAAATTATGCTCTGCTGTCATCATCTACAAGCTCGCCTCCTGTTCATCTTCCAAGCCGAACGACACTAGAGGAAGGGCTTGTGAACCATCCTCGAAGAAACGGACGACTATTGAAATTCTACTGCAAGCACGCTCAGGACGACATCGTTCGCCAAGAGGGCCTTCAGCGCCGAAGCCCGACGGCGTGCAGCTTCTGCCAGCAACCGCTCGAGCCCAACTCCGGAGCCACTCCATCGCCCCCATGAAGTCGTCGGCACGTAAGCTCGGACGCCCCAGCCTCTGATGTATAATCTTAATCATGTGTAATTATTGAATATACCTGTTTGTTTAAACTGAGCCATACGGTGTCTCTTTGCCTCTCCGTCCCGTGTGGACCTGCGCATTATGGGGGTCATCACACTACGAATAACAAGGCCATTTTTATCAGATAAAGTTATCATGCTGAAATTTGAGCCACTAATAATGTTCCACAATTTTTCACGATCTGTAATGAGGAAAGAAATCAGTATGCTCTGAAAAAATTCTTGTTCAGCAAGCTTTTTTGCACTTTCGTATATAGAGTTAGCTATCTGATAGGCAACCCAGTCATCGTGCTTATTGCAAAATTTTGCGTTGCGAAAAAATTTTTTCTTTTTATTTAGTAGCCGTTTGAAGGAAGTGTTGAAACACAGGGATCATTTCCTGCCCGATGTCACACGTTGGGTGTATGTGTTTATCTGTTAGCGAATTGACTTTTTTTAAACAAAGACCAGTGCTCTTCGAGAGTGCGAGCAAAAACATTTGGTAGGTATTCATCCAAAAATATTTGCAGTCCTCTGTCGAAGCACAGTGTGCCTTCTTGCAATTTCTTATGAACTTCCTCGCTGGCGCGGAGCAACTCACGGTTCCTGCAAACGAGATCAGAATAATACTCTGGTCACTCAGACCCGGTAGCAAAGCGGTTTAATGAATAACATTAGGGAAGTAGTCAGAACCAGGTTTATATTGGAACTAGATGGCGTGGTTCGTGTTGGTTGCGTTATGATTCGCAAGTAATTGAAATAAGCGCACACGTTTAGAAATCCTGTGCTTTCATGTGACTTGTCTGAGGCAAATGGAAGGGGGTGGACCAACGTATTTTAGGATAATTAAAATTACCTGCAGGAATATAGGTTAATTTGGGAATCTGACAACGATATTATTTGTTACATCACGAAGATTGTTGCAAAATGAGGAAGGGGCAGTAGAGGAGCGGTAGCATGTGCAGGAAACCACGTCATGGTGGTTAACGCGCATACATGCGCGCACCATTCCTAAGTCGGAGACAATAGGAATATGAAAAATAAATATTTACTGCAATGGCTATTAGGACCACTCCACCAGATCTGAAAGCACGATCACATCGATATATGTTAAAGGATTTTTCGTAGTTGAAAAGCGCGTGCCTGTGAGGGAGCACACCCAAGTGTCAGTGAGGGTGCACAGGTCACCACGTTTGTTCAGTAGTCTTGGAATGTTTGAAAAATAAAAAACAGAATCACGAGCACAGTTTGATTTCTAAGATAAATGTCAGTCGTTTTCAGGAGACGCAAATTCGGTGCCGTTGAAATGAGCAGACGTGTCATTAGGATTATCATACTCACGTTCACAGACACTCTCCGTCGAGGGGAGGTAACTAAAGCATGTTGTTCGCATGTACCGGTGATCTGGAATGATTACTGAGAAGGCAGCCTGCTTGTTTTTGAATTGCAGAGGCGCAGATAAAATATAGTTTTGAATAAATGAGAGAATGAGGAATTTGGACGAAATTGGTGGGAAGCATGTAAATTAATTCCCAATATCTGGGCATTTGACCAAACGTGCATAAAGAACAATCAATGGTGAAATCTATGAAAATGAAAACACCTTTAGCCAATAATGATATTTCCGGCGGTAAGTAATTGCGGATATTAAGACTATTACGCACACAAAAGTACAGCTCGTTGTCTGCATTATGTCAATAAATCAAGTATATTGCAATAAATAAAAGACGAGCGAATTTGGTGACGTGCAGATGAATTCTGAAGCGTGTGGCCATAAATAGGGGCATTAACTGCAGATGAAATGGATGCGATTAGCGCAACATGAGTGACTGGTAGCAACACGACTAAGCAAAACAAAGGAATGCGGGAAAAGAAGTTACATTGAATCAAGGGTTAACATACCATGTTTCGGTGAAACAATTTCTTTAACGAGGACGGGTTTTTCTTTCACTACGAAGTTTCAGAAAAAGCTTTATAACACACTTCTGTAGCCACATGGCTGGTTTGGGTGGATGAAAATGAGTAATTTTTCTCTTATTATGAACCAAGATTCGTGAATTAAGAAAGGAGCGCCGACCAAAGGTTGTTGTTTATACAGCCATAGGCGTGCCACTTTCCTCTATAGCCTTGTCCGATTTCTCGTTACGATAGGCCGCGTTTTTGCTTATCAAAAACGCCCCCTTACAGTGTATACAGCAGCAGAGTGGGGCAGTAGACAGTCACATTTTTTTTGTTGCAAAGAGAAAAGAAAAACAGTATTGTATCGCATCAGACAATAAAATAAGCCTAAATAAGAGTTTCAATAGTGCACTGAATTTGGAAGCCTGGAAAATTTTTTCAGAAAATGAAACAATGTAATGTAATTGAACATAAAGATAGACCTTTGCATTCATTCATAAAAAGAGTATGAGTAGCAAAATATTTGTACATATTTAGAAGAGACATATTGAATATATCAGCACCATCTTTTTCTGCAGCATTCAATAATTGCGGAAGAATATACCGGAGTGTTTGTTGTCCATATGCAGTGCGACATTTTGGAACTTTCCATCGTTCTGGAGTTCTGGTGCTGTAGGTGATTAATTGGGTATTAATTCTGCCATTTCCGTAAAAAATGTACTCTCTCGTTGGTCGCTTAAACGATACTGCATGCATAATTTGTATTCGTATATATTTCTTACTTTCAATAAATTAAGCGAAGCAAAGATATGTGAAGAAGGTGCTGTGTATTCAACGTTTTCAATTATTCGTACTATTTTTTTCTGTAGCCTTTCAAGCTTCAACACATTAGTTTTTGTTGTTGTTCCCCAAACTAAATGAGAGTAGTTTAGGTGGGAGACAAAGAGAGCGTTGTAGACCATTAGTTTAACTTTTTTTTGGAAGAGTATAGCGGTTGCGATTTAAAATTCCAGTTAGGCAGCTCAGTTTGCTGATTAGACTGTTTACATGATCATTCCATTGTAAAGTGGAAGCAAAGATACCCCTAACACCTTAACAGTATCTACCACATCAATGGCTGCGGATCTAAACATTACGGTTCCTTGTAACGAAATTTGTTTATTTTTTGGTCGAAAAGCTACCACGTTTGTTTTGTTTGCGTTAAGTTTTAATTGATTGCTGGAAGTCCACGAGTCTAATTTGCGCAAAAAAATATTTGCTTTAGTAATTCCTTCAGCTTCAGAACGTGATGGCACCAAAGCACTCCTGTCATCGGCATATATAACGAACTTGGTATCTGAGCAGATGTGTACAATATCATTAATGTACAAATTAAATAGGACAAGGCCTAAAATGCTACCCTCTGGGACTTCTGAAATTATTTTTTTTTCTTTGAGAAATGAAACCATTTATGTCGTCATATTGAAATCTATTTGATAGGTAACTTTTTAGCAGAGCCAAAACATGTCCCCGTATACCATAATGATGCAGATTTTAAAAAAGGATAGTATGACTAATATAATCGAAAGCAAGGCGGAGCGGGACCAGAGGTCCCTACTAGGTCTTTCCAAGTCGGCTCTGTGCTGTCCGTCTCCTAGAGAGACCCTAAACCATCACATCTGCAAAGATAAAAAGGAAACCTTCGTCAAATGCTACTAGCGATGGAAATAACTCAATACTGCGAATAGACGGGACGCAAGCGTCTGTGTTCTTCTCTGCTGTCTCGTCTGTTAAAAGTGTTAAGTCGTTTCCACCAACCTGCAGCAAGCAGCTGGACTAAAGCCCTTCTTGAAACCGTAGATGTCGTGAGCATTCCAAACTCATTCCAGGGTGACGCTTTACAATGGCTGTACTGTCTGGACTTCGACTAATCTACAACGTAGACTTACTTCAGCGGCACCGGGTGACAATACAGCGGTTGTGGCGGCAGGCAGAGGGTACACGAAAGGAACATGCGTGACCCGAAATTGCCATATCAGGCCAAATTTCCTCGCGAGCTGAATGCACCAGTGCCGTTGGATGAAGTGTGAGAATGAAAACACATGAAAATGAAAACTGGTTTTTGCACTCTCCAAAGAAAAAAAAAATTGACAAACACGCAAGCATATCACAGTTGCACACACACTCCGTGGGAGAAAAGTGGGCGCGACTGAAAGTAACAGTGCGGAGTTGTATAAAGTAGGAACAGCAAACTGCCGACCTTGGCAGCAGCGGAAACAAGGTGTGCCGCAAACCATACGCAGCCTGCGGTCTTCGTAGTTGCTGGACGAAGCTAGCGAGAATTTCCGAGCGCCGTTAATGCCACAAACCACACGTCGCTCAAAGGCATCATCGCCCCTGGCCATTGGGTGGCACAAGTGTCCTGGTCGCAACACCGTTTGGTACGGATTTTTGTTGCGTGACGCAAACCGCAGCGGGCTTGCATATCTAAAGCCCCTTGAGGCAGCGAGCAAACAGGGGCATATGCGCAGTTTCTTGGCTGGCGCAACACTTACTGCTGACCTGCATATACAGTGAGCTGAACCTAACACCCACGAGGGCCTGCCCTCGAGGGCTCGCCCTCGTGAGGATGGCCAGGTGTGGTGGTGACTTTCCAGTCATCGGCTTGTGGCAGAGCCCAGTTAACAATTAGGAATAATTTCGTTTCCTCACTAATAAATTAGTACGTGATTGTGAGTTTTCTCTCTGCGGTGCGTCTGTCAACTGCTGTGTTGAGTGTTCTGCGTGCCTTGTTATGAAGGACAATGTGCAGTTGTTCTTAATGAGTATTTTCTTTTCTTCTCTTTCATCTCCTACCTGCATAAAGTTTGACCTCGACTCATTTTCTGGCCTGCAACCGGTGAACGCTGGGCACCAAACAACAAACCCCTTTTCCGCTTGGTTGTTATATTCCGGAAGAGATTATCACACTATCCCTAGGGCGCCTCCTGTAAGACCACAAAAGCTACGCCCACACACTGTAAGCGCTCGTGGGAATTCAAAGCACCAGTGTGTATGGTGACAGCGTCAAGCACGAAGACTTGTGGAAGGTGCTGGAGTGTGGATCTCCAACAGTCTGCGCGCGCATCACAAGAAGCGCAGGCAGTGCTGTAAGTTCTGTGGGATAAACTGTATCAGCAGGGTTCTCTTTCTGTAATGAAGATAAGGTAGGCAAAAACGTACTATCCTCGAAAATCAGGATGGTTCTGACATCTTCAGATGAATTTGATTGTGGTTTCGTGCGATCGCAACAGTACTTCAGTTGTTTTTGCAGTGAGAGCTACACTACGCTACCCAGTCAAACATTGCGCCGTGAGCCTAGCAGGACGATAGTGCGCAAGCGCGAAAACAGAGATGAGCAGCAGGTGCCCAGCACATGACGTCAGAGCTCTGCCGCCGCCGCGGCCGAGTGTAAGGTCGTGTGGATAAACTGCGTATGTGCGGCTGTGTGTGTAAAAGCTGAGGTGATACGACTCGGTGTATCACAATCGCTTCGTATCGGTCACGAAAAGGGGAATTCAGCCACCGCTATGAGGCGGTATCGTCAAGAGAACATCAATTCTTCGGACCCGGAAGTCGTCGCCTGGCACTTGGCCGCTATGCACAGAAAAAAAGAACATCAGAAGGCTAAAGAAGCGGCGGAGACGCCTGAGCAAAGAGAAGAACGTCTGGCCAAGCGGCGACACCAAGAGGCGGAGCGTAACAAGCGGCGCATAGCAGCTCGCATGGTTCCTTCGCAAGAAAATCAATATGAGGCAATGGCAACAACACCATTATCAACAACAACTGAAGAGGAGGATGTAAAGGCTTGTCATATAACTGACGACGCGATTAGACCAAGGGGGAACTGCAGCTCTCGCTACCTAATCCTGGCAAAGCTGAGCTAAGCCACTGCCATTTTTTTAGCAAACTGACAGATTGCACGTGTAGCTAATATGATGATGGGCTTGGCGCATACCTCATTGGGGATTTACCGGTTTCTGTAAATCAGAATGAAACAAATAAAGAAAACTGAAGTGAACTGAAGTAAAAACTAAGAACCTTGAAAAACGCTGATGAGCAAAAGTGCAGAAAACTTGGTCCACCAGTCTCCAGAGGAACTAAGAAAGTACCTTTAGAAATATTGCACCAGGTTGTTCAGGAAGAGCATCACTACGCTCATAGCGGTATGAAAACTCTCCGCGATCAATGAAAGTAGACAATGAATAATTTTATGACAGAAAGCTGGCGACAAAGCAGTGCATGCGCTGGAGAACTTTCTAACGCTGTCGCTTTGCACTAACAAAAACAGGCTAACTGTAACGCGATGGCGAAGGAAGAACAGCGTCCTCATCTGCTAAATTATACCCAAAGACTACCCGAGGCCGCTAAAGGAATTCACGCCATACACTATAGGCAGAGCTTTACACAGACACAGCGAATGCAAGCGACAATGCGCAGATCATGGCACAAAATTCTACTTTTCACGAAACCAAGTTTTCACAGTTATATCTGACGTGTGAAGTTTAAATACAAAGTCTTTGCGGCCGATTGAACAAACATCTCTTGCACCCTCTTTAATGCACTGTAGTCTAGAAAGGACAGACTTGGCTGTCAATACCTCTGCAGAAGAGTTAACGTTCCAATCAGGACTTTTTAATCTGTCGTCTGGATAGACTGTATAAGTATTCTGAAGAAAACCGTACAGTGGGAATATGGAATGTGTCGGCGACTTCTTTAAGCAAATCCCACAAAAGCCCCTTACTATTATGACCAGCGGGCGCGAATAGAACAGGAAATTGAGCACTTAACCATTTTTTAAACTCAGCCAGAATGAAGGAATGGTTTGTTCTTTTGCATTTGATTGGTAAACTTCTGATGTGTCAGGCTTCATGCCCTTCGCCTTTGCTCCAGTTTCTGTAAATCAGAATGAAACAAATAAAGAAAACTGAAGTGAAGTGAAGTAAAAACTAAAAACCTTTATAAAAGCTGACGAACAAACGTCTGCTGAAAACCTGCTGCAAGAGCCTCCAGAGGAAGAAACAAATTGCCGCGACGAATAGGCTCCAATTGAGAGCGCGAAAACTCGCAGAAATTCTATGCATTGCCTGTACATTTTTCTTTGCAAAATGAGACGCCTGCATTACATAGATAGGCAGCGCTCGTGCAGATCGAGGCAGCTTACTCCACACATCCAAGCCTGTGTTTGTCGCCTAACTAACGAGTTTTGAGAATTCGTGTGAGACCCACTATTACGATTCGGATGCAAGAGAACCCCGGTATACCATGCCGCCAAAAAATCGTGGTTTTGTAGCTCGTTGACCCAGGCAGAACCTCTTTGGTTTATCGATGTTAATACGCACACCTGAAGTATCGCGTAACTGCTCACTTACACGCAGAACTTCGGTCACACTATTTTTATCAGAAGAGAAAATGGCCTCGTCATCAACATAAGCAAAAATCTTAATTTCACATTTCAGTAGCGCGAAGCCACGAATTGCTGTGTTTTTTATGATACTACGTCACAGGGGCTCAACGTATAAAGAGAATAACAAGGGCATACGCGAATAGCCTTGTTCGACACATGTTTTAAGTGAACTATGTTTGGTAAACTTTGCATTTACAATCAGTATTGTAGTGGCCGCTTTTTAACATTCTTCTGTGCCTTTAGGCCAATCACCAATGCTTGCACTCTCTAATATAGCAAACAAAATCATTACGCGCCTTATCAAAAGCTTTTGCCAGATCAATCTGAACGAATTCCACTTGACTCACCTCATCTGACGCTGTCTCTAACGCAGAACGTGTGACGTGGATATGGTTTTGGATACTACAGCCTTTGATTCCGCATACTTGGTGCGGCCGTAATAAATCTTATTCCACAAGGTGCAGATGACAAGAAAGAACCTTCGCAAATCCATATCGCATAAGAATATCAAACGATAACCTTGAACCAATCTGCGTGTGTGCTTTTTGCCATTAGCATGGTATGGCCAGTGTAGAACGTGGGAGGCAAAAATCTCATGTCATAAGCTGCACTAAAGTATTCGAACAAAGCAGGTGTTAAGGTAGACATAAACTATTTATAGTACTCACCACTTACACCGTCCGGGCCAGAACATTTCTCACCCTGTACAAAAGAAATTGCCGATTTGACCTCGTGTAAAGTAGCAGACCCGGGGCCATAGACTGATAGCCCATCTTGAGGCCGCTCTGCCCGGCACGAGCCCGCAGGACCGGCGACAGCTGCTCTGGCGGGCACGCAGGATCGCGGCGGCACATGGAGCTCTGGATTGAAGGCTCTACTCAAGAGGAGGAAATTAGAGTTTATTAATAGAAGCTTATCCTTCTCTTCCTCCTCCCTCAATGACTGCACACTTTTCATCTTCAAGACGAGTGAATCCTTCTATTAAGTGACTGAAAGCGGACCCACTGATCTAGTTACTACTGCCACCAAGGACCCGCATATAATAATTAAAGAAAGCATCAGGATCACCTGGCGTGTCAGTGCACGTATCAATTCCGGAACGAATTCCTATAAAATCCTTGAAAAGAGCACCATGGCTATCATGATTAAACGCGCGCCGAGACGGCTGATCATTCACTGTTCTCTATGTTCCCGACCTAATCAAGGCACCTTGATATTTTTCAGCGCTAAACTCTTGTAACTCCGTTTGATGTTGTTTATGCCGTCAATATACGATACGAGAGCAATCATTTCCAAGCCATTCAATTCGTTCAGGATTCGCTTCAATTTACGAAGGTCAACCAGCCTCAAGAATGTGATCCGTGATGATGCTTCAATTGCAAGCTTCTTTACGCCCTCCTTAAAAAAAATCCCAGTTTTAAAAGACCTAGAGATCTGCACATGTCCACGTATCATTGAAGCGCCGCCGCGGTGGCTGAGTGGTCATGGCGCTCGGCTGCTAGCCCGGAAGACGCGGGTTCGATCCCGGCCGTGGCGGTCGAATTTCGATGAAGGCGAAGTTCTAGAGGCCCGTGTGTTGTGCGATGTGTGTGCACGTTAAAGAACCTCAAGTGGTCAAAATTTTCGAGCTCTTCGCTAGTGCGTCTCTCATAGCCTGAGTCGCTTTGGGACGTTAAACCCCTACAAACCATAAACCGTATCATTGAAGCAAGCAGCTACAGCGCGCTGAAAACTTTCATGTGGGAGGAGGGAATTATTTACCTTCCACATCTCCCATCGTGATTGTACAACGCGTTAGTGTACCCTCCTCTCTGAACAGGCACTACGAAGTTATCGCTAAAAAATATCAGCCTCGCCCAATACCCAGGCATAGAAGGTAATGTGTCAGCAGAAACGAAAATCCTGTTAAGTCGAGCATTCCAAGAGGATTGCAAATGCGTGAAATCTATATTCCCGCGTATCTGTGTACTGATTTTTTTATTCTTCAAACCTGCCGGCTCAAGGCTTTATTGTTTTATTTGTGATGCTAGATGCGACCAGACTGACTAGATTGATTGCATCCAGGTGGAGCTGATACTGCGTTGCTCCAAATTGTTTTGGCAACTTTGACTGCCATATAT
The DNA here is from genome assembly GCF_052857255.1 of Amblyomma americanum. NCBI lineage: Eukaryota > Metazoa > Arthropoda > Arachnida > Ixodida > Ixodidae > Amblyomma > Amblyomma americanum. Next base: position 120,900,598 of record NC_135507.1, on the reverse strand, counting down.
CGAAAGTTCGCTACCAGCTTTAAACTGAGCATGGCCGAGAGCGGCGGCTATTCTGCTCTACGACCGCCGAGGACGACTGTTGCTAATCCGTCATCGAGTGACTCAGTTCTTTTCAGGCGCAAGTCAGCCCGAACAAAGACTTTTGTTTAGAAGCCACTTTCGATGTCTTCCTTTCCTGCAGACTGCAGTGAACTGCAGACTGCAGACTACGGGATATTTAGTAGAAGGGCAGGGGGCCCGTCAATGTACCGGATACACAGTGCAAGCCGTAACGCCAGCCATCTGCGCTTCACACCGGAGAACGTCTCACCAGTTCACCAAGCCAACCGACGTCGCAAAGGCGCGAAACTGAGTTCGGGACCCTGCCGCACAGCACCCGACAACACAAAGACGCTGCTATGAACACCACAACATCACCTGAGATCTCGACCCCGATCATAGCGCAGCAGCTGCGGGTGCTGCCAAATTTCAGTGGATCCCTAGGTGAAGACCCCGAAGAATTATTAGAGCAGTTTGAGTGCATGACATCATTCAACCATTGGGGTGATGAGGCGAGAATCGGACACATATTTTTTCTCACTGGAGAGCTCAGCACGTACGTGGTATAAAAACCACGAATCGTCCCTAACGACATGGGGGCTATTCAAGAAGGAACTTTTGGTGGTATTCACCAGTGTCATGAGATAACTTAGAGCCGAACGACTCCTCGAGTCTAGAATCCAGCTTCCGAACGAGCCCATCCGCGGTTGCGTCAAATGACCTGGGTTTCCATTCCCCAGTGCGCTGCCGTTTTTACACAGACGACTGCGTTGTATACCTGCCTATTCAAAATTATAAGGATCATTGTACACTAAACGACTACCTTTCAGTGGTTTCGAAGTGGAGTCTGCCCTGGGAAGTGTCTTTAAACACCTCAAAGTGTGCAAAAATGACATGTACACGCAAGACGCATGTTCATAATTACACATACAAAATTAACGGCACAGACTTTTCTCAATTCATTGAATACAAATACTTGGGGGTTGTATATAGCAGTAACTGAAGCTGGAGCTCGCATATCGGGAATTTGGTTTCAAAGGAGTCCAACAGGTTTTGGCGGTTAACAAATCGCCTAAAGCACTACATAACTAAAACAAAATAAACAGCCTACACTGCATTAGTCCGCCCATTGCTAGAATATGCAGACGTTTTTTAGTATCCGCACACCCAAGTAGAAATAGACCACATCGAAGGCGTGCGAAAGAAAGCACTAAGATTAATCTACAACGCTTATGGTAGACACGTGTTTGTCATTAATCTACTAAGGCAACCTGAACATCATACGCTGCAATCCCACAGCAAGTTGTACCGTTTAAAACTGCTGCATGGCATTAGTAATTATTTAAGAAATATTAATTTTGGATTTACAAGGAATATAATACTTCTCACCCATCACGCGGCAAACCCAAGTCGGCAAGAGCAGTGCGACGATGCCGAACTAAAGCATAGCTGTTTTCTTTCTTTCCAAAAACAATATAAGAATTAAACTGGCTTTCGCGTGAAGTAGTCAGCTTGCAAAACCAAGATTCTTTCTTATTTGCTGTCCTGTCTCTCTTATAGACGCAGTTTGTTTGTTTATGCTCCTATTTTTGCATTTTTTTTAGAAATGCAGAGTACTTGTTCTTGCTTCCGTACTCGCTTTTTTATTTTGTGTGGGCTTGCCTTATTGCATCGCGTTGTTCAATAATGTACGGTTGTTCCACTCCTTCCTTGGCTACCAAATGGCTGCTGGTAGCATTGAATAAAATAAAATAAAAAATAAAAGATGAAGCGCCTCGTTCGCCGCGCCGACCCCGAGGTTACCTAGGAAAAGAAAGTTCAGTTTTAATGCGCCGGGTAAAAGAGAAACTGTTTGCCAGCCTCGTCCACCAGCCACCAAAAACCGTCGAGTAATTGATGCATGAGGCCTGGAAGATCGAGAACACTCTTAACGTCCGGACTCGGTAGTACAACCGTCCTGCTTATGTCTGTCCAATTCATCCGGACACGACGAACACAACCAGCGACAACTTAGCTCCTTGCGGACGATTTCGCGGATAACTTCCCGCAAGTTGTCTCTGGTTGTGGTGACAGCTGCCAACATCGACACAGCACCAAGCAGCTACTCTCATGGACGTGCTGTGAGAATAGCAACAGGCAGTTGGCAACGCGACTTTTGCTGCCACACCACTTCAGGCCATGACTTCCGCCAAGACGGTGCGCAGCCAAAGGCGTCGGGCCACTCAGCGACAGGAGCTGCATACACCGCCCCGAACATCTCTATCACCCGTCTGTACAAAACAGTTGCAAGCTCACCAGAGAAAGTCAGACCTCTGGAGCACCCCCCGACCAGCCCCGCCCGTTCTGCTCCCATTGCGGTGACCCCGCGCAAATTTTCGGCACTGCCCCTACGAAAGAATGGGCTTGCGTGGCTTCTCAGTTCAGTTCACTTTATCACCTTAAAGGCCCCCTTTTTTCGGGGGTATTAATAAGTGGTGGGATCTTAGTACATTATGTAGCATAATACAGCAAATATATTTCGCATAGAAAGTGATCGGTTACATGTTCTTGAAAAGTAGATGATGAAGCGATGTTGACAATGTCATGGGGTAGTCCGTTTCAGCCCGTTGCTTCTCGAAAGAAGAACAATGAAGCAGAAAAGGTGGCAGTATGCGATGGCGGCCGGGAAACTTCTAAAGGATCACTGGTGCGGCGAGGTATGCGTGCTGGAGCTGCGATATACGGTTACCGACTGAGTGAAGAATGAAATAAATTGTCATTAAGGGTGAGACTTGCAATGCGATGATGGAACGAAAGTGGCGGTCGTCCTGACGTCGCTTTCAACGAAGAAATGCTGGCGTCATATGAGTATGAAGAGTTGATGGATCTAGTGACAAGGTTTTGGACTGATTCTAATCAATTGATTAAGTACTCTTGATGTGGGCTCCGTATGGCAGAGGCATATTCCAATTTTGGTCTGAGAAGTGATTTATATCCGAATAATTTTACGTGTGGAGGGTCAAGGCGGAGATGGCGCTTGAGAAAACTGAATGTTTTATTCGATGCTAAAATGATGTTGCCAATGCGGGTTCGCCAAGATAGATCATAAGACAAGGTGCCTCCTAGATGCTTATAAGATGATATTGATTCAATCGACGTGTTAGCAATCGAATACTGGAAGCGATGCGGGCTGTGAGGACGAGAGAAAGACAAGAGTTTACATTTATTATGATTGAGGGTGATTATCTAGTTGTTACACTAATTAAGTACGCTGTTAGGATCTGTGAAGAATAAGTTGATCACGCGAGTTATTAATTGTCGCCAAGGAGCGTTTAGCGATCATTCGTATACTGCAGGAAACATGGTCAGGCAAGTCATTAACATAGATTAAGAACACTACGGGATCGAGTACAGATCCTTGTGGAATGCCTGGTGTAACCGGGAGGCTGTTAGACAGGTGGCCGTTAGTAAAGACCCATTGTGAACGGTTAGTGAGAAACTGCTCAATCCTTTGTAGTATGTTAGGAGTTCAGCTGTGCAAGTTTTACTAATAAACTACGGTGAGAAATTTTATCAAAAGCTTTCGCAAAATCTAGAGAGGGAGTAATTATGTGTTACGGTCAAGATTAGTGTGCAAGTTTATTTATTTATTTATTTATTTATTAGTACCTCACAGGCCCCGAAGAGCATTGGGTGAGGGGGGCAAATACAGATGTACATACAGATGGAAAAAAAAAACCATAATATCGGTGCAAGAACGCGGTACAAGTCAAATACAAGAAAGGAACACGAAATTTATACAAAACCGAGTTAAAATAACATCAGACACGAAACAACGTTAAGAACAAATGAAACTGTTGTACATTTCGAACATCACTATGGCAATAAATGTATACATAGATGTTTTTTAAACTCACCAGGATCAATGAAAGAGATTATGTTGTCAGGAAGATCATTCCAGAGTTTTATTGCTCTAGGTAATGCAGAGGAATTAAACGACAGGGTCTTCCCATATATCCGGTTGAAGCTGAGTTGATTGTGTAAGCGTTGTGAAGAGCGGAAAGGTGATGCCAGAGGTAACAACGAAGGACGGGTGTGAACATATTTATGGAATAAACACAGAAGTGAAATGGAGCGACGAATTTCAAGTATCTGTATGTCATTAAGGTATTTAAGCTGGGATACACTTGCGAGGGGACTATAATTGCTAAAAATGTACCGGGCAGCTCTGCTTTGAATGGACTCGAGCATATCTATGAGATATTTTTGATGGGGAGACCATATAGGTGAGATAAATTCCAGCTGTGGGCGAACAAATGTAAAATATGCAAGTTTTCGAACGGAGCTAGGTGAGTTTCGAAGGTTCCGGCGTATGAAACCTAATGTCCTCGACGCTTTGTTGCAGACTGCAGAAATATGAGAAGACCATGAAAGATTTGGTGTGAACTGAATTCCAAGGTATTTGTACGACGTAACCCTTGATAGAGAGGTATTATTTATAGAGTATATGAAGTTAGAAACAACATGCTTGCGGCTAAAAGTCATTGATTTACATTTATTAGGGTTAAGAATCATTTGCCAGTTTTGACACCAATCAACAATAGTGTCAAGGTCATTTTGAAGGGTCAGGTGGTCAGTCTCAGAAGCGATCTTACTGTAAACAACACAGTCGTCTGCGAAAAGGCGTAAACGGGATGAAATGTTAGTGGGAAGGTCGTTAATGTAGATTAGAAAAAGTAAGGGTCCAAGTACGCTTCCTTGTGGTACGCCTGAGGTTACGTCACATAGGGATGAGGAAGAGCCGTTGACAACTGTGAATTGCTGACGTAATGAGAGAAAGTTTCGAAGCCAAGATAATGTGAGGGAATCAAGGGAAAGGGTAGATAATTTTGTAAAAAGCCGGCCATGTGCAACTCTGTCAAATGCTTTTGAGAAATCTAAAAAAATGCAATCTGTTTGCTGGTTATCATCCATGTTGAAATGCAGGTCAGTAGTAAATTCAAATATCTGGGTATCACATGAGTAGCCTTTCCTAAAACCATGCTGATTTGAAAAGAAGAAGTCATTTCGTTCCAGATGGTTGTAAATGTGAGAAGCGATAATATGCTCAAGTAATTTACAGCATATGCATGTTAACGAAATAGGCCGATAGTTATCAGGAGAGTTTTTGTTACCCGTTTTGAAGACAGGGATGACTTTGGCTTTTTTCCAGTCAGTGGGCAGTTCTCCGGAGGATAATGATTGCTGAAATATATGACACAAAATCTGGCTGGAAATTGAAATGGTGTTTTTAAGTATCTTCGAGTTAATGTTGTCCACTCCGGCAGATGATGATAACTTTAGATTTTTAATTAGTGATGCGATACCCTCAGCACTAATGGTGATGGGCTCCATGAATGGGTAGTCAGACTCGAGAACAATTGGCATACTGGAATAATCTTCCTTAGTAAACACTGATGCAAAAATTCTGTTGAACGCGGTTGGACATTCAGTGTCAGCTAGCGGCAAGTCATCAGTATTGTGTAGTTGTATGAGGTCATGTTTACTTTCGGGAGATATAGTCTGCCAAAACTTCTTAGGATTAGTCTGCAAAAGTGACGGCAGATCATGAGTGAAGTATTTGTTTTTGGCAGCGGTAACAGCAGAACAGTACGCTTTCAAACACAGTTTATATCTTTCCAACGAGGTTGAAGAAGGAGCAGATCTAGCTTTTCTGTATAGGCGCTTCTTTTTATTCCGTAATCGACAGAGGGTCTTGTTGAACCATGGATTTTTATGTCATTAGCTATTGTAATCAGAGGAACATGTTTCTCTATCAGTGCAGATAGTTTGTGTTTGAAGAGGAACCAGTTTTCTTCGGTAGATCGTTCGTTCCTTAGCGGGAAAAACACCTCATTGAAAAATGAGGCAAGTTCCGTGTTAATTTCATCATATCGTGCTTTACTATAATCTCTAATTTTTTTAGTTGTAATACCTGCAAACAAGCTCGGAACTAGAATATCAAACTGCAACATCTTATGATCGCTAAATCCGTCAAGATACATAACCGGCCCTATGGTATCGGGAGCAGTGGATAGAGCTAAATCAAGAATGTTAGAACCACGCGTATTCTGGCTAATCACTTGAAATAAATTGAAATCTAGTGTTAGGTTGATGAATTCTGTTGCAGCATGACTAGTTGAAGACAAAGAAGGCCAATCTATTTCAGGAAAATTAAAATCACCCAACAAGTAGATGTTGCTAGGTGAACTGTGTTCGACAGCGGCCGCAATGCTAGACCGAAGATCATGAATGAAAGAAGTCGTACAATCGGGCGGACGGTAACACACTCCAAAAAGTAAATTCGAAGATATAGTTTTGCAGGCAGCCCAAACTATTTCGAGGTCTGAGTTAGAATTGATAGCAGTGGATGGTAACGTTTTTTTAATACCAAGAAGTACCCCACCCCCTCTTTTTTCTGCACGGTCATGTCTGTAGATATTGTAAGCATGGGCGTCTGGAAAGATTTCATTGTCTTTGATACCGGCGTGCAACCAAGTTTCAGTTAAAGCAACTATATCAGATTCACTGTCTTGCAGAAAAGAGCAGAGATGATCACGTTTAGGCATCAAGATTCGGATATTAGAAAATGAAAGGGACAGCGTCGGAGCCTGGGGGCATGACGTGGACTGAGGACAATCACGCAATCTAGGTGCATTGCCTAGCTATGGTGATACTAATATGACCGAATCAGTGGCTCGGTCATACGCATATGTTTGTTTGTCCATTCTAAGTTTATCAAATGCCAGTTTATAAGACTTGGATTGTGACTTTGCAAATTTGGTCAACTTGCTTCTAGCCTCACGAGTTGTAGCGGAAAAATCCTCACGGATTGCAAAACTGGAGTCCTTAAATTTGTGGCCATTTGAAAGGATGTTCTGCTTGCCTTTAAAGAAGGTCATCTTGGCAATGATTGGTCTGTGCCTATCAGTTTTGAATTTGCCTAATCTATGAACCCTTTCAAACTGTGAAGCAGTCATAGATATATCTAGGTGCTCTGAACAAAATGCAATGACTTTCCCTTCAGAATCTGCCCAGCTTTCGTCTTCCACATCGTCGATGCCAAAGAAAAGCAAGTTATTTCGGCGCAATCTATTTTCAGCATCATCACACCTTGAGTAAATACTAGAAAGCTGGGAAGAAATGGCTTGTATGGCATTGTCAGTTACAAGAGAATCAGGCCTATCAAGTGAGGTTGCCGTTGCCTCGAGGGCTGCCACTCTCAACGTCAGCTGCTTGACTTCTTTATCGGTAGCATCCTGCCTTTCTTTAACACCTTTGATTTCATTAAGTATTACAGCTTGGCCAGCTTCAATTCTTTGGACAGTCAGCAAGAGGGCTTCCAATGTTTCTCTTTCAGTTGCATTCATAGGCCCAGGATTGCTTTCGATGTCACCCGACAGTGAGAGCAGCATACCATAAAAAAATAGGTAAAGGCGAGAAGGCAAAGACAATACACGCTTCAGTACATCAATACACTCTCCAGGGCACGGCACCGTAAATAGACAGTAATCACTGCTCTTCACACAGGCAGCGCCTTCCAAATAACTAACCTGCAAAATCCGCAGCGGTAAGATTTCCATGGCGTTCATGGTGCCGTGCCCGAGGTGGGTGTTTCCGGGCTTGCTCTTATATGCGTCGTCGATGTCGGAGATAGTAGCTGAAGATCCATGTTGCCAGATGAAAAATCGGTCGCCAACTACGTATGGCCAAAAAGCAGGCGAGAGCGAAGGTCGCTCAGCGGCAGCGGATGGCGATGAAGCAGCGGGATCCGGGAAACAGCAGGAACCACATAGGAACGCGGCCTGCAAAATCCGCAGCGGTAAGATTTCCATGGCGTTCATGGTGCTGTGCCCGAGGTGGGTGTTTCCGGGCTTGCTCTTATATGCGTCGTCGATGTCGGAGATAGTAGCTGAAGATCCATGTTGCCAGATGAAAAATCGGTCGCCAACTACGTATGGCCAAAAAGCAGGCGAGAGCGAAGGTCGCTCAGCGGCAGCGGATGGCGATGAAGCAGCGGGATCCGGGAAACAGCAGGAACCACATAGGAACGCGGCCTGCAAAATCCGCAGCGGTAAGATTTCCATGGCGTTCACGGCAGGCCCTTACAAAACACATGTTGGAAGAATAGAAGAAATCGTTTGAAAATATGAAATTTATAATTTGAGAGTAGATGACATGTTCCCTGATTTTTCAGGGTACGCTAGTTAATGAAATGGGGCGATAATTCAGGGGCTGAGGAGTTGATACCCCACGATCCCGTTCCAGCCAAAGACCCCGGAATATAGACGAATATCTGCGCCCAGAGGAGTATGTGTGATCTAGCCGTCTCTTCCACTCACCATCCACCGTCCACGGCACGTTCTGCGTCGCCGGGCAGCAGCTACGCAGCGATTCTTCGCAGAAGGTCCCCCATTCGCGCAGGGAAAACTAAACAAAGCTACCGTTCGAGGTGAGGTTGCTCGCCAGCGAAACGATGAATATCTTCCAACGTCATGTCGCATCCACTACGCCGACGCTGAACAAAATCACGAGCTCGACCACGAAGCTACCGGACGTCAGAATGACGCCCCCACCCAGAGAAGGCCGGACTACACACTCCACCTACGATTTGCATGCCCGGCAAAGCCGTAACCCGACGCCGAGTACGACCTGCAACGCAAGAGACGGGACATGGGACTTAAGGGTGACTATCGACAGCCTGAAAGTTACCGTTCTAGTCGACATGGGCGCCACCTTCTTGGTGATGAATGGAACATTCGCCACGTAATTGAGGAAAGTCAGGACCGCCGGGGAAGGCCCACAAATTCCCACCGCAGGAGTACCCCTCATTAGGCCATCAGGAAGATGCACAGCGCAAGTTACTGTCAAGGTGTGAGGTGCACAACAAATACTCAGGGGATTTTGGAGTGCAGTGCGCCGACAGTGGTGCATCGACTGCGAAGCGCTGCGCGTGCCAACCCAGCGTTGCGCGTGTGCACGTGCGAATGGTGTTTGCGAGGAGACGACGACGAAGAGTAGTTCAAAAGCGTGGCTTTCTGGGCTTGGTGCATGATCATGGCGACACAATATAGCGCAGAGTAGCGGAGGACACAGAAGAAACGGACAACACGAGCGCTCGTGTTGTTCGTTTCTTCTGTATCCTCTCATACTCTGCGCTATAGACTCCATGCAGGAGTAACTGCGGCGCCGACGAGGGCGCCCCTCGCGGCGGGATACAATGAGCTGGCGGGAGACGCGCGCGCGAAGCTCTCTGTGTGTGCTTGCGTTGTCTGAGTGCGTCGGTCGTGGACTGCGTCAGCAACATGCCGCGTTCTAACGTCAATTGCTGCGATGTGAATTGTCACAGCACGTACGCGAACTCGCCTGGAACAAGTTTTTTTAGGTTTCCAAGCAAGTCGTACGAAGAGAAGCGACGGGAACGCTGGATTGCTCTTGTCCGACGACAGAAGGGAGTCGCACCAGCATTCTACCCAACGTACGCCGTTCATGTGTTGTTGCATTGATTTGTTCGTTGTTCATGATGCTATGATGGCTTCCTTTATATGACTGTACGAGATACACTGCATTAGTTTGATCCTCGTATGCGAAGTTGGAATGAGATAGCCTGTTACTCGCCTTAAACTCTAACAGGGCTCTAAACATTACCTGTTGAACCTATAGAGCTTAGAACATGCAATTTCGGGTACATCATAGCGTTTGCTTTGTGACACGTAGCCTTAAGTGGCCTGATGTGTTATGGTTCGCGTCATTTTTTTGTTGTTATTGACCCGTCATCGTGGCTCAAGTGTTAGGCGCTGGACTACTGTCCCAACAACGCGGGTTCGGCCCCGCATGCGGCAGCTGCGTTTCGATGGGGTCTAGCGCAAACAGTTCTGCCTCCAGAGGTGTTCTCTAACGACGCGGTTAATATGTTCATCGAGAAGGGTAGGTGCTTTTAAACACTAAAGGCGTGTGTTGTGCGATGTCAGTGCATGTTAAATTATCTGAAGTGGTTTAATTTAGTCGGAAGACCTCCACTACGAGGTCCTTCATAACACGTGTCTATTCAAGACGTCAGACCACACAGTTTAGGATTTATTTTTTGTGGTTGTAGCAGCAAAGACGGCGCAAGCTGGTGACCTACTCCATACACAAGGATCTGCAGCAAACACTTTGTGGGGGGTGTAAAGGTGAATGAAGAGGGCCATCCAGCCTCCTACTCCTCCATATTTCCTGCTACGTACAGGATAGCACCTGAGCCACTCTCTGAAGACCGCTATGTCAGGTAAGAAAGGATCCACATTAACGTTATCATACAGAGCTCTTCACTCGCTGTTACTGAAGACATGTGTCATATTTTATGTGAGAATCAACTCCATTTTAGCAAGGTGAACATTTAAATCTCTGTTTCTTTTGTAAATGTACTTCAATCCTACTAGGAAAAAAGGACGCAATAGCAAAGGATGCTGCGGGACATGCAGACTGCTGAGGTGCATGGACAAGCGGCTGAAGCGGTAATGAAGTTCATTGATGTGGGTGATGAAGCCCGTTTTTCTCTAACCCCCTTTTTCATCGCTCACGGTTTTTGTGCTCCAAAAACTAAAATAAATGTTCATTTATTCGGTAAAAAACTTTACATAGGCTACTAATGTGCGCGAGAAAAGTGTGGAGGCTATAATTCTGGACGGTCAAGCTGCTGGCAGCGGCGACAGTCCTGTGGCTTCTGACAGCAGTCAAGGCGCTATGTCTGATTCTGGCCATCGACTTGTTCACGTAACAAAGCATATCTTTTGTCAGGGTTGGGGTTTAAGGGCCGGGTCCTGATATTGATTCGTAATTGTCTTTTAACTTATTGCTTCCAGGTGTCAACAATGACAGAAGATGGCCACTCGTCCTTCAGCAGTGAATTCACCTTTATTTCTTAATTGGCCGACAAACATGCATCACGTTATATTAGTCACAGGGAGGTGTGCACTACAGGCGTGGAAAGTTGTAGCACTGCATTTATTGACAAAATCTGTGGGCCTTTATATAAACAACCCATTTTCGCTGCTCACAGCTCACATACCCTAGATGAAGAGTAGTTTCTTGCTTTCACAGGTGTGAGATTTAACGTTTTTTGCTCTTATTTTAAGCGTTTTGCTACCCATGAGGAGGGTTGTGAGCGAGTTGTGCATTTAAGACAATCTTCTGTTATTTCTGATGAAGTTGAGGCATGGCATGCCATTTTCTTTCCTTGGAGCTCTTTTTGATGTGCACAGAACTACAGCAGCACGAATCTTCAAGGGAATGCTCTTGAATTTGAATGTGGCCACAAAAAGTTGGGTTTACTGGCCGTCACGAAATGTAATTCAGTCAACTATGCCACCTGCATTCAAGGAGTACTACCCAAGTTGTAGAGTAATTATTGACAGCACGGAGCTTAAAACTGAAATCCTAAATGTAGTGGAAAAACAAAACCTATGGTATTCACATTACAAGCGTAGGCATACAATCAAATACCTCATTGGCATTGCACCCAACGGTCTGGTCACTTTTGTCTCAAAAGGATTTGGAGGACGGACTACAGATTCAGTGGCAACGGTTGAGTCTGGATTTCTGTCACTACTAGAGCCAGGGGACCTGGTCTTAGGAGACAAGGATTTCCTTGGCATAAAGACAGGTGTCGGTACCCAGAAAGCGACATTGGTAATGCCACCGTTTGCTAGTAGTCAGCAGTTCACAGAATCAGTAGGAAATGCAACATATGAAACTGCCTCAGTGCGAATACATGTTGATAGGGTCATTCAACGACTTAAAATATTTCATTTCACACATAAAATTCTATGTGAACTCACAGCTTATGCAGATGCAATCCTGGATATGATAGCTGTAATAACAAATCTGAAAAGTCCTATCTTTGCAAAATAGTGAATGGGGTGCGGGACTTGCCCTGTGAAGGATGTTATATGAAGTGTATTGCACAACCAACATATATGTATATTTTGGTGCAAGCATCACCGCCACCAATGCATAATTATATCAAAATATCAGTTTTGGCAGTGCAGATGACAGGAAGTTGATCATGTTTTTGATGTGTCCATGCTTGAATAAACAGGAATTGCCGGATTCTAGCCCTTTCACGTGTGTGTGCTTTTGTTTTGCAGTCCACATTTTCATTCTTTGGGTTTGCCTCATAGGCCCGCACATTCATGTAATGCCTTTAAAAAGTGCTGAAAATAAAAGCGCCTCAGCTTTGGCACTGCGGACAGTAAGAATTCATTGTCTTTCTTGACAGGTATCATTAGCATGTCTGCGCTCGAGTACATATAAGTGCAGCACATTTAGAGTCCCAGCACATGCATGCACATCTGAACTTGAGTGAAGAACTGATCACTACGTCGTAGGGAGATGACTTCATCGCCACACAAGTAATTTAACAAAGGCTTATTCTTCAGTGTGGTGTTTCTACGGCTGTAGGGGCACTTAATTTCACGCAAGATGGTTTCTCCATCTTTATCTCTGAAAAAAAAGCACGCCGCTGTGGTCTGAACAAAATAAATTTGCGGAACTCCTTACCTAAATATGCCGTCAGGTGAACATGCCAGCCAAGGCTGCTCGGGGCCCACAACTAATGCGAATTCTGCTACCGTCACGTCATACTGTTTCTCAAATGCTACACGAACTTTTGGCTCCATTGCCTCTCCATACTGGACAGAGGGACCACTGAAGGGCACCTCCATTACTATGCGCTTTGGACGGTCATAAATGCCCTCCTCAGGGCAGGTCAGGATCCTGTATGCGTACAAAAAAGTTGTATCACTGATAAATGTTCACTCAATCTATTGAAAAAAGTTTTTCTGTGCATTCAAACCAAACGATGTGTCACACCTTTGTGGCAGTAATTCTGGGAAACCTTTCGTTTCCCCAGAGAGCTTTGTTTGCCAATGTCTGTGTGCACAAAGTAACTAGATCCTCTGGTGCAATTGCAGCGTATTTTCTGTAAACATGCAGCAGTGGGTCAGGCAACCTACACGGGGAATGTCAAGAACTGATTTGCAATTCTGAATATTTATACAATCCATACCTTAACATTTCGCTCTGCCTAAATGGCGGACTACCCGACAATTAAAAGCATTGGTCAGCCGTGCAGGTAAAAAAATTACTGACCTCTTGATGAAGTTGATCCTTTTCAGAATAAGCGTGCCCTCATGCAGCTCAGAAGAAAAGCAGTTAAATGTTTGGTATATTCGTTCTCAGTCAAATAGGTTTAATGAAGCTGACCCAGGAGGGACGGCTTGTGAGGGCTCAGGAGGTAAGCTTTCGAGTTCTGCGCGTACGGCATCCACCAGTGGGAAATATATGCCATCAAAGAATACAAGGACGTGAGTGACGGGAAAACTCTTTTCACGTACTGAAACGTGAAAACGTGGTCATTAATAAGTACACTTTAATCTGGCAATCTAGTGATAAAAATTTTCAGTCAGATGAGTGTTGTGATGGAGCCCTACCAGGTTCTTTCAAGGTGCCTCCGACTAGTGAATGCTTGGGGTAATATTTCCGGAAATCAGGCACGCGCCATGCTCGTGGTCGACTTGGTTTGCTGTCGCACGTGGTGGTAAGCACAAACAGCGCGACAGCAGCAGCGTGTTTGCATTTCTAGCCACTCTTGCCTGGCAATCGCATCTCGCCGCCAGCATCCTTCTGTTTTTAGCGAACTAAAAAATTTAACTTTCAGCTCTCAAACAATACATTTATTAATTGGGCAACTTACGTCAATCTTGACAGACCTCGCAGGTGCATTGATTCTGGTTTGCGGTATGCACTTTGCCGTCATTTCGGAACCTCCATCATGCAGCAGCTCTGTCAGGTCATACACATTATCGGCTTCTAAAGGAAGTCATCCTATACGAATGTTCCCGCCGCGGAAAAAAACAGCTTAGGTCGTTAAGCTAGCCGAAACCGGTCGCCAGTAACGTGTTCCCGCCGGACATGGTTCACGATGGCTCACAATTCTACCGCGCGCGCGCGTATCTCCCACCAGATTTTATCTCGTGGCCGCTCAGTGGCGCTACCAGTCCGCCGACGGTATCATCGTCCGGGTAACTGCACGGAGCTTATACTCTCTCGCTATGACGACGAAGAGCATGGCGATCACGAGGAGCGGAGAGCTGACGTGTCGGGAAAGCAAGGTGTGAAAGGAGACAGCGCAGCGCAGGTCGGGTCATTCAAGCGTGGAGGAGGCAGCCGTCGGACTTAGTGTCCGTGCTGCCGGGGACCTCCCTTGGATCACCGACTCAAGCCTCTTGCGTCCCTTTCAATCGTGGAGGTGACAGCCGTCGGGCATTGGGCCCGTACTGCCGGGGGCCTTCCTTGGATCACCGACGCAAGCCTCTTGCGTTCCATTCAAGCGTGGAGGTGGCAGGCGATGGAATGGAGGTCCGTGCTGCCGAAAGACACCCTTGGATAGCATGCATTAAGACTACGGTGTTTCGGGGCGCCGACGACGTGTCCTAGCTAAGCTTGTGCTGCTGCTGCCAAGTTCATGGGGCTTCTCACGAGAGTCCACCGGCGGTTTCCTGTGTTCCACTCCGCTCCTACTACCACCTGGCTCTCTTCCGCCGCTTCCTTCGCCGCAACGCCAGCAACGTGTCACACTTCATCTACCCGCGTGTGCCGTGTCTACAAAGCAACCCCGCTTTACCTGGTACGCACAATATCAGGGGAACGCTCTCATTTAACTTGCAGTGTTCTGCGCTAGTGTGTGCATTTATTTGTGTTTAGTTTGTTATTGGCTGTTCTTCTTTAAATCATAAATACGGCTTTGTTTTGTGTGATCTGTTTGTTGTCTTGTTCAAACTTGCACTTGATAGCGTTCCGATTCGGCAGTTGGAGATGCGTTACCGATTCGCGACAAAAGGGACATACCTATCCTGCGACCTTCGTAGTGTTAAAGCAATGCTCCCGCGACTATAATTTTGAGGATGGATTTCTTAAATGAATATTAGGCTATCATCGACCCTCGATCCAAGGTCATCCCGCTTTCGACGAACGAAGAGCGAGTAATCGGCATCGAAGAGGTTTTGCACATATCTGCAATGGTATAGCTGAAGTGCTGAACAACTTCAGGGAAGGGCGATTTCTTTGAAAAACTATCCGACCTTCGCGACGCCTTCACTCTTTTTCTATCCAGCCGCACAAGACGAGCTTCAGAAAGATAACAAGCACGTCTTCGACATAAACCCAGCCCTTTCCCGGAACATACAAAACAAGATCTGCAAACTACTTCGAATCCTCAGCGTCTACTTCCCGTCATCGCCGAAGGTTCAACAAACGCCTATTTCCACGCATCACATTGTAACCTATCAGCATGTCTGAACTCTCCGCCAAAGCCCCTACCTTGTTTCGTCCCGAGACATGACATGCCATCCGGAACTAAGAGGAAGAAATGCTTCGCGACGACCTCATCCAGGCATCGAAGAGTCCCTGGGCAGCACTGGTTCTTCTTGTGAGGAAGAAAGACAGCGCACTTCAATTCTGCATCGATTGGAGAAGCTTGAACAACATAACGAAGAAGGATGACTACCCCCTACCCGGCATCGACGACACACTGGACCGGATCTGCATCGACAAGTACTTCACATCGAAGGGCCTAATGAGCGCTTACTGGTAAACTGAGGTCAATGAAAGAGATCGCGAGAAGACCGCATTCCTTACTCCGGATGGCCTCTTCGAGTTCAAGCAGATGGCATTTAGTCTCTGCTCAGCACCAGCGACGTTTTAGCGTGTAATGGATGCACTGCTTGCAGGCCAGAAGTGGCAAATTTGTCTGTTATATTGCGATGACGGTGTTGTCTCCGCCTCGAACTTTGAAGAGCACATAACAAGGCTTGGAACAATACTAGAGGCTATAAAGTGGTCCAGTCTGACTATGAAAGCAGGGAAATGCCTCTATATCTATAAAGAGCTGCTGCTTCTCAGCCACATCGTTAGAAAGGAAGGAGTATGCCCAGATCCGCAGAAAACAGCTGCTAATGCGTATGAACTCATATTTTCTAGCGCTTAGTGAACACAAGGGATAAGAACACAAATACACAGGACGTACGCTTGTCTTCAACTGTCGTTTATTCGAAAAAACATTCAATATAAGACATCTCAATTGCTGATATTCACACACGCGCAGTAGCAATACCATGTTTCAAGAACAACAATTCTTTTTTTATAGATAAACAGATGGGGTGCTCACTCATTTTGAACCTTCTTTTTCAATGCACATAGCTTGGAAAATTTCCCGTTCCTATTGCGTTTTTGGTGTTCCTAGAATGCTTGTTTCATGCAAGATTGGTGTGTAGGGTACAGGGTCAGGGTCGTCAGGGTACCGTTCGATGAGACAGCGTTTGCAGAGCACCGCGAAATTCCCCCCCCGTCGATATGGATTCTTTTGCCAAGCGGTGCTCTCTCGGCCTTTCATTAACGCATCTTCCTGATTGCCGAATATAAGCCTTGCCACAAGTGAGCGGGATTTTGTAGACAACACCGATTTTGCATGGTATAAACTTCCTTTGGTGGTTCGTAGTGCACATTGGCTTCATTGTCTCGCTGTTCACGAGTGGGCACAAGCGCACTAGTTTCTTCGGGGCAGTCAAAATAAGATCGACGGCACACTTTTTCGCCACCTTTTTTAGACAGTGCGACATGTTGTGAACATACGGCATAGCCACAAGCTGAGTCCGCCGCTGGGGATCGTCACGGTTTTGTTGCCTCCCAGTTCTCACTTCCTTCAGAAGCTTCTCCGCAACAGATGTCAGAGTTTCCTCTGGAAACCCGGCGTTCTCTAGGCGAAGCTTTTTCAGTCTCACACTTTCTGTGATTCAATGCTCGCACGACTTATTGAGAGCAGCGCGGAAGGCATACATGGAAATACCCCTTTTTACGAGTTTAGAGTGCGACGATTGATAACTGAGAATTTCTTTTTTTGTTCTCGGTTGATACATCCCGCATTAACACGTGCCTTTTCAAACCTAATGCATATATAAAGGAACTGCAGCCTATCATCGTTTGGGATTTCGGTTGTAAAGGCTAGACTCAGGCTGCAGGAATTAAAAACTTCGAGCACATTTTTCACCACATCGTTCAGTTTGTCAGACAGTCCTGAAGAAGACCGCACCGCGGTCGAAACGTTGATGAATAAATGTGCCTCTGTAGAAGTGCCCACTTCTCTTAAACCTTTATTCTGCGGAGCCATTTATATATAGATATATAGCAGACAAGGCAAACGAAATGAGGGGTCCGTTTGACATACATATGAAGGAAGCTAACAGTCACCGAAACCGAGGTGCATAGAAGAATTTTTACATTTTCTTTCATTTGCAGTGGCAATGAATGGAAGAATAACACTTTGATGAATGTGTCACTTAAAGAAAATTGCTTATAAAGCAGCAAAAAAAAAGCCATGCCGACCCACGACCTCCAATTATCGCGTCCAGTGCTCTACCAACTGAGCTACTGTGATAACAACATAGGGCTATACGTATTGCTCACAAGAATGTGGTGCGCTGCCTGCACAAAGTGCAACACGGTCTCATTGTGGGCAGTCCTCATAGCGCTTTGCTCCCGTGTTTACCAAGAAAAGTTTGGTGGATTGCTTAAGTCATACTGACATTGAAAAAATGAATGCATGATATTATGCCCTGAGGGTACAGTGGGGGCGTCTGAGGTGGGTCCGCACTTAAAGAATCTACATCGGCCTCCAATGGGGAGCAAGAGGGCTTGCCCCAATTGGGCGTGCCCATTTAGAACGCGCATTTTCATTGCATTTCATTTATTAAGTCCTCAAAGGCCCCATTTAAGGGGTATTACATGAGGGGTGGGCGGGGAGTACGGCAGTTATGACAAAAAAAAATGATTTTCGATGGCAGTCTTGAATTGTTGAAGATCTTCAAGGGAAGCGATATGGCCGGGACGGTCGTTCCAGTCCAGGGCAGTACGGAGGAAAAATGATTTTTGGAACGTTGTGGTATGGGCGCGCTGGTGGTAGACTGCTTTGAGATGGCTGTGACGGGATAAACGATGGGCTGGGCGGATGAGTGCGTTGTTCGGTGGCAAGCTGTGAAAAAATGTATGATAAAGAGAAAGGCGAGCTAGTTGACGACGGGATGCTAGGGTACGAAGTTCAAGTCGAGATTTTAGTCCAGTTACACTAGCGCGATATGAGTACTCTGAAAGAATAAATCGCGAAGCGCGATTTTGAATAGATTCCAGTAAATTCGACAGGTTGGTTTGGTGAGGATCGAATATAGAACTGGCGTACTCTAGTTTAGGTCGGACAAGTGATATATAGGCAATTAGTTTGACGGAAGGGGGTGCTAAGGAAAAGTTACGCCGTAAGTAGCCAAGGACGCGATTGGCTGAGTTAGCTATATTAGTAACATGACTGTGCCAGGATAGGTCACTGGAGATATGGACACCTAGGTACTTAATATGGTCGGTTTGAGTTATGGGACAACCGTAAAAGAGGTAGTTGGGAGGTGAGTAGCTACGTCGGCGGTGAAAAGAGACTAAAAAGGTTTTATTGACATTTAGTTTCATGAGCCAGGTATCGCACCACTCTTGCACTTTAACGAGGTCGTTCTGTAGGACGGCAACATCTGATTGGTTATTTATGGAGCGGTAAATCACACAGTCGTCGGCAAACAGGTGTATGTTCGATGACATGTTATTTGGCAGGTCATTAATATAAATTAGGAAAAGAAGGGGGCCTAAAACAGTACCTTGAGGAACACCCGACCGGACATGGGAGAGAGCGGATGAATGGGAGTTGGCGACAACAAACTGGAGACGATTGGTTAGAAAACTGCTGATCCAGGTGAGCACACAAGAGTCTAAATTAAGGCATGACAGTTTGAGTAGCAGGTGACGATGCGATACTTTGTCTAATGCTTTCTCGAAATCTAAAAAAAATGCGCCAGTGGGTGTATTAAGGTCAAGGTTGGTGTGAATGTCATGAAGGAAAAGAGAAAGCTGTGATTCACAAGAGTGACCTTGACGGAAGCCATGCTGATTGGGGTGAAAAAAGTTGACCGATGAAAGGAAAGATACAACCTGGGAATAAAAAATATGCTCCATGATTTTTGAACAAACACTTGTGATAGATATTGGTCTGTAGTTGGTGGGGCATGAACGGTTACCTTTTTTGAAGACAGGAACGACCTTCACAATCCTCCAGTCAGCAGGAATGGCACCACTAGTTAGCGATTGCTGAAATATGAGTGACAAAACAAAACTACTGACTACTTTTGTATTTTTAAGCACTTTGGCATTAATGCCATCTGTTCCCACGGCGGATGAATTTTTTAGTTTGTCGATTACTTTAGAGATACCGAACGGGTCGAAAGTTATGGGATACATTTGAGGATGAGCATAATTCGGGGGTGAAGGGAGGTGCACAAATGTCTCATTGGTGAAGACAGCGCAAAATGCATCTTTTAGTACACCAGCAACTTCGTGTTCAGGAACATTGTAGCCGTCGTTATGGAACAAAGAAATACTGGTTGAAACTGAAGGATTGATTGTTTTCCAGAACTGTTTTGGGTCGCTACGCAGCATAGAGGGCATAGTGTTGTTGAAAAAGTTGTGTTTGGCGGTATATAAAGATTTTTTGTACTCGCTGGCGGCGCGAAAATACTTATCCCATGCAACGTCGTTGTTTGAATGCTTTGCAATTCGAAAAAGCCTTTTTTTCTTGTTATTCAACAGGTTTAGTACAGAATTGAACCATGGCGACTGTGCACGCTCTGTTATTGTGATAGTGGGGATGTACTTTGCGATTAGACGGGGCATTTCGGTTTTAAAAAGTTGCCAGTTAGTATCAACAGGACGCTCTTTATAACTGGCCGCGAAGGTGTCGCAAAAAGATGCCAACTCTGTATTCATACCTGCATAATCACCTTTACCATAAAGAGTCAGTTTTTTCTTGTTTTTTTTTGCTTTTGAGTGAACTGCAGTGGAAAGAGCCACAGATTACAGCGTGATCGCTCGGGGACGGGAGAAAGATAAGCGAATAAAAAATATCGGCGTAGGTTGTTAAAATGAGGTCCAGGATATTAGAGGAGTAGTCTGTAATGCGTGTAGGTTCTGTGACCAGCTGTGATAGACCGAAAGTCAGGCACGTGTTCATGAATTCACATTCGTTGTTGCACTTTGACAAGGTGGAAGCAGGGTTAGTCCAGTTTATCGAGGGATAATTGAAGTCACCAAAAAGAACGACGGGGGTGTTATGATACATGGTTGTTATAGCTTGCAATGATTCGTAAAATAAAGGTAAGAAAGTCGTCTGTAGTTTGGGGTCGATAGCAAACACCAATTAGGAAGCGCGGAAAGGTAGCATTGCAACATATCCAGATTATTTTTAAAGGGGACGAGATATTAACGAGCGTGCAGCGCAGCGATCGGTTTGCGGCGATTAGAACACCGCCACCGCGCGCATTGCCGGACCTATCTTTGCGAAAGATATCAAAGTGAGGGAGTGAAGGCAATATTTCGTGATCAGTTATTGATGCATTTAGCCAAGTTTCTGTAAGTAGTACTAAGTCACTCGAAGAAGAAGAAATGAGGCTGCAAATTTCATCACGTTTCGGTATAACACTGCGGATATTAGTGTACAAGAATTGCACCGGGGAATAATTGACGTTGGTGATTTCGCGTTGAACTTGCACTTCGCGCTAGGATTTTTCGACAACGTTTTGGCCGGCGTGATCATAAATGTATGTTTTGTTGTTTGCGATAAGCTTGTCATTTCTTAAGTTGATTTTAAGGTTACGTTCCTTCGCAAACTGGGGGGGGGGGGGGGGGGGGGAGACTAAATGAGATGAAAACCAAACTTTTGCCCTCAAGAGCTACCCAGATCTTACCGACGGGGGAGATCGGTGGGCTACTGAAATGAGGAAATGAAGGCCGATTCAGGGCAGTTCCTCAAGGGTTACCTGCGCAGGTCTCAAGTGGGACCTATTGGGCACATGTGGGAAGCCCACTGGGGCCGACCGAGGCCCGCATTGGAAACCCCACTTTTGTCCTACCGGGCTTCACATGGGCTATCCACATCTGACCCACAGGGGGCCTCATCTCATAGCCCATGTAGTGGTGCATGGACTCTTTTTAAAAATGGTAAGAAAAGGAACACAAATGGTAACAGGGTAAAGGTATAGATTAGACGACATAAAATCGAGAAAGGACAAGGCAGTGCAAGTAGTAAGAACAAACTAAAATCTATTTAGGTTCCGTGCCTGCAACCGGACAAAAGCAACTAAATATAAGCGAGAAAAATAAGGACAACGTAGGTATAACTCTGTGAGGTGCAAAAAAGATCCTCGGAGGATTTGTGAACGTGGTGCGTCGAGAGTGGTGCGTCGGGCAGCGGAGCGCTGCGCGTGCCAGCTCAGCGTTGCGCGTGTGCGCGCGCGAAGGGTGTGTGCCAGGTGACGGCGACAAATAGCGTTGCGAGCACGAGGAGCGGAGTGCTGACTTGTCAGAAAAACGAGGTTTAAAGGAAGGCAGCGCAGCGGAGGTCGTGTCATTCAAGCGTGGAGGTGGCTGCCGTCGGACGTTGGGTCCGTGCTGCCGTGGACCTCTCTTGGGTCTCCGACGCAAGCCTCCCATGTTGTTTGCAAGTATGGTGTTGGCAGCCGATGGAGAGAGGGTCTTCGCTGCCGAATGGCACTCTTGGATAGCCTGCTTTAAGCCTCCGGCATTTCGGGACGCCGTCGACGGGTCCTGGCTACGCTACTCCTGCTACTGCCAAGTTATTCGGGCTCTTGACTGGAGACCACCAGCGTCTCCCTGTGCTCCGCTCCGCTCCTATTACCACCTGTCTCCCTTCTGCCGCTTCCTTCGACGCAACGCCAGCGACGCGTTGCACTACATCCACCCGCGTCCGCCCTGTCGGCAAGGCTATCCCCGCTTCACCTAGGCCGCTCAGTACCTGGCGAACTCTTTTCTTTATTCTGTAGTGTTGTACGCGTGTGTTGAGTATGTGCTTTTTCTTTGTGTTTCCCTTTCTTATTGGTTCTTTTCCTTCCATTTTTAAATACGGCTTCGTTTTGTTTTGTTTGATCTCTTTGTTCTCTTCTCCTGTTCGAACCTGCACGCGATAGCGTTCCCTTCGGAAAGTAGGGGACGCTCTCAGTTCGCGACAATTGGCGTCCACGCGACAGGAAGAAGCCGTTTAACTTATATTGATGGATTTTTTTTAAGAACAAGGAACACGATGAGCACGCTAAAGGAGTTAATTAAGTTAGGGAAACTTTTGGGGCTGAAAGACGCCGAACTGCGCACGTGGGTTGCCGCTGAGCAGGGAAAAGGAACGCGCTACACGTGTAGCCGAACGCGAGCATGCCAAGGCGCTAGCAGAAGTCGAACGCGAGCATACAAAATCGTTAGTAGAGGCTGAAGAGCGTAGGCTGCAGCTCCAATTAAGTCTCGCAGAAGCTGGTGGCGATAACCGAGAACCTGCACCGCAGCCCTCAGCAGGAGTTATCCCACACAAATTGATCCCGCCTTTCGACGATCGCAGGGATGATTTGCATGCATACCTCAAGCGTTTTGAGCGTATCGCAAAAGGGCACAGCTGGCCCAAGGAAAAATGGGCCAGAGCACAGAGTATATATCTGACTGAGAGGCTCTTCTCGTGTTCGGTCGACTGTCCCCAGCAGATTCAATGATTTATGATAATTCAAAATAAGCCCTGCTCCAACAATTTCAGTTTACAGCAGAAGGTTATCGCGAAAGGTATCGTAAAATTAAACCGCTTGATAAAGAAACAGGCCAGCAATACGCAGCACGTTTGCTCAGTCTTTTTGATCGATGGGTCGGGATGTCGGGAACAGCCACAACGTACAATGATTTACATGACTTGGTGGTGGCCGAACAGTTCTTGAGGGACTGTGATAGTCGCGTGACGATTTTCCTTCGAGAAAGAGAATGCAAGACACTGGACAAAATGGCTGAGTCAGCAGACAACTTTCTATAGGCACGGAACAAATAAACTTGTCTTCGCTCAAAGAATCACTATCCCCGCAGGGGGGCGCCTGCAGCTTACAGGCGTTGGTGAGTGTGACACCACGAGTTCCCGAGCATCCGCAGGAACATCCCCCCCCTCCCCCCCCCCCCCCCCCCCCCCCAGGGGGATGATGGTGAACAGTGCATCACCACGGATCCGAGCACCCGCGCTTCGCCGTGCTTGGCACCGCCGTGTCCGGGCAAAACCGGATCCTGGTGGTTGAGCCGAAGCCGAGCGTTTGGACCTTTATGGCCCCCCGGCGGAGGCAACACACCACTTTGGCCCCAGCTTGCTGTAGACGGCACCTCCGGCCTGAGCCGACCTGGGGAAATCGGCAGTCGCCTTTTCCTGTGCTCCTCTCTATCTTTTACTTTCCTATCTTCTTTCTGACTGTCTCCTCCTCGTTCCCCGTTTTTTTCGTTTCTTAATGTGGGCGTCCAGGGTTAACCTTGTGTGGCGAACTACCCTGGGTTTCGTCATAATTGGTTATAGTTGAGGTGTACAGCTGGCGTGGGCAGGACTTGCATGCAAGTTGCTGTCTCGTCCCCTTGTTGGGCTCCGTGGTGGGTGGCTGGCACCATGGCCGAAGAACACACTTTTTTATGGCAACCTCTCTACTTTCAAAGGATCGCCCTCTGAGAAGAGCGCGGACAGATGTCACCTCTAAGCGTTTCAGCAAAAAGAAAACAACCTTCCCAAAGTACCACATCGTTCATAGCGAGAAAAAAGAAAAGCCAGCCAGACTTATATCCCCGTTTCTAGTATCCAAAGTTCTCACAAATTCCCTGGGCCCTAAGTATAAAGTGACAAAACTAACTTGTGGTGACCTTTTGCCCGAACAGATCGATATCATTCAGATTTCAAAGCTGGCAAGCATCGAAACTTTTGGTGATATCCCTGTCTCCGTGACTCCACATAGATCTCCAAACAAAGTGCGCGGTGTCATTTTTGACAATGACTTCTTGGAACTAACCGAAGAAAAAATGCTCGAAAGATTGTCAGAACAGAATGCGACTAATGTACACAGAATGAAAATCCGTAAAGAAGACAAGGAAATTCCGACAAAGCACCTGGTTCTGACCTTCGCCTCCTGCACCTTGCTCGAGTTAATCGAGGTAGGATATGCAAAACTCCCCGTCCGTCCATATATACCCAACCTTCAACGCTGCTTCAAATGCCAGAGGTTTGGCCACGGCTCCCAAAGCTGCCGCGACCGCGATACCTGCGCCAAATGTGTCTCCAATGATCGTCAATCAAACGGCTGCGATGCTGCGCCGCGCTGCGCAAACTGCGAAGGCGACCACGCCGCTTCAAGGTCGTGCCCTGCATGGAAAAAAGAAAAGGAAATAATTACCATAAAGACCAAAGAAAATATATAATTTAAAGAGGCAAGACAGCGTTACGCAACGACTCAGGGCACATTCTCTTTCACTGCACGTACAAACTTCGCCGATGTGGTGCGTGGGCGCGACACACCACAGCGGCCTTCGGCACCTGCCCAGCTCACACCTAGTGAGGCTGAGGCAAGGCCATCCGCGCTCCTGGCAGATGCAGCGAAAGCTGTTATGCCACCCCCGAAAAAGGGTCCGCCGGCCACCAAGTCGGCAGCCCGCAAGGCTTCCCCGTTCGGGAGAAGCCCACAACCTTCCTGCCCGCGGAACTCCAACGCCTCCAGTGAGGCGATGGACACAAGTCAGAACTCGCCTCCGCCGCTGCGCAGGCGGAACTCTCTTGATCGCAAAAAAGAAAAAAACCTTAATAACAGGCCCTCATCAAGGAGGGGCCTAAGGTCTCAATACAATCCCCCCAAAATCATCAAGGCGTTCCTTATCCACTGGAACTGCCGTGCAATTCTAAGTAACTATAGTGACGCAACAGATATCCTGAATTATCTATCTCCTGTAGCACTGTGTCTGCCGGAGACTAACTTGAGACCTTCTCATAAAAATATTTTTAAAAAGTATAAAGTCTTTCGCCGTGACCGTGAGCAAGGAAATAGGCTCTCTGGAGGCGTTGCTGTTGTAGTTCAGAGCGGCATTGCAACCCATGAAATAAAGCTCCAGACGAATTATGAAGCCGTTGCAGTCACCGTCCTAAGCTTTGAAACAATTACCGTATGCTCTATATATCTTCCACCACATCTCACTGTTACACTACAAGGTCTAGAGGAGCTTTTTAGGCAGCTACCAGAGCCATATCTGGTAGTCGGGGATTTTAACACACACTTCTAGTTTTGGGGGAGTGAACAGACAGACACTAGAGGTCGGATTTTAGAAGATTTTATTCTGTGCAACAACGTCTGCTTGCTCAATACAGACAAACCCACATATTGCTCTTCATCCTCAGGTAAGATGAGTTGCATAGACTTGTCTTTTAGTTCTCCATCCGTTTTTAATGATTTTAAGTGGGATATTCTTGATAAACCGTACGGAAGTGATCACTTTCCAGTGTTAATCAACTGTGCGTCACCACCACCAATAATCCCAACAAAACCACGCCGTTGGAAACTGCACTTAGCGGACTGGCCACTATTTCAAGCAAAGGCCTGTCTGGAAAACATTTTTGTTCATAATCATAGCGTTCACGAAGAAAATGAAAATTTTGCAACATGTATCATTGCGGCTGCACGCCTAACCGTTCCTCAATCGTCAGGAGTTGTATGGCAAAATATTAAGCTCTGGTACGCACAGGAGTGCAGAGAAGCAAAAAAGAAACAGGACAAAGCCTGGGAAACTTTCCGAAAGTACCCCACACACGACAGCCTCATTAAATTTTAAAAAAGGTGAGATAAAAAGCTTGGTACATACGTCGCAATGCTGGAAAAACTTCCGGGAAAAACTATGTGTCGTCTATAAATAGTTCAGTTACGTCGAAAAAAATGTGGGAGCAAGTCCACAAACATATTGGCAGCTTTACTCCTTTCTCAATTTCTTTCCTAACAGCTCCGGATACACAAACAAGCATTAGCGAATAGGCCGACAAACTAGGGGAGCACTTCGCCACCGTTTCTAGCTCCCCACACTACATCCAATCATTTTTAAAGCACAAGAACACAACTGAAAAAGAACGACTGCCGACAAGTGACAGTGCAAATGAACGTTACAATAAATTAATTACACTACAAGAAATCTGTGCAGTGCTTTCGACCGGCAAGCAGACAGCACCCGGCCCCGACGAAATCCATTATGAAATGCTTGCTCACCTCTCCGAAGTTGCTGTAGAAGCTCTTCTAAAATTCTTCTATAAAATATGGCAGTCCGGAAAAATGCGAGGGGCGTGGAAAAACACCGTGGTTGTGCCATTCCTGAAATCTGGAAAACCGCCAACTTCGGCTGGTAGTTACAGGCCAATAGCACTTACGAGTTGTCTTGTTAAAAGTTTCCAAAGTGTGCTAAATATTAGGTTAATGTTCAAGCTTGAATCGCGAAAACTTCGTGATATCCACCAATGTGGTTTTAAAAAAGCATGCTTTAGAAATGACCATCTCGTCCGTCTTGAAAACACAGTCCGTGAAGCATTCATACACAAACAGCACTATTTAGCAGTAATTTTTGACTTGGAAAAAGCTTATGATACCACCTAGAGGTATGGGTTTCTTCGTAACCTCGTGGATCTAGGTATCCGTGGCAGAATGCTGAACTGTCTAAAAGAGTTTCTTTGTGACCGTTCCTTTCGTGTACGTCTAGGCTGCACGCTTTCGAAAAAATTCATCCAAGAAAACGGCGTACTGCAGGGGTGTATTCTAAGTATCACACTCTCTAGTGTAAAAATGAACTCAATATCGCGAATAATTCTAAAGACCATCAAGTATTCCGTATATGTTGACGACCTTCAAATTTCATGCACATCTTCCAGCTTATCAACATGCGAAAGACAGATACAACTTACGATGAACAAACTAGGAACTTGGGCAGTCCAAAATGGATTTAAGTTCTCTCCACAAAAAAACAGTTGCTGTCCTTTTCTCACTGAGAAGAGGTATGCAGATTGATCCCACCCTGCACATGAATGAAAGTGTTCAACAAGTAAAAGAACAGCATAAATTCCTAGGCATAACTTCTGACCGAAAGCTCACATTCTTACCCCACATAAACACCCTCAAAAAGAAAGCTTCTCGATCTAAATATACTGAAGGTACTCTCACGGAAACACTGTGGGTCCGACAGGTAATGCCTTTTACAGATCTACCGCTCCGTAGTAAGGTCTACTTTGGACTATGGATGCATTGTGTATGGGTCTGCAAGACCATCATACCTCAAAAAACTGGATCCCGTACATAACCATGTAGAAACAAATGAGCCATCTCTTGCAAACAGAAGAGCAATACTTACCTGTTCATATGTAGTAAAAATAAGATTCTTACCAAAACACCTTTGTTTTCCCAAAGTTACCAAGTGCACATCTAGAAGACTGCACAATAATAAACCACAATCGATCAAACCTTTGTTACTACGGTTTGAAGATGCATGTCATGAACTCGGAATACTAGATGCTTTACCAAAAATTGCCCCGAGGCACGATCCATTGCCACCATGGTACTGTCTTTCCGATGCTTGCGACTTCAATCAATCAATCAATCAATCAATCAATCAATTAAATAATCAATTAATCAATTAATCAATAATTCAATTATTCAATCAATCAATCAATCAATCCTTATTTTCATTCTGTCAGTGATACAGAAAGAAGGACTGTCACAAAAAGCTGTTTTTCCGAACAGCTTGACTAGGCCACAGCCCCATGGAAAAATTTCAGAGCGGTAACAGCACTACCGTAAAATAAATCAAAAATTGAAACTTAACAGACTATAGGGCACACACTAAGTAAAGGAAATGCTAAGGTAATACAGAAGGCAGTTTTTACAGTCATCAAAAATGAATACAAAACAGTTTCTTAGAAAAATGAATATCTGAAATGCTATCAAATTACAAAATGTGTAGAATAAATACACTGAATGTACAGGAAAGTACAATATAGAAATCAATTTGTTACAGATAATTATATACAACCAGATGAAACAATTCAATACGGTTATGGATTTGATAAAAGAGACAAAGTTTGTAGTATAACCAGTGTTAAGTAGTGGAAATATCAGAGCTATACATCACTGTCTATAACTTGCGGAAATCCTGATATGAACAATCAAATAAGTCAAAATTGTTAAGGTCATAGTGATTGAGGAGGGACAGAAGAGTGTAAGACAAGCGCTCTTTTCCGGAGTTTAATCGTACTGTGTCTACTTCCCACTTTTCTCCATGACGCGTGGGATAATTTAAATGCCTAATTCTTAAATTGGCCAGAACACGCAAATTTGTTATGTTCTTACAAGTTTCTAATTTGAATTTTCTGCTTAACGTATAATTGTATGTCTGGTGTATTTTAACTATTCCTGAAATGCAGAATAAAACATTAGTAGATGCTGCAAAAGGTGCATTGAAAATATGCCTAATACATTTTTTTCTGAACCAAGTATATTTGATTTAGATTTGTGGCCGTCGTTGTACCCCATACTAGGTGGCAATAATTTAAATGAGAGCTAAAGATCAAGTGATAGAGTAGAAGCTTGATTCCTTTTGGAAGTAAGTATCGAAGGCGACCAATTACACCTGTCACCTGAGCTAATTTTTGCAGAACATGTCTTACGTGGTAATCCCAACTCATATTCGCGGAAAAATATATGCCCAGACATTTAAAATGGTCAACTAATTCAATAGTGTGAGTACTCAGTACTATGTTTTCATGAGGTGGAATAATTTTATTTTTTGGTCGGAATATAACAGCTTTTGTTTTATTTTCGTTAATACGCATAGCGTTTTTCGCTATCTCTCTAGTGTTTTCATTGTGTGATTACAAGTTCTGATAAGCTCATGAATGTCATGCCCTGAAAAAAGTATGCTGGTATCATCAGCATATATTATGTATTTCGCCTCGCAATTTATATTTACAATGTCATTAAGATAGATATTAAATAATAGTGGGCCTAGAATACTGCCCTGTGGTACTCCACACAGCAAAGGTTTCACTCCGGAAATAGAGTCGCTTATCTGAACGACCTGCTGTCTGTTCGATAAATAAGAGTCGATAAGCGTTAGGGCTTGTCCACGAATACCATAGCAATGCAATTTCTTCAACAATATTTTATGGTTTACTAAATCAAAGACCTTTGAAAAATCAATAAAAAATACCGAGAACGAGTGCCTTATTTTCAAATTGTTTAAGAATATACTCTTTTTGCTCCAGGAGCGCCAGTTCAACTGATTTATTTTTCCGAAAACCAAATTGGTTGGGTGTAAATAAATTATATTTATCAATGAAACTTGAAAATCGAGTGTGCAGAATTTTTTCGAAGGCCTTTGAGAACACAGGCAAGATAGACACGGGTCTGTAATTGCCAAAGCTATTTCGGTCACCTTTTTTGTAAAGTACGGTCACTTTTGCTATTTGCATATTTAAAGGAAAGACAGAGTTAGTTAAACAAATGTTAAAGATAACGGCTAAAATCGGCGCGATAACATCAGACACCTCTTTGACAGGACGTATTTGAATTCCGTCGATATCACAACTGGCGCTATTTTTTATATTTTTTATTGTTGATAAGACTTCGTCGGCCGTGACAGGACACAAGTACATTGACTGAGCGTTGTGAGCACTTACGTATTCGCACGCATTATCCGGGGTTCCGGTCGTTTTCATACCAGTGAAAAAATTATTAAATGCGCCAGCCAAATCTGATCCATTCATATCAATACCGTCTACTTCTAGTTTGGAAAAAGGGGCGGTACAATGGCCGCGATGAAAGAGTGTGTTTAATCTAGACCACAGTACATCAGAACGATTGCCAGGAACTTCAAGTTATGTGGATTGATACTGAGTTCTCGCGGATCGCAAGCGTTTTGTAAGTTTGTTACGATAAGACTTGAAGGCCAGCCAGTCCTCCAGTAAATGAGTATGTAGAAATGTTTGGTAAAGTTTATCTCTTGTTTTCATTTGATGACGCATCTCAGGCGTTATTCATGGTTTTCGTGTTTTGCGATTTAATCTGCGCTCTTTTAACGGAAAATTCAAGTGATATAATCGCTTGAAAATTGTAATAAATTTATCGTAAGCATTGTTTACGTCAAGAGATTTTCTTACATCGCTCCAATCTGCCTGCAATAGACTGTTACGAAGTGCACTGTGCGCCACAGGTGTAATTAACTAAAACTTTATTATTCGAGGCTTTGCTCTACTTTGTGTCAATAGCTCCGCACATAAAAATATTGGAAGATGGTCACTGATACAAGATGACAAAACACCTGACCTAATATTATTTTCAGACAAATTTGTAATAAAAAGATCTAGGACTGACCCGTATTCAAGTGCCACTCTCGTGGGTATGTTAATTGTTTTTATGAAGCCATTAGACACCATGATAGTATTAAAGTCACGGCTAACAGAGCCTGTAGAACTGACGTTAATATTAAAGTCTCCCCCAGCAATTAATGTATACTTATTTTCGGCCGTATCTGAAAGGAATTGATCATAAAAATCAAGAAACTTTGCAATATCGCCATTTGGTGGACGATAACAAACTGAAAACACGTTCATGTTTGCACGTACACAAAGCATTTCATAATCAGGGTTTGTCTGGGTAAAATAATCCAATAGCTGACATTCAACGCTTTCGTAAACTAACAAAGCAACACCTCCACCACGACCGTGCATGCGATTTAAATAAAATGTCCTGTAATTGGACAGTCTAAAGACGTCGCATTCGTTAGTGCTCCAAGTTTCAGTCAGCATTATGGCGGAGTATTGGAATGAAAATTCAGTGAAAAACTCTTCTGGGCACGAGACTTTATTTCTAATCGACCTCGCATTTAGGTGCACGCATCTGCATGAATTAGGAGGTAGCCGACAAACAATGTCGTTTAGGTCATTTGGCAGATAATAATGGTGATTTTTCATTGAAGTTACTTTCACAAAGGAACATAACGGTTATTAGCTTGTCTAGAGTCGGTTAAGGTCAGCATAGCTCCCAATGTGAACAGCCCGTGCTCCTTTCGTCTTCCGCACCAGAACCTTACCGTGGCTATACCAGACATATTCGTAGCCTTTATCCTTAGCCATTTTCTTTAATTCACGGAGCAGTTCCCGGCAGTGCCGCGTCAGATTCTCTTGAATGAAAACCATCGGTTCAGACTGTTTCAGGTTACTTTTGTTCGTTAACCACGCATCCCTTATTTGTTGCTGAACAAAGCGAACAATTATTCCTGGTATTGTCTCTGGTCTTGCTGGTAGCCTATGAACAGATACCACGTCCTGTTCGACTACATGAGGAACTTTAAGTTTGTCAGCGACTGTGTTTAGTGATGCAATCAGGTTTTCATGTGGCACTACACGGACCCCATGAATTTCCAAGTTCAGCCTTCTGCTTCTGTATTCCAGCTCATTTGTCTGTCGCTCAAGATCACTTTGTGCGGTTGCGCGAGTAGCATCTTTTGCCTCCAGTTCTGCTACCTTCTTTCTTAGCTCCCTAATTTCATTGTCCTGGCAACTGATTGTTTTTTCAAGATCGTCCAATTTGTTTGACATGAACTGTAGACTATGCTCCATCGCTAACAGTTTCGTAAAATACAAACACCACAAGAACATCTACTACAAGCATAATTGGCTTTGAAAGAGAAATATTCAAGCTACATGGAGTATTACACAGATGTCTCTAAAACAGCGATGCATGTTAGAAGTGCCGTAGTACAGGGGAAATGGGAAAAATAGTAAGATTGCCAAGTTATGTATCAATCTTTACAGCCGTATGTTGCGCAGTGTGTATGGCTGGGGACAAAATAGTACATGAGAACATAGCAAAGAGTATAATATACACAGATTCCCTCAGCCTACTCACAGTGCTGCAGTCAAGAAATGCAGTTGAACTCATAGTATGCCACATCATACACAGCATAGAAAAAGTCACAACACAAGGGCATAGGATAAGGTTCTGCTGGGGCCCGAGCTACTTGGGCATAGAGGGTAGGTAATGAGAGAGCAGACTCATCAGCAGTAAAAGCTCAAGATGGTGAAATCAAAAATGTGAACGTACATTTTATAGACTGCATGAATTTCATACATAACAAATTAAATAACAAATGGCAGAAAGAGTGAGATAATGAACTGAACAACAAACTACACTTCATAAAGCCCACCTTGGAGACACCAGGAACGTTTCACTGAAGTAAGCTTATGACACCATCGCATAGGACACACATACTTGACACGCAACTACTTACTTACAAAAGAAGCCAAACCCGTTTGTGTAAGATGCGGCGACGAGCTCACACTAAACCATATCTTATTTACATGTTCAAACTTAAAAGAGCTAAGAAAGAAGCCTTTTAGTCCATTTTATAATCAATGCGTTTCATTTCACCCAGCACTACTCTTTAGTCACAATGCAATTGTTGACATTTCCTATTTTTTTAACTTTTTACGAGAGGTTGGTTGTCTTAATGAACTTTGAATGCCTCACTTTTATGTGGTACACCTGAGCCACTTTCTCATTCCTGAGAAGAATGCTGAGGTGTGTATTTCATTGGTTGGGGGCCTCGACATTCTTCCCATCCAAAGGATGGCCGCTTAGGTTACCTGACTTTTTTTAAAGCTTTTACCACTGGCCATTTCGAGACATTCTGCCTTTTACCTTCACTAGATGGTGTAAAATAACATTTTAGGTCCTTTAAACCACCGCTTCATTTGTGTCATATAAAATCCGGCACAAGAAAATTTTCAATACCTTGCGTTTGGCGCATGTTGGCCTTAGGCCCCTATGTGCCATAAAACCCAACACAACACAACACAAAGAATCGTTAGAGGTGGGAATCCCGAGAGAGAAGGATGTTTCCTCAAGTAGACAGGAAAGTGCCTCATTTGTAATCGACCTCGACATAAGGCTGCCGACTGTCGCTCTAAGCCAAAACAGCTTTATTGCGTTTATTGTCGAAAAACAAGGCATGATATAAGCTGCTGCTCAATAAAGGACAACACCCAGAAGCAGTCGTCCTGTTGTGTCCAGCAAGAGAGCGTTGCGCCTGAAGCTGCGTCCGCAACAACAGATAGGCTTGAACCAGCTGAGGGTAAGTTGGCGGTAGGACTTCTCCGGAAAAAGTTCGCAGACGCCCAACACATGCCTGTACTAAAGGGGGAGCTCCGAGGTGTACCCGTACGTGTTTTACAGGACTCTGGAAGCAATACAGCGGTGGTACGAGGAGCCCTAGTTCCTGACTCAGCTCTTAACGGTTCGGGATCTACGGTGTTCCTTGTTGAATGCAACAGTCTGTAAGTACCCGAGGCAGAAGTCTATATCGCTTTCCCTTATTTAACTGGCAGGGCCTGGTAAAGTGCATGGAGACGCCATTGTACGATGTCGTAATTGTAAATGAAATGAACGGCTGCGCAAATCGGGACACAGACAAGAAAGAGACACCGGTTTTGCAGTCCCCACACCCGGCGCCTCTGGAAGCGACGAGGGAGTGCCGGCGGCGGGTTTTTAAGAAGCGATTGCAGCTCTGTTTGCGGACAGAATCGAGAAAAAAATTACACACATTATTTTCAAGGTCCTTTCGTCCCAACTACAGCGTTTCATGCGATTTGAAAACCGTTTCAGCTTCCCTTTAAGAAGACTACAGATCGAGTTCTGGAAGAATCGTACTGGCCGGGAGTGTGGGAGGAGATTAAGAGGTATGTCAGGTCTTGCGGCTCCTGTCAAAGGACGTGCCGGAAAGGCAAATTAGGTAAAGCTTCGTTGGGACGCATGCAGCAAGAAGCGGTACTTAAGTACTGTAAATCGAGCCCACAATCTTTTGCCGAGTAGCCACAATAAACTCCTGGTGCAGTGGAAAGGCTCCTTTGCTGTTTCTGGGCAAAAGAACGACATGGATTAGTGGACTGACTTGGGCCACTCTGAGAAGCTCTCCCACGTCAATATGCTCAAACTATACGAAGCGCGTGCGTCCCAGGAAACCGTGCAAGCGTTGTCTTTCGTCGTAATCGAAGTAGGTGACTCAGAAAAACAACTGCCTACCTTAAGCACGGACCACGGTAAAGGAATTGAAGCCGCTCCGATCTCCACCAATCTCGATGACGACAAACAGCAGGAGATTCGGAGCTTACTGTAACATATGCAAACATCCTTTCTGAGATTCCCGGGGAAGACTAATATAGTGGAGTGTCAACTAAGGCTCTCGACTTCTGAAGTGGTGTATACTCCGCAATACCCGTTTGCTTTTGCCATGAAGGACGTGATCGAAAAAGAGATACACTTGATTATCAAATTAGGGGTCATTGAACATTCAAAATCTCTGTACAATTCCCCTCTCGTTCTGAATGAACAGAAAGGCTACACCTATAGAACTTGCATCGACTTTCGACGCATCATTGATGTTCTTGCGTCTGATGCAGAGCTCATTCCAAGAAAATACGTAATATTTACCGAGGTTGGAGCCTAGGTGTACTTTTTTAAATTTGACCTTGCTAAAGGCCACTGCCATGTATCCTTGGAGGAAGCTTCGAGAGCGGAAACAGGGTTCTCTACCCAATCCGGTGACTATCAGTTCGTCTGTATGCCCTTCGGTATTATGGCAGCATTGGCTATCTCTACGCGTCTGGCAAGCATTCTCTTGCAGGCCACAGACAATGTCGTGCATAACATCGACGATGTTCTCGTAGCAATTCCTTCCTGAGAACAGCATGTTTGGGGTTTAAACAGGCTGTTTAGCAGGGCACGAGAGGTCAACCTCAGGATGAAACCGCAGAAAATTAAAATCGGAGCCACTAACATCTCTTTTCTTGGACGCCAGCTTGAAGGAGGGAAAATCCGACATTTGGAAACGTTGGTGGAAAAGCTTGTCAACGTAGCGCTTCCAAAGACGAAGTAAGAAGTACATTCCTTCTTAGGACATGCCGCATACTACCGCGATTCCATCCCTGCCTATACCGACGAAGTCCAACCGCTCGTGGAGATGACATACAAAAATGAACGCAACCGTGTCTCTTGGACACCACAGCGGCAAGGCGGTTTTGACGAACTCAAGAACGCATCAACTTTCAGGTCCGTATTATAGGCTCCAATTCTCAGCAAGCAGTTTGTGCTTTTCACAGGTGCTTCCCAGGTCAGCATAGGCAGCGCTGTCTTCAAGGAACATGATGAAGTCCTCCACCCGGTATCATATGCGAGTATACAGTTGTGAGAACTCGAATCTCGCTATTCAGCGATTGAACGCAAGTGTTTGGAAATAGCCTGCGCTGTTGAGAAATTCGCCATATTCTTGTACAGAACGTTCTTCATCGTTCAGGCTGACCACTAACCCTTACAATTTCTAACAGAGGCAGTGGACTTGAACAGCACGGTACGTCGTTCGAACTTAACATTACAAGAGTGTACCTTTCGTACAGAGTACATCAAAGGCTCGGAAAACGTAGGCGCCAATTGCATGAGTCGTTTGTAAATTGCCGAAGTAATATGGCCAATGTACAGTGCTATTATCCGGTGCGTTTGCAATAGTTACCAGTGCCAATGTAGACTTGGAGTGTTTGAGAGTCTTTTTTTCTTTTTTTCGCCGTTTTGTGCCAAGTGTGTGTCCAATGATTTGTAAGCTTTCTATTTCTCCGTGTATCAGATGTATAATGTTGGATCCCATGTTACCTCTTGTGGTGCCTCTATGTTTTTCCATGTATCACTGTTTCTATAGTGCCTTCTGTGACTTCATTGGTATTTGTCTGCTTCCCACGTGAACATTCGTGCTGTGTTTACCGACGGCAACTTTTCTGCGAAAAAATATTTGCCGAAGAGGGGGGGAGGTATATGTGAGGTGCACAACAAACCTCCGGAATTTTTTTAAGTGTGGTGCGTCGACAGCGGAGCGCTACATGCGCCAGCCCAGCGTTGCGCGTGTGCAGGTGCGATTGGTGTGTGCGAGGCGACGACGACGAAGAGCGCGGCGAGCACGAGGAGCGGAGAGAGGACGTGTCAGAAAATCGAGGTGTGAAGCGAGATTGTGCAGCGAATGTCGTGTCATTCAAGCGTGGAGGCGGCAGCCGTCGGACGTTGGGTCCCTGCTGCAGTGGACCTCGCTTGGATCATCGACGCAACCCTCCTGCATTCTTTTCAAGCGTGTAGGTGGCAGCCGATGGCGAACTGAGGGTACGTGCTGCCGAGAGGCTCCCTTCAAAAGCCTTTATTAAGCTTGCGGCGTTTCGGGACACTGTTGACGGGTCCTAGCTACGCTTCTCCTGCTGCTGCTAAGTTCCTGAGGCTGCTGACGGGAGTCCACCGGCATCTTCCTGTGGTCCTCTCCACTCCTACTACCACCTGGCTTCTTTCCGTCGCTTCCTTGAACTCAATGCCAGGGACGCGTCGCAGATATCAACCCGCGCCCGTCCTGTCCACAAGGTGTCTTTGCTTCAGCTGGGACGCTCAATATCTAGTGAACTCTTTCCTTTAACCTGTAGTGTTGTCCGCGTGTTCAGTCTGTGTTTTTCTTTGTCGTTTCGTTTTCTATTCGCTCTTTCCCTTTAAATTATAAACACGTCTTTGTTTATGTTTTGTTTTATCTGTATTCTGTACTGTTCGAACCTGCACGCGACAGCGTTCGATTGCATCAATCTGGGGCACGTTACCAGTTTGCGACACCGTTACACTTGCGGGTTACATTGCTACCTCATCTGATGTCACACGGCATGAGCAAATGTTCAATAGCAATATAATCGCCGATGCCGTCTACACGCCAATCATCATCCATAAATGGCTTACGTGCCCTTTTTTTGCATAAAGGGGGTAATTTCATCATTATCGCCATCATCATCAGCCTAACTACACCCACTGCAGGGCAAAGGCCTTTCCCATGTTTCTCCAATTAACCCTGTCCTTTGCCAGCTGCGTCCACCCTATGCCTGCAAACGTCTTGATCTGATACGCCCACCTAACCTTCTGCCGCTCCCTGCTACGCTTCCCTTCTCTTGAAATCCACTCCGTTACCCTCAAGGACGTCATGAAGCGCCTGTACTGCGGCTGTATGTGTTGTGCTGACCTGTACCAGATAGTTTGGCATTGTTCAGAGTACCGCAAAGGAGGCGACAACCTCGTCGCCAAGCATTGCTTTCCTACCGATGGCGAGGAATATCGTGCATTGACCAGAGCCGGAAAAACCGGTATCTAGGAAGGTATTGGCAAATACGCTAACAAGCTCTACTTGTAAAATACTCGAACATATTATTTACAAAGCAATTATTAACCACTTAGAGGTTAACAACCTCCTCTACAGTAGGCAACATGGCTTTAGATCGAAATTATCAACAACCACACAGTTGGCAGAGATAACGCACGATATCGCAAGCGCCCTTAATGTAAGGAGTCAGTTAGACGCCATTTTTTTAGACTTCTCTAAGGCATTTGATTTAGTTCCTCACCTAGATTTAATAACAAAACTGCAGGCTATAGGGGTCGAAAACACTATCCTTTCATGGGTTGAGTGCTTTTTGAAAAATCGTAAACAGTGCGTCAAACTGAAAAGTTCCGAATCTGATAACTTGGATGTCTACTCAGGTGTTCCACAGGGTTCAGTCCTCGCCCCCTTATTGTTTTTATATATATCAATGATATTTATCTATGCGTTGACCCTGAGGTACAAATTCGGCTCTTTGCGGACGACTGCGTGGTATATAAGGAAATAGACACCATTAATGATCAAATTCAACTAAATGAATCTCTATCGTCTATTCAGTCTTGGTGCACTAGGTGGGGAATGAGACTTAATGCCACCAAAACAAAGAGCATAACTTTCAGTAAGAAAAAAAAGCCACTAGATTTTTATACGCTATAACTAATGTTCCTGTCGAGAGAACTAATAACATTAAATACCTAGGAGTGACACTATCCAGCAATCTATGCTGGGAACAGCACATTAAAACATATGTCATAAGGCCCAAGGTAAGCTGTATTTCCTTAGAAGAAGATTACGCAACGCACCTCCTAACGTGAAACTTAATGCGTATAAAACAATCGTTAGACCGACCTTAGAATACGCGGATCTTATTTGGAGCCCACACCAAAAATGTTTGATAGGCAAGCTGGAACGTATTCAAAACCTAGCAGTACGCTTCATATACTCAAATTTTTCTAGACATTCTAGCGTATCTAACCTACTTCACAAAGCAGATCTTCACACCTTAGCACAGCGCAGAATAACATCAAGGCTTAAATTTCTGTACTTACTTTATTACGGTCAATTGAACATCTCAAGAGAAACATACCTCCAGGAACCATTCCGTCACTCTTCAAGAAATAACCATGAAAAAGCACTTCATCAACCCATAAGCCACATTAATGCTCATAAATATTCTTTATTCCCATCGGCTATTTTTTGCTGGAATAAACTACCACCGGCTGCTGTAAACTGCAACTCAATCGAATCATTCATAGAGCATGTTAACAGAGTTGAATCACTGTCAGTACCACCGTGATGAACCTATGTCGCCCAATTTCCATTTGTATTTTCTTTGCAATGACATGTGTTTCCTTTTCAACCCGCTAGTTTCTTCTCCTGGCTTTGACGTCATTAGTACCCTGTGCCACTATAGCGATGAAATGTTATTTTTGTACCCTTGTACTTTACGTATTCCCTTTGTTTTATATTCCCTCCTTGTAACCACTCCTGCATGGGCCCGAGAAGGGCCTGCAGTATCTGTAAATAAATAAATAAAAAAAATTATGGTCATTTGGCCGCGGTGGCAGCTCGTGGAAATACCTCTAATAGAGGAATCCTGATCGTTACAGGTTAGTGTTCAAAGCACGTTTATTATTTTATTGAGAATCAACAAACAATGCTGTTTCTGTTGCTGCCATAGCATTGCCCTATAGTCTTATTTGTTCTTTTGTGCTGTTTTGTGCTCAGATTTTCTGCAAGCTATGGGTTTAACTTGCCTATCATGTCAGTTGCCCGTTCACACAGAGAAAGGGTCGATGCAATGGTCTTAGTGTTCTTACAACTACCACTTCGTTAAGTGTGCCTGCATAGCCGAGAATTCGTTCAAAGCAAAAAGAGAAACCGCCAAAGCGTCCTGGAGATGTCCCACGTGCCGATGTGCTGGAGCACGCGATGTTCACAGCGAAGTGGAACCCGACGTTCTCGCGGCCATTAATCAAAAGCTTAAAAGCTTACCTCTTCTTGTAGAAAAAGTTAGTGACATAGAAAAATCACTCCAGTTTATTTCGGGAAGTTCGATGAGTTTGAACAAAAGGTAACTCAACAGGACACTGAAATAAATGCCCGCAGAAAGCGGGTGACAGAGCTAGAAGAGGAAGACCTAGCTCACACTGCAGTACAAGGTGGGCTTCAGCAACACGTAAATGACCTAGAATTTCGCAGTCGGCGGCTTAATCTAGAAGTACATGGAGTCCCAGTTGCTGCGGGCGAGGACATATTGTGGTCACTAAATCAAGTTGCTGATACGCTTCAAGTCCTTCTCTCAATGACGTCGACGTTGCATCAGCTCACCGCCTACAAGTGAGGCAAGATTAAGTTCCCGGAATAATTATCCGGTTTTTTAAGCAACAAAAAAGGGACATCTGGCTACCGAAAAAGAACTCGCTCGAAGACAGTAAACAGAAAGTTTTCATTCAGGAAAATCTAACTCGTTACAGCAGAGAACTCGTCGAGCTACGAAAGATAAGGCAAAAAAAAAAAGAACGCTATGTGCTTTTGGCCGGTATGTGAACGAAAAAGTACTCGCTCGAAAAGACCAGCGGTGCAGTTGCCATTGTTATTACGAGTAGGGATGAGCTTGATAAACTGTAACTGATGCTTGGTTTGTTGTTATTTTGTGTTTCAAGAAAGCATGATGGAGGACACTCGCTATTATTTGTCAAGTGATGTGAGTCAAGCTGCGTAATGTTTTCGGCGGCCTCCCGCAAATGTATTCACATGAATACTAGATCTGTGCAAAACAAAGTAGTTTGTTTAAAAGGTTTTTTTGACAGTTTTTACTTTCAATTTTCCGCTATATTGTTAACCGAAACGTGGAGCACATGTGATTTCGATGTTTTCAGGTTGAAGGATTTTACCCCATATTATGTAAATAAACAACGTGTTCGCAGCGGTGGTGTTGCATTATTGCTCAGCGACGACATAGAAGGACAATTACTTGAAACATATAGTGTAATTACCCCAGATTATCAAATTATCTTTGTTTGTACGCAAAGTGCTGTGTTTTCGGTATGTCACCGGCCTCCTAATGGTAATATTGCGTCATTTTTGCAGTTTTACGACTGTTCCTGGCTTCTGTTTTTCAGCGTCACAACCAGAAAGCTTTAATAGCCTGTGGTGACTTTAACATTTATATGAATACTTCCAGCCCGTATGCAGGAGATTTTAATACCACCATTACGTGCAACGGTTTCGTTAGCCTGATTATATACCAACAAGATTCGCAAGTGAAACCAATTATATTCTTGATTTGATTATCACTAACACAATGAAAACGAATATTATATCAGGCGCTTTATCTTGTTGCATTAGTGATCAGCTTCCGACGTTCACTTGCACAGAGAAGACTGATGCATTAGGGAGTAAATATACATCAATCGCATACCAAGCAATTACTGACACATAGCTGCAATATTTTGGTGACGAGCTTGTGAGAGTGGATTGGAGCAAGATAGCCGAACTCGATGATGCAAATTCAGCCTGTAATATGTTTATTGATACCTTTAAACAATTATATCATAACAGTTTTTCTCTCGTGACACGAACGAAAAGTTCTAAAATCCACAAGTCACGGGTAACGCCAGCGCTACATAGAGAAATAGGAACCCAAGAAAAGTTATACAGAATCATATTGCGCACTCGGCAGGTTGAGGACCTTGTTATAATTAAGAAATATAGGAATAAATTGACCAAAAGTTGCGATCTGCTCAAACTTCTTATCACTTATTACTTCTGGATGCTAAGAATATTAGACATTGTGCCCACTCCGCATTAACCAAGCTAAATATCAATGAAAATGAAGATTCAGGTATGGAATTGGCTAATGTATTTTAACGATCATAAATTCTCGTGTTTCTCATACTCACGCTTGCACATATATCATCATCATCATCAGCCTCACTAAGCCCACTGCAGGGCAAAGGCCAATCCCATGTCTCTCCAATTAACGCTGTCCTTTGCCAGCTGCATCCACCCTTTGCCTGCAAACTTCTTAATCTTATCCGCCCACCTAACCTTCTGCCGCCCCGTGCTACGCTTACTTTCTCTTGGAATCCACTCCGTTACCCTTAAGGACCAGCGGTTATCTTGCCTTCCCATTATATGCCCTGCCCAAGTCCATTTTTTCCTCTGGATTTCGACTAGGATGTCATTAACCCGTGTTTGTTCCCTCACCGACTCTGCCCGCTTCCGATCTCTTAACGTTACACCTATCATTTTTCTTTCCATGGCTCGCTGTGCTCTCCTTAACTTAAGCTGAACCCTTTTCGTTAGCCTCCACGTTTCTACCCGATAGGTAAGTACCGGCAAGATACAGTTGTACTCTTTTCTCTGGAGGGATATTGGTAACCTGCTATTCATGATCTAAGAGAACCTGCCATATACGCTGCACCCCATTCTTATCCTTCTAGTAATTTCCCTCATGATCTGGATCAGCGGTCACTACCTGCTCTAAGTAGACATATTCGTTTACCACTTCCAGGCTATTGTAGCCAATTGTGAACTGCTGTTCTCTTGCTAGACTAGTTTGAACAATACGAACATTACGTTGGTTTTCTGCATGTTAATTTTTAGACCCTGCGTTCTGCTGTGCCTGTCTAACTCATTGATCATGATTTGCAGTTCACCTCTTGAGTGACTCAGCAAGGCAATGTAATCAACGAATCGCAGATTATTTAGGTATTCTTCATTAACTCTTACTCCCAACTGTTCCCAATTTACGCCTCGGAATAACTCCTGTAAACAGGTGGTGAATTGCATGGGCGAGATCATGTCTCCTTGCCTGACGCCCTTCATCGAAATGATGAAACATTTTTTCTGCATCCAGTTACGGAGCGCGAAGCATTGTAATTGATAAGAAATCTTAACAGCAGTAGTAGCTGCGACATTGATGACATTGAAATACGGCCAGTTAAGCATGCAGCTGATATGATCGTGCCCATGCTTGCTTAGATCTTAAACCGTTGTTGAGTAACTGCAGTCTTTCCCGTAAGAATGCAATTAAGGAATGCAATTTCTATCACTTTACTAAAGACTGATAGAAATGTCATTGGAAACTACAGGCCAATTTCGATCCTGCCAGTGTTCTCAAAAAGCATTTGAAAAATTGCTGCATCAAAGAATGTTAAATTTCCTTAATAAATTTAACCTGCTAACTCCATTTACGTTTGGTTTGTGCAAAGGCAAATGAACTGAGCTTGCTTTACTCCATCAAAAAGAATACATATTAACACAGCTCGAAAACAAAGCCATTGTCGTTGGAGATTTTGTGGATGTGTAGAAGTCTTTTGACCTAGTAGATAACAAAAACTTGCTAAATAATTTGCAGTGCTCAGGTAGCCGTGGAAAAAGACTATCATTTATCATTTAGACAGCAAGTGGTATTGACAGTCTGAACGGAAACCTCTTTTATGCGGTGTCCCTCATGGGAGTACACTGGGGCCTTTGCTGTTTAATGTTTCCCTAAATGATACTGTCAATACCAGCCATAATGCGAAGTTTCTCAACTATGTTGATGATACGAGTCTATGTTTTGCTGGTGGTGACATTCCTGACCTTATCTATTAGTGGAATACCACAATGAAACCTCTCGAGGATTGGTCCACAGATAATTTAAAGCAGATTAACGAGTGTAAGACTAAAGTGGTCATATTCAGGCCGAAAAATGCTCATACCACCGCACGAAGATATGTTAAATTTGCGTCCTGTAGAAAACCTGAAGCAGTTCAAATGCCTCGAGGTGATATTTTCTTCAAGAATGCCATGGAACTATTATGGTAATCACGTGTTATATAAAATTGCTTAATTCACAGGTGGAATAGGTTGTTTAAAATATACCCTGCCTACTCAAACTAAAACGATAATTTAAAAGTCAGTCTTCAAATCGCATGAAGTCATTTCCAGTTAGTGTGGGGTACTGCAACATTCACCAACCTTGAACGTATTTATTTAACCAAAGAAAAGTATCTCGGGCATGCATATAATTCATCGTACTGACATCCGAGCGCAGCCTTCTTCAGTCGTTCTAGAGTGATAAACGTACATGTTCTCTATAAATATCGCCTTAGGGTCGTCTTTAAAACACAAATCACGAACAATTTAACCAACCTCAGGAAAATAGGCAAAATAAGGAAAAAGCATTAAGCTATCCAACAAGACATGGCGAGGAGTGGGTAGTGCTGACACCTCGACTGAACCAAGGAGAACAATGCTTTGATTCCACTTCCATTTATTCTTAACTGTTATGCTCTTATTAATTTCTATTTGTTTTCCTGTTCGCGCCGAGACCGTCACACATTGTATTAAAATAACATGGGTTAAGTTTACTTCTGTGGGCACATTGCTGTGTTGTATGTTCTTTGGTGATTCCTTAATGTATTTGTCTTCGTTTTAAAATTGTATACCTTTCAGTACTGCCGACATAATGAATATTAGGTTTGTAGGCTCGTCAAGCTTCTCATTGGCAGCTTTTTTCTGCATCCCTTCCATCTGATTTGTAACACGGGAAAATGAATTTTTTTATTGACTGATTGATTGATTGATGGATGGATGGATGGATGGATGGATGGATGGATGGATGGATGGATGGATGGATGGATGGATGGATGGATGGATGGATGGATGGACGGACGGACGGACGGACGGGCGGACGGACGGACGGACGGACGGATGGATGGATGGATGGATGGATGGATGGAT
Organism: Amblyomma americanum; assembly: GCF_052857255.1. Taxonomy (NCBI): domain Eukaryota; kingdom Metazoa; phylum Arthropoda; class Arachnida; order Ixodida; family Ixodidae; genus Amblyomma; species Amblyomma americanum. The sequence continues at coordinate 120,856,597 of NC_135507.1, read as the reverse complement.
GGATGGATGGATGGATGGATGGACGGACGGACGGACGGACGGACGGACGGAAGGAAGAACGGACGAACGAACGGACTGACGGACGGACGGACGGAGGGACGGACGGACGGACGGATGGATGGATGGATGGATGGATGGATGGATGGATGGATGGATGGATGGATGGATGGATGGATGGATGGATGGACGGACGGATGGACGAACGGACGGACGGATGGATGGACGGACGGACGGACGGACGGACGGTCGGACGGACGGACGGACGGACGGATGGATGGATGGATGGATGGATGAATGGATGGATGGATGGACGGACGGACGGACGGACGGACGGACGGACGGACAGATGGATGGATGGATGGATGGATGGAAGTGGGTTCTACAAAGCAGCGTGGCTCCTCCGCCGAAGCTCCCCTCATGTATCAATATGTCCCCACTTTTCCCTTCCCTAACAACCCAATTCCCCGACAAACGGCCATGAGCCTCCCTTTCTAAATAAACATTTCATTCATTCATTCATTCATTCATTCATTCATTCATTCATTCATTTTTGAACGTTAAAAAATCTTCATTAGTTAGAGCCGAATTTCTGCTGCTTAACTAATCGTACCACTATTTGTTAAATCTTATACATGTGATTGCCACCAGCGCAGATCTCACCCAGAGACTTGGGGTATCACAAAAAAGTAAACAAAGAATGAATAAGTAAATATTGAATGTATAGATTCCTCAGTTGGCGTAAGGGAGCGCTATGCCATCACAAAAGTTTTATTCCAGCCTTTTAGAACAAGATCTGGCGATGGGTTCTGAATACGCAGCTTGGGCGAAGTGCCTACTTATTGTCTAAAAAAAGATAAGTTGTTCTCTGTAATTGCTAGTATTCTTCAATGAGGACAAATTCACTGAAACCTTACAGAAGGTGAAAAACGCTGCCGACTCTGTCTTGACAACGCCATGTCTGGCGAATGATAGGCGCTATTAACGGCGTTGGAGCCGTTAACCAATCGCGCACTCTGAGTGGCTCTACACGTTGAACACGGCGCGGAAAGACTCCCAAGAAGGGAAGCGAGCAGGGACATGAGCCGAGAGCTGAATCCCATAATCTTCATTTGCTGTAACAGTCGCTGCTAAAAGGCTCCGAGAAAAGGGTACCTTTGCCTTTCATGGTTTAATTTAGCGAGCAGGAAAGGAAGCAAATGCCAAACTCATGAGTGGCTTCGAGTACTATGACGGGATGTAAAGACACAGCATAAGACGAAAACGAAAGAAGCAAAGCTTGACGCGCACTTTTGGATTGAGACAAAAGAGCGAAAGAGAGTGGCGGGTGGGTGCATAATTGCAAAGACATTACGGAGCAAGAAAAAGGTGAGGGGCGGGGGAGCCCATAGTTGACTGACTGCAAATGTCCCTGTGGCGTTAACAAGAAGCGGCTCCTTCCGCCTTTGCGTGTTCTCCCGCCTTTGCTAATAAATCGATTAACGAAATAGGATGATCCTCGAGCCAAAAAAATAGGAAATGAATATCTAATAAAGATAACAGGGCCTTTTGACTGCAATACCTTCCTTAAATTACCGAGGAAGAAAGGCGATTAGGTCTCTCTGCGTGTTTTTTCTTGCTTTTTACAACATCCAGCAATTGACAAAGAGAGAGCTGTGAGGCAGTGGACGGGGTTTTCATCGCAAGTAATGGCAAAATGCCGGCCCAGCGATACAGGCGCCATGCTAATTAGGTTCCCTGTACCTACTTTTAGGAAGCTAATTGTGCAATATTTGATGGGCTAACCTTCAACATCTTAAATGAAGTCCTATGCAGATGCCTACCGAGCAAACCAATATACCATCTCGTGCAACTTACACGAAGGAGCCCAACATTCATTGAAACCGAGAAAAACATAAATGAGTGCTTCTTTTTTTCAGTTTGTGGTATTGGTCAATTAGAAATTAGTTGTGTAATTTATTTTTTTGAAAAACTTTGGTTAGAAAATGAAACAAAACAACCAATTTCTGCTGGTTGCTATGTGATGGCATTTTCTTGTAATTTTTTATCAATTACCTTGCAGATAAAAATTGGCTACAGTAGTAATTTGCTATTAATCGACACAACAAATTGAACACAAAGAGAAATATTGCTTTAATATAACTTGTTGCTGGCTAGTTGGTTTTGGTTCATTCTGAATTGTTTAGGATGCAAAGACAAGACAAGGCGCCTCGTCCTGTGTTTTTCTACCTTCGTCCCGTGTTTGCGCCTTAAAAAATTCAGAAGATGCCCTCCCCTGAACGAAGACGAAGTGTCCTTGTTAAGGTGCCTTCACATCACTCTTGTGCAAATCTCGCCTGCCGCGGAACCACGTTCCCTCTAGAAAACGAACTGGAATCACGCCCTCCGAGTAGGCTGGCGACGCCCAGTCGCCGCCTGGTTGCCTCTCATAGAGCAAATGTCACGCAGTTATTCCTGGACCTGAACTGCGCACCACGGCTAGGCCTAGCGCCTCCGGTGACGTGCTGGCGAGGGTAGCGCCGCTTGCCTCGGTGGCATTCCCGACAGTACAACAGCCCACTGAGCATAAGCCGGACCTCCAAAATCGTGCCTTTGTTTCATCAGTTACGGCGCCTGCCTTGCCTTCTCCAGATGTACAACTCGTGAGGGCGTTACCCTCTGGACAGAACACAGATACGGCTGCCCAGCCTGTACTTCAGAATCGACCTCTACCAATACCACATGGCACGTTGAGCACTCCAATGGACCTGTCATCAGCTCCGCCAATCGGGCCGCCGGCCCTCCGCTCTCCTCAAAAGCGCCCTTTGGGAGACGCTGCAACGGGCTCCTCTTCGTCCAGCGGCGGCGGTGACTTGGCAGCGGTGACGGCGGTGCGAACGGCAGCTAAACAAAATCTTTCGCATATCGCAGGCGGACTACTATTTCATCGGCACCGTGGAAGCCCTATGATTGCAAGGTGGCAAGTTCCTCTGCGCACCTTGCTACATCATCCGGATACGCTAGACTGACGACCAGTACAGACGACTACATCATTGACAAACGAGGGGCTCTGCTGCTTGCCAAGGAAAGACCTACACCAGGTGGAGCGGCTGGATCACGTGTCTACCACAGTGCCTATAAAGCCGCAGCACAGCCAGGAGGGAACACTTGGCAGTGGTGACGGCGGTGCGAACAGCAGCTAAACAAAATCTTTCGCATATCGCAGGTTAGAGCATTTTTTTTCTTCTTTTTTTTCCCCGCTTTACTGTTGCTATCGCCGTCACTGCTTCCAATGCATGAGTGATTTTTTATTTTTTTTTGCCTTGTAAGTTTTTAGTGACTGCTTAGTACTTAGTTTCTTAAAAACTTTTTTGTTTGCCCTACATAAAATGGCAAAGGAAATCGCCAAGCTTTTTAAAAATTGAGAGATGAATAAAAGAAGATTTGAAGTCGCACAGAGAAACAATGGAAAGAAACTTCCGCTCAAATGAACGCCCTTTGCGCACTGAGCTTGAAGACATCAAGGCAAGCATGGACTCTTGTAGTAAAGGGCTTGATGAAGCAAAAACTTCTTAGAACTACTGTAACAGAAAACAGCACACTGAAGAAGGAAAATTAAAAGCTGAAGCAAAGATTGCAGGCCGTGGAAAACGAGCTAAATGATTCCCAAACCAGCTTAGTGAAATCGGAGCAATACACACGAAACAGGAATTTAGAAATTAAAGGTGTGCTGCAGGACCCAAATGAAAGCATTCCTGAGATCTTGGAAAAATTGGTAACGTGATAGGAGAGACAATCAACCGCACTGACATTGACGCATGCCAAAGGGTAGCAACGAAGGACAAAAACAGCTCGAACATTGTCGTCCAGTTCCAAAGACGAGAAAAGCGTGACAAGATCCTGGAAAAGGCAAAAAAGCAAAAAGTCACAAATTCTACTCTTGGCCTGAGCAACAGGGCTTCCGATGAGGAACATTTTGGTTCCCAAAACGAGCTGCCCATATATGTTAATGAACACCTATGTCCTTACCTCAAGAAACTTCAAGGAACAGCCATTGCCCGCAAGCAAGAGCACAGCTGGCGATTTGTGTGGGTAAGAAATGGAAAAATCTTTGCCCGTCACAATGAAACGTCAGCGGTGATTTCAATCAAACATGAGAGCGACCTCGAAAAGATATGTGCTATCAATGACGTCTCTGAACTTTCGTCGTAAGCTTTTGTATAAGCTTTAGTTGCTTAGTTATGGCGATTCTTCCAGAAGATCTCAAAAAACAGTTCAAAATAACCAAGCCGTCAAGTGGTTCAAAATATTTCATCTAAACGCTAGATCTGTCCGACCAAAATGGGATGACATACTGCTCCTGTTGGAATCATGTGGCACAAAGTTCGACGTACTGATGTTCACGGAAACCTGGGATAGTGATGACTCAGAACATTTAGTGTTACCCGACTACAATTATTTCTTCTTGAACAGAAAAGAAAGTAGAGGAGGCGGGGATGCTATACACACATTAAACCATGGTTTTAATATCGTATCCGAATATAGTACAGTGAATATCGATTACGAAATGTGCATCCTGAAGGGAAAGAATATGCTCGCTGTTCTGTACAGAACCCCCCACGGAAATGTGGCGGCTTTTATAAATTTCTTGGACGACGTACTGTCTTTTACAAATATGAATGAATATGTACTGACTATCGGCGGTGATCTAAATATTGACATTTTGAAAACTTCAAACGCTGCTAGAGAGCTGTCAATGATTTTAGAGTGCCATAACTATCGCAACTGTATAGCAGCTCCCACTCGTGTTACACCCGCGACATGTTCCTTGATTGACATGCTTATTACAAATGCATCCGACGATTCCATCATAACTAACGTCCTTAGCTCGGACACCAGTGACCATTTACCTATCATTTTACTCTCGAAACAGCATTTGTCATATCAGAGACACACGAAGCCTGAAGTCACGCACCGCGAAGTATCTTATCACACGATGGAAACTTTCAGACAAAACATTTCATCTGAAAATTGGAGCGTAATATTCTCCCTTAGGGACGCCAACGAATCATATGATGCATTTTTAAACATGTTTAAAAAACACTATTACGCATCTTTCCCGATAAAAACACACCGTGTACATAAAAAGTCGCGTAAACCATGGATTACCAGGGACCTCCTAAAACTCATTCGTGTCAAAAATAAAATGTACCAAACTTTCATACACTCTCGTGATGAACAGAAGTTACGCGAATACAAAGTATTTAGGAACAAATGAAATAAATCCTTAAAATATTCAAGAGAAAATTACTATTTTTCTCCAGCTTACATGGGCCCCTGAAGTTACTTCCCTTTTTCACGCCCTTAAAAACAGCCACAGTCGCGATTCTAACGACATTGAAATAAGACCGGTTAAACACGTCATTGATATAATTGCCCCTGTACTAGCCCACATCTACAACTGCTCACTTTCCACAGGTATTTTTCACAATAATATGCAAATCGCAAGGGTAATCGCAATCCACAAACATGGTGACAAAAATACTTTTGGCAACTACCGGCCAGTTTCCGTACTACCAGCTTTCTCTAAGGGCCTTGAGAAGGCGATCAAAATACGCATTGATAACTTTTCCCGGAAACACCAACTCATAACCAGATACCAATTTGGCTTTAGAAAGAACCGTACAACAGAAATAGCGTTGTCGGCGCAAAAAGAATGATATTAAAGAAGTTTGAAGATAAATTATTAGTTCTTGGATTATATCTAGATTTTAGTAAGGCCTTCGACTGCGTGAATCACACAATTTTGCTGGATAAACTTGAAAGATATGGGTTTAGAGGAACTGCTCAAAAACTGATGCACTCATATCTTGAAGGCCGATTAAAGTTCACTGACATAAGTAATCACAAATCGCGGCTCAGACGTATTGAATCAGGGGTTCCTCAAGGAAGTATCCTTGGGCCCATTTTGTTTCTATACCACATAAACGAAATCGTAAATCTAGACGAAGAGTGCAAGTTCATTATTTACGCGGACGATTGTACCGTTTTTTTTTTCTGGGAAGGACATGGCAGAAATTGAAAGTAAAGCACTGGCTTTTTGTTGTAATCTGAAAGATTAGTGCAAAAACAATTCATTGATTCTGAACGAATCGAAAACGAAATGCGTGCTAGTTCGGGCTCGTGGCTCATTAGTTGATGTTCCGAAGACCGTTGTCTTGGGAGCGTATGTAGTAGAAATAAAAAAATGTGCTAAATCACTTAGGGTGATTTTTTCGGAACATATGTCATGGAATGATCATGTTAACTATCTTTCATCAAAATTATGCAGGGCTGTAGGAATGATAAACCGGTGCCGCCATTTCCTTCCAACTAAAGTAAAACGCGTGATTTATTATGCTTTATTCCATTCCAACCTGTGTTATTGTGTTTTGGTGTGGGGCAACACCACTCTAACGTATTTGCAGAAAATTACCGTTCTCCAGAAACGAGCCCTCCCAGCAGTTAAAAACGTGTCGTTCTCAGAACACACAGCACCATTTTTTCACAAGCACAAGATCATCAAGGCGCAAGACATGTACGTGCATAAATTACTCTGCTCATACAAAAGGGCCAATGCAGGTACCTTAGATGTATTTTTTATTTAGCGCAACTAAAAAGACCTTTGATTAACTACTGCTTTCGTCATCAATCACCTTGGCTAATTCCATCATCACGAACTAATTACGGTGAAATGACGACTCAACATACGTTACCAACAATATTAAATCACTATTCGAATGCTTCACAAATAGACATTGAAAAACTATCCCTTAAACGTATTACCGAGCTGTTGATACAAATTTTGTATACTGCTACCACTACATATTACACTAATGTAATATGCCTTGTTTGTTTGTTTGCTTTTTGCTGTTTTTTGTTTTGTTTTTCAGTTCCAGTATTTTCTGATGTATGCTTCTCTTTTTTCTCTCTCTCTCTCTTTCCGCTGTGTATTTTTTCACACAAGAGCATTGTTCGTCGCTGCTAATGGGTGATCGGTGACTGGAGCTTAGTCAAGCCGCAACAAAGCGGCTTTTTCTTCAGTCACCTTTTTCTCGCTGTATTTTTCCATGCGAAAAACAAATTGATTGATTGATTGATTGATTGATTGATTGATTGATTGATTGATTGATTGATTGATTGATTGATTGATTGATTGAAATGCAAACGTTCCTGCCTAACCACAGACCGGCCAGTTGTGTCTACCCACCGCTCAGTGAGTTACAAAGCCACTATCAAATCTCTGGCAACGAAAAGGCTTACAGATATACCGACCAGAATTCTGCAGGCAAACCTGGATGCATGCCTCGGAAGGAAAGGTTTTCGCGGCTTTACGGCCGGAACGAAGTCCAATACCATTGCTGTGTGGCTCCCGCCCTTAACTGCCGTGGAACGTCGGCAAACGTTACAGTTCATTACAGTTAGCAGCGAGGTCTCGGTACCGGTACAGGTGTACCTGGTTGATGGATCCGGCTTGCAACGTTGTGTTGTCTACAACGTCGATGTTAATGAGGACCAGGCCTCCCTTCAGCGTGAGCTTTATTGTCCCACTCAACGAGTGATCCAAGAACGTTACATGGGAAAAGGGCGCTCATGCATCGTCTCCCTGCAAGGCCCACCAACACCGCAGGCATGCTTGTACGATTATGGCTGCATTTTACTGCCTCAGCCATACAAACCAACCGCCGTCTACTGCTACAGTTGCTTCAGACCTGGCCATATGCGTAGATCCGGCCCTTCCACAGCTCAAGTGGAACCTGCTTCAGAAGGCGCAGCGGCGTACAGATGTGGCCTCTGCAAAACTGACGACCACGACATCACATCACCCACTTGCCCCACAAAGCAGAAGGCAACAAAACATTCGTCGTGGGTATTCTAAGCGAATGATTGAGAATGTGAATAGGCCCCTTGTGCAGACTTCTAACCGGTTTGCACCTATCCAGTCTAACGATGACGAGTGGCCTGAACTTCCCGTGCTGCACACACATGGAACTGCTACCCAGCAGACTTATAGCGATAAAGAGCGTAAGGACTGCCGACATCAGCAGGCTACAAAACAGCGTAGCATCCCGGAACCTTTCAATGATGACATGGTAGCAGTTGATGACCAAATTACACGCCTTTTGGCAGAGGTCCCAAGGCTCCGACAACACCGTGAACTGCTTGCCCGCCGTACACATGCAGTGGGATCTGGCAGCGCCACTAGAAATGATGAATCACCACCGAGCATTTCTCCCCAACAGCTTCTTTCACCGCTCCTCCCAAAGTGCCTGCTACATTGCCAGATAACTCTGCAGCGTCCCTGCTCCGCTTCATAGTTACCCAGTTATCCAATCTCACATCTGTTCTTTTGCTACGCTTGGACTACTAACAGAAGATGGCGCGTTCCGGCCTTGCTGATGTGCTCCAGTGGAACTGTAGAGGCCTCTCCACTAAAGTGGGAGAGCTCAAAACCCGTCTTCGCTTGCACAAGCTCCAAGCCTGGGCCACGTTACTGCAGGAGACCAATGCCTTGCCAGCAATTCCGGGTTTCAATGGTTATGCGTCGCCTTCGGTGAACGACCATCGTGTGCACACTGCTTCCCCTCTGGGAAAGGCGGCGGTGTACGTTAACACGCGTTTCCCTCACGTATGCCTCTCTCTGGAAACTTGGTGCACCTCGTATCAGGAGGTAGTTGCAGTTGCTGTAAAACTACCGAAGGCAACTGTTTTGGTGGTATCCTACTACGTAAGACCAGCGGGTGGCGCTCCCTCCCGTATTAATCTGAGCTGGTTACTGACTGTGCGTAGGAAATACCCCGGGTGTCCAATTTTAGCCGGAGGTGACTTCAACGCTACACAATCAGACTGGGGGCACAATGCTTCAAGCCCCCGCGGCAGGCGTATGAGGGATGCCTTCGCTGATGCGTATATTCTTCTAAATCACCCCAGCTCAGCAACGCGGGCTATGCGTCACAGCCACAGCACCACCTATGCTCCTGATCTGACGTGGTGGTCTGCCCCGGCACTCCCTCGTGGCACTTTGAGCCTGACTGTTGGGGCAGTGATCATCACCCTATTATCATCGGTGTCCATCCATCAAGTGCTCGCCGGTTACGCCGCATGTGCACGGTGGTCAACTGGGATTGTTTCCGTGCTATTCTCCAGGATCTCCCTGCAGAGTCGGCACCATCGCTTGTTGACCGCATACAATGCGCGTTAAACAGGGCTACCACCTGCACCTGGACACACATCGATCGACCGGTTCCAGATATCGGTCTGCTAAACTTGTCGGCTGCTCACCGACAGGCCGAGCTGGCGGCCTCACGTGATCGCACATCTGCACAGGCACGTATAAGACTGAACTATATTACTTTTAAGACTCGCAAATACGAACGCGATCTATCACGAAGGCAGTGGCATGCGTGGTGCGAGCAGTTTTCTGCGAAGTCGTCAAATCCATCTCTCTGGCAAACTTTCCGTGCAATATAACATGGTCACTGTCGCCCCGACGCAGCTAGCACCGTATGCTTCGCAGCTAACTTGTCTTGGGATGATTTCGCCAGAGAAGCGGCACGGAAATTCTTTCCAAAATATGATGTGTTGCCGCCCTCAGCTACCCCATCTAACTTGGCAGGGATTCCAGCTCACGTAGATAAACTGCCATCAGCACCAGATGCCGAGGGTATTGATATCCTTTTACCATGTCTGAGTTGCTTGCAGCAACAGATGAGGCTAAACGAAAGACATCGCCCGGTCCGGATGCCATTCCATATGAGGTGTGCAAGAACATGAGTTGTGCTGTCCTCCCTCAACTTCTCGACACCATTAACACAGTATGACACCATTAACACAGCCCACATTATGATCCGTACTGACGCCCTTCAAGCAACTCGTCTACTCCGACGCGTCAGCCGCAGCCCAGAAATGTGCCAGAAGAGGAGGTTGTACATCGCCTGGCAGCTCGCATCCCACAAGCCATTCGAATTGAGTGGGTCCCATGTGACCTACTCAATTCACAAAGGTCTGCAGATTCTGCAACCCGCTTGCCAACTCTACCCACGTCAATGCCTCAATTCTTCAGTATGGATGATGCTACCCTCCTTCTCACAAGAGAGGGACATTTCCGGCACCGTACACGCGCTTTCGTCTCTCCGTGTGCGATAACCCTCCCCCGCGGCCTTACCCGTGCAGAGGAGGTTGTGCTCCGGAGGATCCGGCTCGGAGTTGCCCTAACTCCGGCTGTAACTCGGACGTGGCCTCAATTTCGCCACTTATATCCCCGCCTAGGATGTCCAGTCTGCAACTCACAAGACACTGAGGCTGACATTCTCCACTTGTTGTGGGATTGGCCGGCACTGAAGCCAACTAGAGTTCGCTACTTGGCAGCAGCGGGTCTCCTCCCAGACAACCCGTCCTCGTATATTGATTGGACGCAGGGGCCACATCATCGCTCCTTCCTCGCCTTCATTAGATCGGCACATTTTTCCTGCTTTATTTAACACCCACCCACTCTTATCGTTTCTTTTTTTTTCTTTCTTCTCTCTTTTCTTCCTAACTCCCCTTATGCCCTGAGGCAATAAAAACGCTATAAAAAAAACGCTCCTCTATATTTTCAGCTTAGATTGAAGATAACGCAGCGAGCCATGGAAAGAATGATGAGAGGTGTAACGTTAAGTGGGCGGAAGCGGGTAGAGTGGGTGACGGAACAAACGCGTGTTAATGATATCTTGGCCGAAATCAAGAGTTAGAAATGGGCTTGGACAGGGCATGTACTGCGAAGGCAAGATAACCGTTGGTCCTTAAGGGTAACGGAGTGGATTACAAGAGAAGGCAAGCGTAGCACGGGGCGGCAGAAGGTAAGGTGGGTGGATGAGATTAGGAAGTTTGCAGGCATAGTGAGGGCGCAGCTGGAAAATGACAGGGTTAACTGAAGAGACAAGGGAGAGGCCTCTGCCCTGCAGTGGGTGTAGTCAGGCCGATGATGATGTTGTGGTCCTCGGTTTCAGTTTCTTTTGGATTCCTTAATATGTGTGTCGCAACAAGCCCCTAGTTACCTATCATGGTACTTACCTTTTAACGCGACAGCGTTAAAGTGCTCGTTGTCCTGAAAATGCGGTGTAGGCGTTTTCGGTGTTGGCGTGGCGTTACCAGAGAAACATGACGAGCATGACGCTGGCAGGAAGTGCTCAGAGAGCAACCTACGAGCCAGGTGGGCCCCATAGGTCGCGTGACCATGCGGCATCACCACAGTCTGCGCATTGGATGTTGAATTTCCCACCGTGGCAGGTGGCAGTTAAAGCCTCGTCATAGAATGTCCAGCCCTTGTCGTTAGGCCACATATATGGCTCTGCCCGCGACCCGGAGTGGCACGTCGAAGTCGGAGCTTAGCACCGCTCACTCAGGCTGGTTCACAGCGCAGCCTGGTTGGATAGGTGAGGTTCCTCCCGCGGAGTGTCCTGAAAGCACTCATGAAGGATATGCGCAAGTGTGACCTTGTGGCTACCAAACAGCTTGCAGGAGGGGTTGTGTTCGCTCTTGTTTATAAGGGCTGCGAACAGTACTTTCTAAACGATAGAATTTACAACTCCCTCGGTCGAAAAGCCGTCGCCGTGACCTAGGATTCACAGCAAGGCCTTAGAAATGTGACGGAAATATTCCCAGAAGCTTGAAATAAAAAAAGATATACGCCGGCATTAGGCTATGAACCCCAGCCCTGTGCGAGCCAGGCGGGCAAGCGACGCATATGCCACAAGGGTTTCTTTCTCTTTATCGCATCGAAGTACACTCACCCTGAGAGGCTACAAGCCCGACTTTAACCAGGGCGCATCCCGCAACCCGTCATCCTGCACACCAGCATCCTGCTCTCACTTTGCTTGAACCCCATAATTCCAGGAGACACACATATACATCGAGTAAAGGCAGCCAGGCAGGAAGGTCGGTCCTGCGCAGCATGTACCCACTGCAACATAGCACACTGCTCTATACACAGAGAGTTTGATGAACGCAGCGGCTGGGCGTGGCAATCTGTTATGCGGCTCTTCCACAGGCTAAACAGCCTTCTGACCACGAAAAGGTCACATGGAATCTTCTATTGTGGGCAAAAATCTTATAGTATAAGGCGCAATCTCAATGTCCTTTCTGATAATTCGTTGAAGAATGACACAAAAACAAGACGGCATGAAAACAAAACACTGAGCGAAGATCAACTGTTTCTGGCTGCTGACACAAGCTACCGTTCACAGACTATGAAATAAAGTCTCTTTTTCAAGAAGCCGCGTTTTGACAGGTAAGTTTGACGTGTGAAGTTTAGAAAGGAAAGTCTTTGCGACTTAGTGAACACAGATCCGTTGCACCGGCTTTAATACGCTCTAGCTTAAAAAGGACGCCGCTAAGGCTGCCAATATATATAGGTAAAGGAAGCAATGTACAGAAGACAACGTCTTCTTGTCAGACTGCACAGGAATTGTAAGGAAAAGCGCACATTGACGAAATCCAATCTGTCGCTGACTTCTTAAAGAACAACCCAAAAGGCCCCTAACTCCTATTGCCAGTTGGCGCAAATAGAAATAGCAAATGAGCACTTAATCATATGCTAAACTCCGCTACGAGGAATGGTGATGAAAAAAACAGTGCTGCAGACTTGCTAAATGAGCCTCCAGAGGGAGAAAAAAAATTACCTTGACGCATAGGCTTCGATTAAGAGCGCCACACAAAAGTCGCAAAAATTTTATGCATTGCCTGTACTTTCTTCCTTGCACAATGCAACGTCAGCATGTCATAGGTAAGCTTACAAACCAAAAAGATATTGCACCCTTGTGCTCGTGCAAGCAGAGACCACTCCTTGCCCATCCAAGCCTGGGTTCGTTACCTAACTAACGAGATTATTTTGTTCTCTCTCAAAATGACCTCATGAAATGCGTTCGCGAAGCCATCGACAATAACGGAGCCATATCCTTCCAGAATGAGTGTGGAGTTTCGGTGGGTGGTTTCTTGGAAATGCTCTCTGTATACTTAAAATCAACAGTTGCAGAATGGAATGGTTCACGCTTCATTTAAAAGCAGGGAATCTGCATAGGATCATCAATTCCCCCCGTGCTCAGAGATCTTTTTCTTGACATGCATGACAGAGCTCTCAGGAACCGTTTCGAAACGTCAAGCGTTCAGCGCCTGTGATGTCGTCTTCTTTGTTTTTTTCTTGTGTCCGTGTTTTTTTAAGCGCTATCAAGAAGAACACTATCTTGTCCCTCACGCTGAATGAGTCAGGGGAGTTGTGTCGGGAAGCAATAGGAGGAAGTTATGACGGAGGCCATGAATATTTCTTCCCACACAAGACATAAGCATTACGAAAAGAGTTGACTTCTTTTCGTGCGGCGAATAAACAACAGGCGTTGTCTCCAGCCGCATCACCTAGCAGCCGCAGTGCGTGGCGTGAAAGAAGCTGGCAGGTCGGAGGACAACGAGCGGGGGGAGGTGCTGGTGAAAAAGTAGAAGGAGTGTGAATTTGGTACTTCGCTTGAAGCCTACAAGCTTTGACGTAGCTGCCAGAAATCAGTGTAGTTTACTGGATGCCCAAGTGTGCAACCTATAAACGTGAGACGTGCACGTTCAGAATCAGTAATATGTTGTTGTCAAGTAACTTTAGCCGGACTTTGCCCATGAACATTGGCCTTTTGTTAGAAGCCTCCAAACTAGAACTTCCACTTTGTTACTCCTAAATAGAGCTTACTCGTGGAGCCGGGTCAGCTTTTAATGGGGACAAAGAACAGTCAGGACCAGAATGGAGAACCACATGCCACACGCTACCATACTCCAAGCCGCTCAGGGCAACAAGGTCGAAAATTACTACGAGAGAGAAACATTCACCAATCCACGACTAAGTATCTAACGAGAATTCAGACACTGGACTTGTGCCTTCTACAGGGCAAATTCTGTCCTATCGCCTTGAGCAAAAGACATCAACCACGCCCGCAGAATACATAGTGTCGAAGCAGCCGTCGTGTGTATCTTGCATAGGGAAGCTAAAAAATGCATGTTGACAGAATCTAAACCACTTCCACAGTAACTCAGTAAAATTTAGAAAAAGTGATCACTAGCCAACCTACAAAGAAACTGAACCCGTGCGTTACTTTTTTTTTATTCGAGAAGTGTGCCATTAGGCATCAGTTGAAAAGGAAGGGTGAAATAATAACAGGGGGAAGTTTGGGTCACTGACCAAGTCAGAAACAAACGAAAATGACGTTTCGGGTCCCGTAGGGGACCCTTGTTCACAATAAGACTGTCAAATAAGAAGGCGGGATTATATAGTCTTCAGGATTGTTCCTAATCTTTTAGCGTAGATATGATGAAGGCAGCCTTGATTCCTGTTCAAAATATCTTTCGTCGTCTGGATGACTCATGATTCTAGATGCAGTCTATTCAAATTATTTCTTTCTGTGGCTACAATCTCCGCCTCGTCCCAGGCTATCTCGTGGCCAGTGATCTGCACGTGCTCGGCGATAGCGTTCTTTGATGTACGATGGCTCCTTACGCCGCCTTGATGGTCTTTCATTCGTCGCTGGAAGTTCCCGGTTTCGCCGATATAGACGGATGTGCAGTCATTGCAGGGAACTTTTTAAACCACACCAGGAAATTTGGCGCGTGGCAGGGGGTCCTTTACGTTCACAAGTTCGGCACGTAGCTTGCTTGTTGGCACGTGGGCGATGTGCACTCCGTGCTTCCTGAAGATTCGGGAAAGGGTTTCACTGACTCCAGGTACATAAGGAACTGCAGCACGCTTCATGGTTTTTGCGCTTCCATCTCGTTGTCCCCTCGTGCGTTGCAAGTTTTTAGACATATTGTTCACAAGGTTCCTGGGGTAACCGTTACGCTCGAGATCCCTTTTTATCACCTTGAGTTCGTTGCTGAAGCTTTCCGGGTCTGCGCAGACATCACGGTTCAGTAGTGACGAGATAACTGATCGCTTGTGAGCCAAGGGGGTGGAACGATTCAAAGTCGAGATATCGTCCGGAGTGCGTCGGCTTTCGCAACACGCTGAAACTTAAGCGGCACGCGGCACGCTTGACGTTGATGTCCAAAAACGGGATGCTGCCATTCATTTCCTTTTCCACGGAAAAATTTATTGATGCCTCCATGGCATTGAGATGGTCAAGGAAGCTTTGTAGATTCTGCTTCTTCAGAATGCAAAAGCAGTCATCCACGTACCTCAGGAACACCTTTGGACGTGGCTTGAATGAGTTCAGGGATTTTCTTTCAATGCCTTCCATTGTAAAGTTGGCAGCCGTCACTGAAATTGACGCTCCCATAGCAGTACCAAAAATCTGCTTGTACAGCGTACCGTTGTAAACGAAATACGTGTTAGCCAGACAGAAGCGAAGGAGTTCAGTGATCTCGCTAACTTCCAACGGCGTACAATCTGGAAAGGATGGATCGTTTTTCAGGGCCTCTTTGCAGGTGTGTACGGCAAGCTCGACCGGAACACTCGTGAACAATGAGCAAAGATCGAATGACACAAGTATATCATTTTCATCCAGGGTAACGTCCTTGATCTTAAGGAACCATCGCGCATCAAAGAACGCTATCGCCGAGCACGTGCAGACCACTGGCCACGAGATAGCCTGGGACGAGGCGGAGATTGTAGCCACAGAAAGAAATAATTTGAATAGACTGCATCTAGAATCATTAGTCATCCAGACGATGAAAGATACTTTGAACAGGAATCAAGGCTCCCTTCATCATATCTACGCAAAAAGATTAGGAACAATCCTGAGGACTATATAATCCCGCCTTCTTTCTTATTGTGAACAAGGGTCCCGTACGGGACCCGAAACGTCATTTTTGTTTGTTTTTGACTTGGTCAGTGACCCAAACTTCATCCTGTTATTATGCTTCATCCTGACCAGACGGTATTCCGTCGAACGTTAGACTAAAAGGAAGGGGGGGGGGAGGAATGCACGGGATTGAAAGTTAAAAGAAGGAGTGAAGAACCGTTGCGCTGAGGTAGTCGCACAGGTTGCTAATGAAACGGCTGTCCATAGTCCACTTCACGTAGTCACTTTCGTGGTCCCACCGCAGGCCCACCTCCCTGAGGAGCCGTTTTCTGATAGGAGCCGTCGCTGGGCACGTCCATAACAAGTGCCGCACATCACAAATGTCCGGTACAGCGCTACAATGCATGGCGACCATGTTTGCAGGACACAGCGCAAGAATGAACTGAACCCAAGAACAGTATGTGAAAATGTATAGAGAGCTGGACTAATAACTTTTATTTCGAAAAGAGGCGAAGCTAATTTGAGAGGGGCATATCAATCCATATGAACCCGTCGAAGGACTGCAGGTATCAAACAGCAACAAAAAAGTCCAAAACCCAAATACAAGAAAAAAAACCGTGGCTCAAGTACAAGAAAAGTTATGACACCAAGCCGACTGAAATAACAGGGTGAAGTTCTGAAAAATGATAAAGCTCTATGTAAAGTGATAGCTTCAGACCAGCCACCACTCCCACAAAGAGCAACGAACTTAGAAAACTTTTTCTTCAAAGGACTGCCAAGGACGAATCACTGCCAGAGGATCAGTTTCAAGACTGAAAGATGACACAATATTTTGACGGCGAGAAGGATAGAGCCAAGAACATGGCTAAAAATAAAAGTGGTAAAAGCTGCACTGACATAACGGGTAACAATATTAAGGCTGAAATGATAAAAGCCCAACAAAGAATGGAAACAAATTTTTAAAAAGGCGATGATCGGGCAAATCAGGGCCAGTAGGCATAAAAAAAACGATAAAAGCCGAACAAATAAAAAAGAGGGAAAACTCCGATGATCAACTAAAAAACACAAAAAACCTAGAAGCGAAAACAAATTACATGCTAAAGAATGTTGCTAAAATCTCGAATATACTGCGAGAACGGCCTTTTTTTGTGATGATCGACTAAAACGCACAAAAAACCTAGAATAGAGAAAAAACTTGCGTGCGAAAGAATGCTGCTATAATCAAGAATATATTCAAGGAGAGGCTAGTTCGTCTCCTGAGAATGAAATTGAAGGCTTGCTCACGCATTGATCGTTCAAGCTTTTCATGCTGGCAGCTGCCCGGCAACTTCACCTGTAAGCTTATCAACGTTTCTCCTTATGACAACGGCTTTTTCGAAGTCTGATAAGCAGCCAAAGCAGGGATCTTTACAATCTCTACAGTAAAATGCCAAGATGGCGGGACTTTTGAACAGTCACATTAATTTTAGTTGTGTTCTTTGAGTCCCTTATTTAAGCAAATTGCGGCCTGATGAATGTACTTTTCTCCACAAGCGAAATGAATGATATAAATATCTGACTTATAATAGCACCGAACAGAGTGCTGATGGAAGTGATGTGAATACTGCTATCTTTTTTTTAGGTTTATTAGCAAGAGGCAGGGACGAAATTGTCGCTCTGAAGCAGTGAAAATGGTTTCAACAGCTAATTTTTTTCCAAGTTTTCTCAGGTTGTGCGAAATTTGATGCTCGTAATGCAGGACAACTAATGTCTTTTTGCGCATTTGTTCTCCCTCATTCCAGGTCGTTTCGACTTCTTCAGCATAGCTTCAGCGATCGAGGCCAGAAGCTTAGAAGGGCACCCTGCTTTTTTTTTAAATCTTGCTGTCTGCCGTAAGAAATTTTGTCCATCGTTTTGAATGCAGGATTTTGTATAAACATTTTCGGACGCTGCTTCAACTATTTTCCTTTCTACAAGATTTGAATCGGCAGTCAAACAAAATAATGGATTTGTTGTCCCTGGGTTTATATGTCGAAGAAAGTTGATCTACCTTAAATTCAAGACTGAGTTCCAGAAATTGTGACACCTCTTTTTGGCAACTCATGAGTTAAAATTAATGACGCCAAGCAGTTTAAAACAAAGTTAAGTCTCCTGAGACTATTTATTTATTTATTTATTTATTTATTTATTTATTTATTTATTTATTTATTTATTTATTTATTTATTTATTTATTTATTTATTTATTTATTTATTTATTTATTTATTTATTTATTTATTTATTTATTTATTTATTGGTACCTTAACTGCCCTATTGAGCGATAGAAGGGGTATTACACGAGAGGGTGGAATTTCAGCAGTACATTTCTGCTTTGGAGGTCATTCCAGTCCCTTGCTGTATGAATGAAAAATGATGACAGATGCGCAGAAGTGCAGGCAGGGGGAGGGTATACTGGCTTCCCTTGGTTTGTGCGATTGGAGATGCGATGTAGATGATGATAGAATTTATCAAGCAGACACAGTCTGGAAATTTTTCGGCGGTTCGCTAAAGTTGTGAGATTAGCACTACGTTTTAGTTCAGTTACATTTACATGGAAAGAATAGGCTGAGAAAATGAAACGAGCTGAGCGATTCTGTAAAGATTCGAGAATAGTGGAAAGGTATCCTGAGTACAATAAACAGCCCAAGAATATCATCATCAAACCGAAAGACTTTTATGACCTTCGTTCCTTCCAGGCTGCTATTGATAACATTGTCAAGTGTAACTAGATACAGGTTGCTTAATACTGGAGCTATAACAGATACACTGCAAATTCCTTGCTTTTGCAGAAAAATACGGGTACTCCACCCAGCAGAATTTGATTTCCGGTAAGCTCATAGAATATCCATGAAGCCTTCAACAGGAATGCCACATTCGTTTTGAAATGCATCTGCACCAAAATAACCAACACTCTCAATGATGTATCGGAGAAGATGGTCCCGCAGAATGGAATTGTGCGAATCCTTAACATCCATAAGAAAACCTAGGACCGTATTTTTCTGGTGTGCTTTAAAAATTTAACATCATCCGCGTTTTTTACTGTGATTTTGAATGGAGTGGATATGCGCACACGCTGTGGTGGTTCGACCAAGAAGTACTCTTTGCGAAAAACTGCTATGTTTGTTGTATAAAACTTGGCGTCGTTATTGGCATTCCTCTTGAAAATACTGGCATTGAGGCATGCCTTCCAGTCCGAACAGCCAGTAGCACTACTGCGTCCAACATTGTCGTCCAGTTCGCACGCAGGGGAAACCGCGACCCCTTTCTTGTAAAGGCTAAGAAACAAAAAACCTTTCCTCAGAGGATTTAAACATGAAGGCAATGGTCTCCATCTCTGTGAATGAGCATCTTCTACAGGCAACAAAACGGCTCTTAGGCGCAGCAAACTAGAAGCGAAAAACAGTTGGCTCGAAGTATTGGAGGACGCGGTATGCGAAAATTTATGCCCGAAAAGCAGATGCTTCGTTAGTCATCTGTCTCGAGCACATTGATGACCTGACCAAGTTTGATTAGCCGTAGTTGCACTCGTCGTTTTTAAACTCCTTATCTTTCATTGGTTCTTCAACCATGTTCAAGGTTCAAGGTTCAAGGTTCGTTTATTACATGTTTATGGTACAAGGTTAGAGAAAAACATTGGAATACAGAAGGATGTCCCAAAGTCAGAGACTGGACGGCACCTCCTGTAAGAACAATTGTAAAAATGAATTACAGACAGCAGATGCAAAAAAGAAAATTTAACTTATTGGCATCATAAATGAGCAGTGAGTGAAATACGAGAAATAATGCAAACCCTTATTTGAATGAAAAATGATTACACACCTAATATCATACAGACCAATACCAAAGACAACTCATTGAATAATATAAATGACAAAACTAGTACCGTATACCAAGTAAAATGCTATTAGGGGATTGTAAAAACTGACGGAGAGCGGATTTAAAGGCGCAGATAATAGGTGATTGCTTAATGCTAACTGGTAATGAGTTCCATAATGTAGTGGCATTGAAACGAACTGTTTGCTTTCCATAATTAGTTTTAGGTTTAGCGAGTAAAAAGTTAATGTTATTAGCAAAACGCGTGTTGTTGCGACGCGGATTTTGATCACTGCTAGTTAACAAAAAAAGGAAGTAGATTTCTAACAGATTTGTACATAAGGGTACATAATTTGTAGTCGATTATTTTGGGCACTGATAAAATATTGTATGATAGGAGCAGCCGAGGGGCATTTGCAGAGTTGTGACTATAAGTGATAATTCGAATTGCTTGATTTTGAATAGTTTGCAGATAAGATAAATGCGAATGATACGTGTTTCACCAATATGAAATGCAATACTGAATATAGGAGTGGATGAACGAGTAATAGAGGGAAATGAGAATGGAAACATGGAATTACGGGCGAACTTTAATTAATACTGTAATGTCATACGCCATTTTTCGGGAAATAGTTGAGATGAGGGTCTGAAATTTAAGGTGTTTGTCCAGTACTGCGCCTAAATAGGACACGTGATCAGCTGAAAGGATTGTGTTTGAGCCTATGCTAACAGACGGGTTTTCGCAAAGAATTTTTTGTGGTTACCTAAAAAATAAAGCTGGATTTGGATGCATTAATGAACAGCAAATTATTTCTGCACCAATCTAATACATTCTGTGCATCAATGTTAAGTTTATCGACCACTTTATTTATATGTGAATCTGAGGTTAAGATTGTTGTGTCGTCAGCATAAAGAAAACAGTTGGAATTATAAAGACACTTAGGGAGGTCATTGATATATAATAAAAATAGAAGAGGGCCAAGAAGGGAACCTTGCGGAACTCCAACGTTAGTAGTCTTGAATTTTCAGTATGTTCCCGAGATGAACACGGCTTGTTTTCTATTGAATAAATAGCTTTTGATTAGCGAAAGTGCAGGCCCAGTTATGCCGACAGCGCCAAGCTTATTGAATAAAATAGCATGGTTGAGGGAATCAAAAGCTTTGGAAAGGTCAATAAATAATGCACCAGCAAAGTTACCTGTGTCGATGTGGGATTTAAATTTATCGGTGAGAGCGATCACAGCTAATTTGGTGGAAAATCCCATTCTGATACTGAACTGGTTAGGTGAGAGAATGTGAAATTTTGTTAAGTAATAGTTTATTCGAATAACAGTGGTATTTTCAGTAATTTTGCTGAAAACAATAAAATAGCGATTGGGCGGTTATTAGAAATGATTTGTTTATCTCCCTTTTTAAAGACTGGAATTAGCTTTGCCTTTTTCAATGCAGTAGGGAAAGTGCCCGATTTCAAGACCAGATTGACAATATGGGCGAAACATCGCAAATGAGATGCGCAATTAACTTAATATGGGATGATTGAATATTACCGAGACCTGGACTGGCGTCTTTCAGGTTGCGTATTATTTTGCCGATTTCATCAGGGGAGACAGGGAAAAGGAAAATGCTATGAGGAGATCGTTGTAATGTCTGATTAGCGGCAGTATTTAATACTTGTGAGGTTAGAGCAAATGAATCACTAAAGTCTTCAGCAATGTCTGAGGGATTGGTATGTGTTACCTTACCGGAAGTAATTGTTGATATGGGAGCTTTCGGGTTGTTTCTGTTTAGGAAGGAATTAATAACTTTCCATTGCTTATGAACGTTATTTCCAGCCTGATTTATTTCTCTTCCATAGTAATTTCTCTTCGCTGTACTAAGGAACAAACCTAATACATTAGAATATTTCTTATAACGCGCTAAAGGTCTTAAGTTGAATGGTTGCTTTTTGCATTTTCTATAGAGGTTATCTTTCTTTTTCAAACTGCTTAAAAGGCAAGAAGTAATCCAGGGATTATTCGGAGTTGAAAACTTCTTATTGCAATTATACATAGTAGAACACTCATCGATAGTATTAGAGATAATAAGAAAGAACTGATTGAGTTCAATACCGGCGTCATCAAGGGCCTTTACCACTGACCAGACAATAATAGCAACAAGTTCAAGGAATAGTGCAGAGTCCAATGTTTTTTTAATGAACTGAGTATGCTTAACATAGTTAACACAGTTATCCAACTGTATGAAGATAGGGTAGTGATCTGTTAGATCGGCTTCTATGACACCTGCATCAGGAGCGGACATTAGGTTTGATAAAGCGTGATCTATGAGGGAGCTTGAACCAGTAGCGGAAATGCGTGTGGGAATGTTGATAAGATTTTCGAAGCCATGAGTATTTAAAACTTCCATATAATCTTCATATGAGGAGCAGTCGGGATCTAATGTGTTAATATTGATGTCACCCATTATTATAACATTTTTGCGTTCCATTGACAATACCCCTAAGACTGAGTGCAGAGCTGAGCATAAATCTTTGACATGGGACGAGAGTGATCTGTATATGCAGCCAATGACTATATTTTTTCTATCTACTGAAAAGAAAGCTTCACCTGGTTCGATCCAAACAGATTCACAACTTCCCAATTTTAGCGATAGATCAAGTCGGCGACGATAGTGATAGCAAGAAGAAATAAAGATCGCTGTCCCACCGTGCGCGCTATCGCTATGATGGCAGTATTCAGCGCTATATGAAGGCAACCTGTACAGGTTTATGTCCCATCCGACAGCCAAGTTTCGCTCACGCAGATAACCGAGAACTGGTGTTGGGTGGCTGATAATAGGTTAGTGAAGTCGTCCGAATGTTTTCGTAGACTTCGCGCATTGAAAGAATAAAACATCTGCAAGAATTGGAAAGATAAGATTTTAGATTAGAAGGCGTGAAGTATGAGGTCATGCTGTTGGAAGAGATTAGAAGATAAATGCAGAATCTCAAGTGAAAATGGAAAGGTCGGATTCAGATTTAATGCGGAAAACATGACTGGTCGCTGTCTTACGTGCCAAAATTTGGCAGTTTTTCATCCAGAGAAACAGCCACCCCTTTTCTTTCTTGAGTGTTCGTGCCTTACTGAGAAGTTTCTTGTTTTCCACAGTAAGGTGGTAATTTACATAAACTGGCTCCTTTGCTGCACCTGGGAAAACCAACGTACCGGTGTCAAGCCGTGACTTACGAGCTTTATCCAAGAACTCGTTTCTTTTAGCGCGGGAAATGAAGCGACCAATGATGTTCTGCCCTGTCTGAGCGGGCACCCGATGAACAATGTCAAGGTCGGCAGTGTCAACAGGGCAGATTATTTTCAATCCAATCGACGCCACAATTGCAGCACAGTCCT